>NC_139677.1:108202728-108625228 GCF_964106915.1 Podarcis gaigeae
ACGGAGAGAAGGATTGCGCGGTTTTCCTACCTTCGCAATCTTATCTCCGAAGGGGGGAACTGTCGCCGGAAATCACACCCCCCCCCTCATTTACACGTGTACTGCACAAGCACCACACACATACACGCATCCCCCTCCCTGACCCTAGAGATGCCCTTTTAGAGGGTCATCTCTTAAAAGCCTTCCGTAGATAAGGAAGCGCTCGACCGACAGTCTTTCGCCATAGCGCTCCGCTTCGCTCTATTTTTACTGTGAGTAGACCGGGCGCCTGAACTTTAGGTCAAACAGCGGCAGCCTCAGCCAATCACCATTATCAAACAGCGCCCCTTGCGGCGGCCACGCTGGTACTGCAAGCCGCAAGCGTCTGTTCCCTCCCCTTTTGACAGCTCTCAATACAATGTTTCCGAGTTCAATTGACCGTGACTGATCTAATCAAAATGTAGCAAGTTGCTTCCGAAAAGTGAAAGTACTTTGAACTTCAAGGACCATACTCTTTATAAATTCACCAAAAATCAGCCGTACATCGGATTTTCATCGGACCACTTTTATTTGACTACATATTACAAGGACTATCAAAGGGGGGTAACCTGACACATGGCAACCATAATCCTTCGACCGAGCGGTCACGTACTCTGCGGCGGACGTGATAACCTTGATTACCATCGTGATGGGCTCAGACAGAAGGCTATCTGTGACACAATAACTTGCATCTTTTAGTGTATTCCGCACGGACTTTCACAAAGGACTCTGACCGGATTCCCCTCAGGGGGCAGGAAACTTCGCCCTTCTCTTTTGTCTTTAAAATGACTCATGTGGGGAGGGGAGAGGAGACCCCGGCCAGGTGTCAGGGCACTCAGATTACCTGTGAAGCCCCTCCTCGACTCCTCCTAACTTTAATGTAATCATGATGTAAATATGATGTAATTCTGGGGGGTGTAGCTTTGGGGATTAGCAACTAATAAAAGTTAGGGTCTTCCTTTGTTCGGGGCTTCCATCTTGCTTCACTTCGTGGGCGGTGGGAGTCCTGTCGCGACAGTCTTTTCTTAAATAAAGACCGAGCCTACTGGCTGCTGTTTTGCTCTGAATTGCTCTGGTCGGTGTCTTCATTTGTCCAAGAGAGAGCCCTCGGACTTTCCTGTAACACCACCTAGCAGTTCGAAAGCACTCTTAAGTGCAAGTAGATAAATATTACCGCTTTATAGGGGGAAGGTAAAAGGCGTTTCCGTGTGCTGCGCTGGTGCCAGCTCGCCAGAGCAGCTTCGTCACGCTGGCCATGTGACCCAGAAGTGTCTTCGAATGGCGCCGGCTCACGGCCTCTAGAGCGAGATGAGCGCGCAACCCTAGAGTCGGACACGATTGGCCCATACGGGCAGGGGTACCTTTACCTTTACCTTTTGACTAGCTGCCCCCCATGCCCATTCCTGCTCTCCTCTGTCCCAAAAAGGAGGGCCACTTGCTCACCTGGTGCCACGGGCTGCTCCAGGCCTTGCTGGGGGGCCACCCTGTTGCAGCGTCTGAACAGGCGCCTTAAGCACCTGATCCTAGAAGAGACGAGCAGAGAGAGCGACTCAGAAGCCGGCAGCCCCAATTCTTGGGGGGTGTTTGTATGTGAGGAGGGGCCTCTGGAGAAGACAAGGAACCACCGCTGAATTGGCAGAACAGAAATACGTATGTGGAACCTAATTGATCCTTGCTGGCCCATCGTGACCAATTCCTTCTGTCTCTCTGCAGTTCAGTGACCTGAAAGGGCATCATCAGAGCCTGAAAGAGGCAGCCCAGAGCACGAAGGGCTGGCAGAGAGAGAAAGGAGGCCCCAAGTGCTCTGGGTTCAAGAGCTACGGCCATGCCAGGACCCAGAGAGCCTGGCTCCCTCATTCATGCAGTCAAGCAGTGTATAAATTTCATGAAACAAATGAAATAAACAGGGAGAGGGGAGAGCTTTGGGTCATTATTAACATGGATGGGAACTTATTCTCATAATGTTTAATTGGTTGGTGAAATTGGAAGCCACAAGATGCAGCAAGGACAACAGACTTGCCAGTTTGGAACGGGGGTCACGTCTCTTCACAGGAGGAGGAGGAGGAGAGTATCTCTGGTTATAATCAGACCTAGCTGTCCTGAGCTTCCAGCTAGAGTCTAGCATGGAGGGAGGACAGGCCACAGGAGTGGGCTGTTGCTGGTGGGCTTCCTGGAGACATCTGCTTGGCCTTGGCTCTGGGCGGAAGCCCCTTCTCCGGCTATGCCATATCCCTTGCTATATCCAACGTTCCAGCCCAAAGGAAAGAGAAGCATTGCCAGCCGTTCAAGGGCTGCTCTGCCTCATCTTCTTAGGACACCCTTGCCCTTCCTGGAGAGGGAGGAGACCCCTAGGAGGGACCTCCAAGTCTCAAGGGGTCCCAGAAGAGGAGCAGAACCTGAGGGAGGTGGTGCAGACTTCTTTGGAGCCAGAGAGACCCCCAGGAAGGGGGAGAAGGCCGTTGGTGTTGGGCAGCTGGAGAGATGCAAGATGGAGCTAGGCAGAGGTGTAGCAGTTGGAGGGCTGGACTAGGGGGACCTGGGAGAGCAGGGTTTGAATCCCCACTCAGCCATGGAGCTCCCTGGTGGACCTTGGGCCAGCCTGGCCTACTTGGCAGGGCTGCTGAGAAGATAAAAATTGGTGGCAAGGAGAACCATGGAGGCCACTTTGAAACCCTGGGAGGAAAGTGGGCTAGGAATGTCATAATAAATGATAAGAGGGGAGAGAAAGGGGGAAGGCATGGAAAGAGTGTGGAGGAGCTGAGCAAAAAATAAAAGCAAAAAGTAAAACAAAAGTGTTAAAATAAAAAGTAAAATAATAAATAAAATAAAATGAATCAAATAAAAGTAATAAATCAAAATCAAAATAAGAAACTGGAAAAATAACAATAAACCAAACTCTTCTCCTTATCTTCTCCAACCACCACCAACTCCTCTCTCCTCCTCTCGCCCACTCCTAACCCACAAGTCAGTGGCTTTTAAAGGAGAAGCAAGCGATGTCACAAAGGAGGGCGGGTCCTTGTCACCGTGGCAACCCCCTCACCTGGACCTGGGCCCACCTGGTGATGCTCCTCCTTCCGCCTGCAGCTGGGCTGCCTCTGCCTTTCACCTCCTTCTTCCTGCAGCCCCATTCCCAAAGGGAGACCAGCCCCACATCCTCCCAGGCAGGCTAGGGGTCTCCATAGCACAGGATTGGACCATCTGCTTTGCATGCAGGTCTTCCATCCAGGGCGGCATCTCCAGGGGGGCTGACAATGTCCCCCCCCCGAACCCTGGAGAGCAGCTGCCGGTCAGTGCAGGTGATGCTGGTCCTAGTCCAGCCATTACACTGTCTCCTCCTCCTTGAATTAATCTAATATCCTTTTGAGATCAGAGAGACCTTTGTCTGGTTCAAGAAGGGTACTGAGCAGCTGGAAGGGGAGCAGAGGAGGGCAGCCAGGAGGATCAAGGGTCTGAAGACCAAGCCTGATGCTCTCCTTTGCATCAGGCTTGGTCTTCAGACCCTTGATGCAAAGGAGAGCCTCTCACCAAAATTTCTATTTAAAGATGAACATGGAAGAATTTTGGCAATTGAAATACAGCACCAAGGAGAGAAAATTTTGATATTAGGAATCTACGCTCCAAATGAAGGGAAATCAGAATTCTATAAGAAGTTGCATGAGATTATGCTGGACTATCTGGACTACGATAACATCATCATGATGGGAGATATGAATGGGATCGTCTCAACGAACATGGATAGGTCACAAAGCCAAAAGGTTACGAAAGAGGGCAGACTACCAAAGACCTTTTTCGAAATGACAGACAACATGGACTGGATTGATATATGGAGGACAAAGAACCCCTTGGGGAAAGAAGGAACATTTTTCTCTGAAGCCCAACTGACTTGGACAAGAATTGACCAAATATGGATTTCTAGAGGTCTGGCTCCTAAGGTTAGGAAAGTGGAAATCTGCCCAAAGACCTGCTCCGATCATAACGCGTTGAAAATGGACATGACACTATTACCAACCGGCTCCTTTAGATGGAAGATGAATGACAACTTGTTTAGAGATCAGGAGATTATTAGGAAGGCCAAAAAAACAATAAAGGACTATTTTGAGATAAATTTGAACACTGCAGTGGAAAAAAGAACAATCTGGGACGCAAGCAAAGCTGTGATGAGAGGGTTCTTGATACAACAGAACGCCATAAAGAAAAGACTACAAAATGAGAAAAAGGATAAGATTTTGGGGAAAATTAAAGAGTTAGAGAAGAAACTAAGAATAAACCCGAAGTCACAGCCGATCTTGAGAGAAATTAAACTTCATCAGGCACAATATTCCAAACTGATAAATCAGGAAATAGAATGGAAGATTAAATTAATGAAACAAAAAACATTTGAATCGGCTAACAAATGTGGGAAACTGCTGGCTTGGCAGTTGAAGAAGAGACAAAAGTTGAACATAGTAACAAATTTGGAAATAGAAGGAAGATATATTCAGAACCCGGTGGAAATTAGAAAATGTTTCCAGAAATATTTTAAGAAATTATACACTCAAGGGCCACAAAATGAGGAAGAGATTGCAAAATTTTTGGAGAAAAATGGACTTAAAAAACTATCACAAGAAAATAGATCACTCCTGAATAGTAAAATAACACGATTAGAGATAGAACATGCCATTCAGAATATGAAGCTGGGCAAGTCTCCAGGGCCAGATGGCTTGACCTCCAAGTACTATAAGACATTAAGTGACTATTTGATTCAACCACTGATGGAGGTCAGCAATGAAATTATGGAGGGAAAGAAGGCGCCTGAATCGTGGAAGGAAGCTTTCATCACATTGATACCAAAATCAGAAACTGAAAAGACACAACTTAAGAACTACCGTCCCATTTCCCTTTTAAATGTGGATTATAAAATATTTGCTGATGTTTTGGCAGGAAGACTCAAAAGAGTTTTAAATGAGATAATTCATAAAGACCAGGCAGGCTTTCTCCCAGGAAGACACTTGTTTGCTAATACAAGGAACATTATAGACATTTTGGAACTTTTGCAAACAAATATTAACACCAAAGCAGTTTTAATTTTTATAGACGCGGAGAAGGCCTTCGATAACATCTCTTGGAAATTTATGAAGGGGAATTTAAAAGAAATGGGAGTGGGGCGGGGTTTTGAAAATGGGATTGATGCGATTTACTCAGAACAAAAGGCAAAACTGATAGTTAACAATGTGGTTACCGAAGAGTTTAAGATTGAAAAAGGGACACGACAAGGCTGCCCGATTTCCCCCTTGCTGTTTATTTCTGTCCTGGAGGTGCTCTTGAACTTGATTAGAGGGGACCGGTTGGTGCAAGGGATTCAGATCGGAGCGAAACAATATAAACTTAAAGCTTTTGCAGATGACCTTGTTTTGACATTGCAAGAGCCAGAATCTAGTACAAAAAGAGTGTTACAATTGATTCAGGATTTTGGTCGGGTAGCGGGTTTCAAACTAAATAAACAGAAAACTAAGGTGTTGGGAAAAAACTTGACAGACACAGAGTCAGAACGGTTTCAGAGAGAAACAGAACTAACTGTGGTTAAAAAAGTAAAGTACCTAGGGGTAAACATAACAGCAAAAAATCTGAGTCTATTTAAGGACAATTATGAAAAATGTTGGTCTGAAATTAAGAGAGACTTGGACAGTTGGTCAAAATTGAAGCTTTCTTTGCTAGGCCGAATTGCTGCTATTAAGATGAATGTATTGCCTAAGATGTTGTTTTTGTTTCAAACATTGCAAATTGTGGACAAGACGGAGTGTTTCAGGAAGTGGCAGAGAGATATTTCTAAATTTGTCTGGCAGGGCAAAAAGCCCAGAATTAAGTTTAAGATATTAACTGATGCGAAAGAAAGAGGGGGCTTTGCCCTGCCAGACTTAAGGCTGTACTATGAAGCCGCAGCTTTCTGCTGGCTAAAAGACTGGCTACTTCTAGAGGACACTGATGTCTTAGATCTGGAAGGTTTTAACAATGCATTTGGTTGGCATGCATACTTATGGTATGATAAAGTTAAGATCAATAAGGCCTTTAAGAATCATATTGTCAGGAAAGCAGTGTTTAATGTCTGGACAAAATACAAAGACCTATTGGAAAATAAAACGCCAAGATGGTTATCACCTCTGGAGGCCAAGGCCCGAAAAAGACCCAATATGGAGGCCAAATGGCCGAAATATTGGGAAATAATAGAGAAAGAGGGCAATAATTGGAAATTGCAGAGTTTGGAAAAAATGAAAGACAAAGTGCGAGACTGGTTACACTACGCTCAGATCCAAGAAATTTTTAAAAATGATAAAAAGCTAGGATTCCAGGTGGAGAAATCGAAGTTGGAAACAGAATTGTTAGAACCTAAGACTAAAGTACTCTCAAGAATGTATAACTTGCTGTTGAAATGGAATACACAAGATGAAATGGTTAAGTCGGCCATGATAAAGTGGGCACAGGATATTGGGCATAACATTATGTTTGAGGATTGGGAAAGGTTGTGGACCACGGGGATGAACTTCACGGCATGTAATGCTCTGAAGGAAAATGTAATGAAAATGATATATAGGTGGTACATGACCCCAGTTAAACTTGCCAAAATATGCCATGTGCCAGACAATAAATGTTGGAAATGTAAGGAAAATGAAGGAACATTCTTTCACCTCTGGTGGACTTGTCCCAGGGTGAAGGCCTTCTGGGAAATGATATATAATGAGCTGAAAAAGGTATTTAAGTATACCTTCCTTAAGAAACCAGAGGCCTTCCTCTTGGGCATTGTCGGCCAGATGGTGCCAAAGAAGGATCGAACATTCTTTTTGTACGCAACAGCAGCAGCAAGGATACTTATCGCTAAGAAGTGGAAAACTCAAGATCTACCCACGCTGGAAGAATGGCAGATGCAGCTGATGGACTATATGCAACTGGCAGAGATGACTGGCAGAATTCGAGACCTGGGAGAAGAGAGGGTTGAAGAAGATTGGAGGAAATTCAAGACTTATTTACAAAAATATTGTGATTTGGTGGAAAGTTAAGTAGGATGTTTGATCATAAATAATTGGCCATCACAAAATTGGATTGGAATTGGATGTAAAGCGAGACTAAGAGAAACAAATTTTCAGAGGACTATATTTAAATAAGCGGTTATAAAATTTGCAAACAAGATGATAAATTGCTTGGAAAAAATTTATGATGATGAAAATGGCAGTGGGAGATGCGAGGAAGTCCAAAGAAGTTATGAAATTCTGTTGAGATAAAAGTAAGGTTGTTTATTGTCTTTGTAATCTATTCTGTAAAAAACCCTAATAAAAATTTTATTAAAAAAAAAAATGAAGACCAAGCCTGATGAGGAACGGTTGAGGCAGTTGGGTATGTTTGGCCTGAAGAAGAGGAGACGGAGAGGAGAGCCATCTTCCAATATCTCAAGGGCTGCCAGAGGGACCACGCTTGTCTTCTGCTGCTCCAGATGGGAGGGCAGGAAAGGAGATTCGGACTAAACATCAGGAAGAACTTTCTGGTGGCCAGTCTCTCTGGGATGGTGGTGGACTCTCCTTCCTTGGAGGCTCTTAAGCAGAAGTTGGATGGCCACCTGTGAGGGATTCTTCACCTGTGACTCCTGCGTTGCATGGGGCTGGACTAGATGACCCTCTGGGTCCCTTTCCAGCTCTACAATTCTGACTCTAGGAATCCATGCCTGGAAGTGCAACCTGGAGGAGCTCTTCCGTCAGGGACGCCCTCCTCATTTTATTTTTTTTAATAAATATTTATTAGAGTTTCCAATTTAATACAAAAAACTGAAATACAAAAATAGAGAAATACAAAAAATACACAATCAAAAAAGAAAAAACAAAACAAAACAAGTATAGTTTCCAAAACTTATTTCTATTACTTTGTTTCTCGAACCTCCTCTCACCTCCCCCTTTTGTATTCCAATTCGAATCTTAATTCAGCAAATCCTTATTATAACTTATTTGTAACTTATTTTAGCTTATTACTCCACTTTTACTTTACAGCTGGTAACCACTTAATTTCTGTCCAACAACATTCTAACATTCATTAATTTTGCAATATTTCTGCAAATAATCTTTGAATTTCCTCCAGTCTTCTTCCACCGACTCTTCTCCCTGGTCTCGAATTCTGCCAGTCATTTCTGCCAGTCCCATATAGTCGATCATCTTCATCTGCCATTCTTCCAGAGTGGGTAAATCTTGTGTCTTCCAATATTTCGCAATCAGTATTCTTGCTGCTGTTGTTGCGTGCATAAAAAGGGTTCTGTCCTTCTTTAGCACCAATTGGCCGACCATGCCCAAAAGAAAGGCCTCTGGTTTCTTCAAGAAAGTGTACTTAAGTACTTTTTTCAATTCATTATATATCATTTCCCAGAAGGCCTTAATCCTTGGGCACGTCCACCAGAGGTGAAAGAATGTACCTTCATTTTCTTTACATTTCCAACATTTATTATCTGGTAAGTGGTAAATTTTTGCAAGCTTGACTGGAGTTATGTACCACCTATAGATCATTTTCATAACATTCTCTCTTAAGGCATTACATGCCGTAAATTTCAAACCGGTGTTCCATAACTGTTCCCAGTCAGCAAACAAAATGTTATATCCGACATCTTGTGCCCATTTAATCATAACAGACTTCACAGTTTCATCCTGAGTGTTCCATTTCAGCAGCAAGTTATACATCTTAGACAGATTCTTAGTTTTAGGTTCTAACAATTCTGTTTCTAATTTCGATTTTTCCACCTGGAATCCGATTTTTTTGTCCATTTTATAAGCCTCCATTATCTGATAATAATGAAGCCAATCTTGTACTTTACTTTTTAGTTTCTCAAAACTCTGCAATTTCAGGGACGCCCTCCTCAGGCCGCATCCTGGTGGAACGCTCTGTCCCAAGAGACTAGGGCCCTGCGGGACTTGACATTTTTCCGCAGGGCCTGCAGGACAGAGCTGTTCCACCAGGCCTTTGGCCGAGGCACAGTCTGACCCCCTCCTTCGGCAATCCTCACAGAACTCTAGCTCAATGGTTGCCAGCATTTTGATTTTGAATTGATTTTAGAATGAATTGATTTTAGAATGCTGTGTTACTTTTATTGCTGTTAGCTGCTCTGAGCCCGGCTTCGGCTGGGGAGGGCGGGATATAAATAAAATTTTATTTCTTTATATTATTATTCCATCGCCTCCCGCAGTTTGGTCAGACTCATGCTGGTAGCTTTGAGCTAGGATGCAGCTATTCCCAGGTCTGCGCTCTGTGGAGCAGCTGCAACAACAGGGGCGACTCTCCCTCCCTCCGTTTACGCTCCTCACAGCCAGAGACTGCGCCTGCATGGAAGCTCCCTCTGCCCTTCCCTCTTCAGTCCCCTCCTGGTTCTGGGAGACGGAGGTTCAGGAGAAGGTGGGGAAGCCCCTGGCCCTTCCCTGCCTCTTCCTCCAGCTCTGAAGCGTCCCCTGCCTCCGCCGCTTGCCTCCCGACTGGCCCACTTCCCCACAGATCACTGCCCCCCTTTTTCAAGCCAGACTCCAGCCCCTCTTCCCGTGTAGCCTCCTGCTAGCCCCTGCCAGCAGGGCTGCATCTTCTGCCTTCACTGACCCCCTTTTCCTAGTGGCAGCCGCCACCCTCTGCACAGAGGAGGAGGAGATCACCCCCTCCCCCCCCCCCCGCAGATCTCCCTTCATCCCTCTCTCCAAAACTCAGAGAGAGACATCAAAAGGCAGCTTCAAGGGGAAGCCAAGAAAGGGAAAGTGTGAACAGCCCCAGGCCAAGCAGGCGCAGAGCCCCCGCCCCCCCCCCCCGGGCATCGGAGGAGAACCTGCGGTCCTTTATTGCTATTCCAGGAGGCTCCCATCTCCCCGCTCAGCACTCCCTCCACGTCCGGCTGCGTGGTCGGCAAGCCCAGATCCCAATTCCGCCGCCCTGAAAACGTTGCTTTGCCAAATGAAAGCCAGCGCCTCCCCCGCAAAGAGACAGAGAGGGATCCGCCCCCCCCCGCAAGGAGCAGAGAATTGTGACTCTCTTTATTGCGTTCATAGCCAGCCTTTTCCCTCCCAGGAGCTCAAGGGGGCGCAGCAAGGGGATTCTCCAGCTCCTCATGGATTTCCCACAACAACCCTGCGAGGGAGGCTGAGCCGAGGGAGAGGGGGACTGGGGACCAGGAGGAACGAGAGAAGCTGCACTTCTCAAAATTCTCCCCTCTCGGATCGGGGGGGGGGCACCTTGGGAGGCTTCGAGGGAGGAGCAGCCCCCCTCTGCGGATCCCAGGCTCCCTCCCCCGCTCGGACCCGCAGGCAGCACGTACCTGACCGCCGTTCGGCCAGGTAAACAACCACCTGTGTCAACAGCGGGGAGGGGGGCGGTCCGGTGCCTCGGCTCGGGGCTGCTGCCGGGAGACGCCACCCACCCCCCGCCCCCTCGAGGAGCCCGAGGGCCAGCAGGTGGAGCTCTGGCCCGCGCAGGGGTGGGGGCTCCTGATGCCAGGGAGCCTGGGGATCAAGGCACTCCGCACATGCCCTGGGGCGCGGGGTGCGGCCCACCCGGGAAAAGTGTCCGTGGCCCCGAACTCTGCCCATGCTCAAGGGCGCCGCCAAGCTGTTCCAGAGCGGCCCTCCTTCCTTTGCATTGCAGGGGGTTGGCTAGATGACCCCTGGGCTCCCTTCCCGCTCTGCCAGCCTGTGCTTCGCCTGCGCTCCGCCCCCGCCGCCGGGGCATGTGCAGAGCGCCCCGCCTGCGCCGCGGACCGCAGCTCCCGGGCGCAGCCAGGGCCCCCGTGCGCCGTCAGGGGTCGCTGCTGGGCCGGCGGCGCGCGGTGTCAGGCTCGGGGTGGCAGCAGCCTTGAGCCGGGCGGCTGCAGAGGCGGCGGCGGCGAGCGAAGGGGGCGGAGGCAGCGGCGGCGGCGGCTGGGGCGGGCGAGGAGGGGGCGTCAGTCTGCCTGGGCTGCTGCCCGCGACGCCACGCCGCTGAGCGCCCGCACGGAGGACCGCCAGGGATGGAGGCTCCGCGCCCCTTCAACGAGACGCTGCTCTGCGGCCGGAGCGGGAACGGCTCGGCCGGCGGCGTCTGGAACGGGACCGGCGGAGGCTGCGACGCTTCGCGGAGACCCCCGCGCGGAGCCCGAGGTGAGCAGGAAGGGGACCCCGCCCAAGGCATCGGTGAACCGGGACAGCCCCCCCCCAAAAAAAATCCACCTTCTCTGCAGTACCGGCGAGCCTAATGCCGGAATCCACCCGCCACGCGCGCACGCGCGCGCATCTCGGCCGCGGAACTCCCGCGCCCACCCCGCAAGATCCCCCTAAAGGAGAGGGTGGGAGCCCCCATCACCGTCTCCCTTTTTGCCTGGGACACCCCCAAAGGGGACGTTCCTCCGGGGACCCCCTCTCGCTTTTCGCGTGGGAAGTCTGAAGCGCCCCCCACCCGCGATTCCACACAGCCCCAACGGCGCTGGGGAGGATAATGGACTTTCTCCCTCAGCATCCTAGAGGAGACCCCTGTCGCCAGAAAATAGGGGGTGCCTTTTGATAGACCCCTGTTTTCTGGTGAAACCCCCAACCCAACTATTTGGAGCCTCCCCAGCCCATGCCCGTGTTTGAGGCAGCGGGGAGACCCCCTCGCCTCCACGTGGTGTCGCCTCCACGTCCCTGGATCGGGTCCTCCAGCCTCCCTTTCTGCCCTTTGCAGGTCCTGACACCCCCTCGGCAGTCCATCTCAGTCATTCCCTCCGGTCCTTGGAGGACTTCGGAGCATGCACAGAGTTCTTTTGTGGCCTGGGTGCTGCCGTGTCCCTCCGGGTTGGACCCCTGGCTTCTCTTCTCTGCGTGGCTTTCGGGCGGGGGGGGGGGCTTGGCTTCTCTCCTGCGGGTAAGAGCATGAGCACAGTGACAGGGGCCCCTCGAGTCCGGCAGGGAAGGTGTGCGAAGGAGGCGCGGGAGGAACCGTGGAGGGAGCTGGGCTTGGAGACCGAGAGGAGACGGGATAGCCATCTTCCAATATCGGAAGGGCTGTCCCCCTAGAATCCTGGGATGGTAGAATTGGAAGGGACCCCAAGGGTCCTCTAGTCCAACCCCAGCAATGCAGGAATCTCTTGGGAAGCTAGACTGGCTCCCTCGCGGTTGTCCTTCCCTGGTAGCTGAAGACCTTTTAATGAAAGGGTTGGGACCCTGCTGGTTTCATTACAATTGCATGTCTTAAAATAGCAGAGAGAGAGAGAGAGAGAGGGGGGGGTGCTTTTCTGGGGGGGGGACGCATACCCCAAAATATTTTGTGAATCTTAGTTTGGCCTCATTGAGGGGCAGGATTTCAATATGAGTAGGAAAATGAGAGCTGTTGTTGTTTAGTCGTTTTGTCGTGTCCGACTCTTCGTGACCTGTCTGTCTGTCTATCTATCTATCTATCTAGTCTTTTTTCTTTAAAAAATTGTTGAGGGGTACTCTCAATTTGTTTTCCTCTATAAAGTAGGGAGATAAAAGGAAAACAAAATGAGAGTACCCCTCAACAATTTTTTAAAGAAAAAAGCACTAGTTAGGTAGATAAGGCAGACAGACAGGTTTATTCTATTAATGTTTATTTTTAATTGTTTTAATGACTATTTTTGGCTGTTTTTATTTTATCCGTCAGCCACCTTGCATTCCAACAGGGGAAAAGGCAGGGTATCAATAAACTGATAACAAGAATGACATGTGATGATAACCTCTGCTTCAGAAGGAGAATCTGCCCCCTTCTCGGGGAGGGAGTCCGCCCCCCCCCCCGTCAAATAGTTCTTACTCCCAGAAAGTTCTTCCTAATGTTTAGTCGGAAGGTGAAGCAAGGCTGTTTTCTGCCGCTCCAGAGGGTAACACCCAAACTGGTGGATTCAAAGGGCAAGAAATGAGATTCCGACTAAACGTCAGGAGTCATTTACTTATTATGGTTTGACAGTGGAGTGGTCTCCCTCGGGAGATGGTGAACTCTCCTGCCTTGGAGGTTTTGAAGCAGAGGTTGGACGGCCGCCTGTCATGGGTGCTTCAGCTGAGATTCCTGCATTGCAGGGGGTCAGTCTAGATGACCCTCAGTCTCCCTTCTGCGAAAGAGAGTTGGACTCCCTCCTGGTACAGCCTTTTCAGAGGCAGATCCCAGGTTACGGAAGGCTCTCGGCGGGGAGGCTCAACCTGCCACAATCATCTCATGGCTTTCATGCTGGGCAAAAACTTTCCTCTTTAACCAGCTCTCTGGCTTGTGTTTCTCTGTGACCTCTTAGAACAGGTACGGTGTTTTCAATGTATCTTTAAGGTATTATTTCAACATGTTCTTCGTTTTATTTTAACGTATCTCTGTGGAGGGTTTCTGCTTGCTTGCTTGCTTGCTTGCTTGCTTCTAAGCCACTCTGAGTTGCCTTTGGCAAGATAAAGCGAGCCTCCAATTTAATAAATAATAATCAAAAGTACAGTCGTACCTCAGCTGCCGAACGCCTTGGGAGTCGAACGTTCCAACTCCTGAACAATCAAAAACCGGAAGTGATTGTTCAGGGTTTTTTTGAACTTCTTTTGGAAGCCGGACGTCTTCCGCACCTTGGTTTCTGAATGTCTTGGAAGTCGAATGGACTTCCGGAACGGATTCCATTCGACTTCCGAGGTACAGCTGTGATCCTAACCCCTCCTGCATTAATTCAGACAGGAGGTTTGGGAGGTGGAGGGTGTGGGTCTCAGAGGCACAGGGGGGGGGAGTGCCAGGCAGTCATGCCCAGGGGTCTTCCCCCCTCTGGGGGAGGGTCAGCTGGAAGGCATGTCCTTGGCAGGGGCAGAGAGAAAGGAAGATCCGGGTTGTCTCTGTGTAGGTGTGCACACAGCTCTCCACACACGCAAACCCCTGTTGGGGGGGGGGGGCTGTTGGCGCTGGCACTGCCTGCTCCCTCCCTCCTGCCTTCCGCTCCCATCTCTGCATGTCACGGCCGGCTGACACATCCTTATCAGCAGAAAGGTACCTTGGCAAACAGAGGCCTCTTCCCTGGGAGAAAGCAGAGGAAGCAACACCTGGAGAGGCGTCCGGCAAGGATAGCAGGACGCCTGGGTCCTCTGGGATGGGTGGCACGAGGGTGGGCAAGGCCCGTCTCTGAAACAAGCCACCCTCAGGAAACTCCCAGGGGAGGCCAGCTGTCAGCCTCCGCAGGTTTCAGGGCCTGGTGAGGCCTCTGTGGGCAGCAGCAGTGCCAGCAGCCTGCTCAGAGCAGGGAGGTGGGCATTGGAGTGGCAGGGGTGAGGGGGGCGAGGGGAGCTGCCAGCAGGTGCTGAGAGAAGGTCAGGCAGCGGCAGGTAAGAGAAAAGGGAATAACACCCCAGGGTGGTGGGTGGCACACGCAGGATATGGAGAGTTGGGCAGACTGGATCCAGAACCGCCCCTGTCTGGGAGGGAGGGAGGGAGGGAGGATGGACTGCTGCAATGCGCTCTACGTGGGGCTACCTTTGAAGGTGACTCGGAAACTGCAATTAATCCAGAATACGCCAGCTAGACTGGTGACTGGGATTGGCCGTCGAGACCACATAACACTGGTTCTGAGAGATCTGCATTGGCTCCCACTATGTTTCTCAGCACAATTCAAAGTGTTGGCGCTGACCTTGAAAGCCCTAAACAGCCTCCTCCCAGTAGACCTGGTGGAGCATCTCCACCCCCATCGTTCAGCCCGGACCATAGCTGTCAATGTTTCCCTTTTTCTAAGGGATATTCCCTTATTCCGAATAGGATTCCGTGCAAGAAAAGGGAAAAGTTGACAGCTATGGCCCAGACACGGAGGTCCTCCTCTGAGGGCCTTCTGCTCGTTCCCTCACTGCGGGAAGTGAAGTTACAGGGAACCAGGCAAAGGGCCTTCTTGGTGGCGGCTCCCGCCCTGTGGAACACCGTCCCACCAGATGTCAAGGAACTAAACAACTATCTGACTTTTAGAAGACATCTGAAGGCAGCCCTGTTTGGGGAAATTTGATGTTTTATTATGTTTTTACACCTGTTTGAAGCTGCCCAGAATGGCTGGTGCAACCCAGTCAGAAGGGGGGGGGGGTAGAAGTATTATTATTATAATATTCCCCAAGGAATTGCTAAAGAGCCCCCCCCAGGCTGCAGCACAGAGAAGCTGCAAGCACCCTAGAACTGTAGAGTTAGAAGGGACCCCCAGGGGTCATCGAGTCCACCCCCGGCAATGCAGAAAACACAGCCACAGAATCCCTGGGGGTAGCATAAGCCCCATAGCTCCTGACTGGCCTCTCTGGGGCCAGGCCGGCCGGCCAGCTTTGCTACCACCCCCCTCATTTTGTGTGTGTTTTTTTAAAGAATATTTATTAAAGTTTTCAATAGTAATAAAATAAAAAGAAAAAAGAAAAAAGAAAAAAATAACAAAAAGAATTTAAAAAACACATAAAGTTTCCATTACTTATTTTTCATTAACTTATTTCCCAGACCTCCTCATACCTCCCTTTTTTGTATTCCAATTCAAATTGTTAGTTCAGCAAATCCTTATCAATAAATTTTAACCTGTTTCTAAACCTTTTTTTCCATATTCTCCTAAAGCATTACAGCTGGAAACCACTTAATTTCTATCCGACAGCATTCTAACATTCATTAATTTTGCAATATTTCTGTAAATAGTCTTTAAATTTCTTCCAATCTTCTTCCGCCGACTCTACCACCCCCCTCATTTGGGGCAGGAGGGCCCCCCTGGCCTCTCCCCCTCCTCTCTTCATCACATCATTTAAACTACATGACTGTATTTTAATATTTTGTTGGAAGCCGCCCAGAGTGGCTGGGGAAGCCCAGCCAGATGGGCAGGGTATAAATGATAACTTCTTATTATTATTCTTATTCTTATTATTATTATTCTCCCTTGGCAGCAGACCTTGACGTGACCGTGCGGATCTTTCTCTACTCGGTGATCTTCTTGCTGAGCGTCTTTGGCAACGTCCTGGTGATCTGGGTGCTGGTGGCAAATAAGCGCCTGCGCACCGTCACCAACTCCTTCCTGCTCTCGCTGGCGCTCAGCGACCTCATGGTGGCCGTCTTCTGCCTGCCCTTCAGCTTCATCCCCAGCCTGATGGGCACCTTCGTCTTTGGCAAGGTCGTCTGCAAGGCCATCGCCTACCTCATGGGTGAGCCGGGGGGCACCGAGGGGGCGCCCTTGAGCCCCAGGCAGGGGAAGGGGCTGCCCTGGGTCTGAGACGGGACTCCTTGACCCTCTTCCTCTGTCCCCCCCCCCCCCCAGGGATGGCGGTCAGCGTCTCCACCTTCAGCCTCGTCGCCATCGCCATCGAGCGCTACAACGCCATCTGCAACCCTCTCCAGTCGCGCGTCTGGCAGACCCGCTCCCACGCCTACCGCGTCATCGCCGCCACCTGGCTGATCTCGGCCCTCCTGATGCTACCCTACCCCATCTACACCACCACCACCACGCAGCCCGGAGAGCCCCACATCACCCAGTGCACCCACAATTGGCCCGGAAGCAACGTCAAGCAGGCCTGGTGAGGAGCGGTCGGTGGGGGGAAGAGCGCTGGGCCCTGGCGCGAGGGAGCAGGAGGGGAGCCCGGCCGGATCCGGCCCAGCAGCCAGTCCTCCCAGTGGCCAAATGCCCCTAGGGAGCAAGGTAGACTGCCACTGGGACTGGGGGCTCCAGGAGGACCCAAGGAGAACCCGGGTTGCTGGATCAGGCCAAAGAGGGCCCGTCTGGCCCAGTGTCCTCTTCTCACAGGGGCCAACCAGATCCTCAATGGGAAAACCCACAAGCAGGATCTGGGCCCAAGAGGACTCTCCTCTGCTGAGCTTTCCAGAAACTGGTCTTCAGAAGCATGGCTAGGAGCCATCGATAGCGCTCTCCCCCTCTGTGAATTCATTTCCCCAGAGCCATCATGACTGCCTCATGAGGGAGGGAGTTCCACAGACTAACACTGCGCTGCATGCAGAAGGACTTTCTCTTACCCGTCCTGGATCTCCCGACATTCAGCTCATGGGATGCCCATGTGTTCGAGTGTTGGGGAGGGCAGGGTTTTCTCTCGGTGTGCAGGACACCATGTCCCACAGAGCGGACGGTCCCTGAGCGTGACAGGCCTCCTAAGAGGCAGTGCGGTGTAGTGGTTAGACCTAGAAGGGACCAGGGTTCAGAGCCCAACTCAGCCATGAAGCTGAAGTGGGATATAAGTAAAAAAGTGAAATATATAAATTGTTCCTGGGTGCAACCCCCCAAGCAAAAACCCTGCACCTATCCCCTTGCACAGATCCAGTCATCGGAAGTGCTGGCCGCTCCCCCCCCCCAAGCAGCAAACGCTGATCTCTCACCAGAGCAGTTGCAGCGGCGTGAAGAAAGACATGGCAGGATTGGGGCCCCGTTCATCCTGAGGCCTCATTCTGCTCAGGCTGCAGCCCCAGCGGCTTGAGGGGGAAAGTGGGGGCGTTGAAGGCACAATTCCTTTGCGCCACTGGTTTAAAGATTTGGGGGAAGCCCCCAGGAAGCCATAGGGGGAGCACCCACGGGAGAAGCGGGGGGGCAGAGACAGGCACAAAGTCCTTGCTCAAAGGGACAGCAGCATTTGCCCAGCCCCCCCACACCAAACATCTTGCAATGTGCAAGAGGGAAACTTGGCGGGTGTATTATTATTTTTATTATTATTATTAATTCAACTTATACACCGCCCTATACCCAGAGGTCTCAGGGCAGTTCACAACAAGACCACAACATATAAAATCAAACCAAAAGCAATAACGCCCCGCCCCCCAAAAAGAACCACATTCTAAAAGGGTGTTGGATGTCAATAAGATTAGCCAAAGGCCTGGTTAAAAAGCAACTTTTTTGCGTGGTGCCTAAAGGTGTATAATGAATGTGCCAGGCAAACTTCCCTGGGGAGAACATTCCACAGACAGGGAGCCACTGCAGAGAAGGCACCGTTCTCCTGTTGCCACCCTCCACACCTCTCGGGGAGGAGGCACATGAAGAAGGGCCTCAGAAGATGATCTCAGGGTCCGGGAAGGTTCATATGGGAAGAGGTGTAGCATGGATGTATTAGGGCAGTTTGAGTTGTGATGAGCCCAAGTTTTGCCCCAGAGCGCCTGTCTGCTTTCTGGGTGGAAGCCTCTGCACCTTGCTGGACAAGAGATCCTTTATTCAAGCTGCAGTCAGGAAGGGAACACTTTCCGGGAGGTCTGGAAGCCTCCCCAGAAAATTGCTGGCCACAAGGACACGTGTCGAACGGCATTAAGAGCACGGCTCCTCCTTTTAGCTCCTCCGCACAGGAGCCAGGTTTAATGAGTAAACCAGGCCTGAGAGGGCAGCCCTGGGCAGAATGTCGATGGGCCCATCAATCAGACTCTAAGTACCATCTCTTGACTTGCTGACTCACAGCCCTTTTTTAATTAAAAAAAAGCCATTTTGTACAGAAAAAGGCAAAGACCCACAGATCAGAGGCGGGCAGAGTGGTGGCTTTCCGCCCTTTCCACCCTTTGGGCTCTCTTTAAGAATGTAAGAGCCTGTTAGATCCCAGTGACCAACGCAGTCCAACATCCTGTTTTTGCCGTGGCTGAACAATTGTCTGTGGGAAGCAGGATCTGAACAACTGGAATCCAGGAGCAGTTTAACTCTGCGTTGCATGAGGACAGGTTTAATTTTCTCTATCCTGAATCATCCGACACTCAGCTTCATTGAACGGCCACGAATTCCAGTGGGAGGGAAAGTGTTTTGTGCCCCTCGCAGAAAGACCGCATCAAAATGTGGGAATGTTCAGGGATGCAGGAGAGGAGATAATGTCTGGTTATACCCTTTCCAACTTGTGTAAACAAGTTCACAATTTAGCAGAGTAACATTCCCCTTTTTAAACTTGCAGCGGATGCGTTTGCTCAGGCTCGCGAAAGCCTCTATAATAACTATTCTGGTATTTTCCCCTTATTCCCTCATAAAAGATAAGACACAACACAGTCTTCTATAAAAGTATATAAAGGTTTACTCACACATCATTCTGTTCACACTCGGATCCCAGAAGGCAGACTCAGCTTAGAAAAGTAACATAACATATACCTGGAAACTATCTCATAAGGAGACAGTTCCTTTGTCCTCTCTTGGTTGGAAGCCAAGAGAGCATCTTTGGCTAAGCAGATGATGCTTCTTTAATGTATGTAGTCACAGAGAGAGATGGCTGCCCTGCCCTGTGCTTTTATCATTACCTGCACAGGTGAGGCCACGCCCACCTCTAGTCGCATGCAGAGGAAATCTGTCCCAGCCCAGAAGGAAACAGGAAGTTGACCTGCTGGCTGGACATTCCTCCCCATGTGTAAACATGTTCATTCTAGGAAGGTTGTACTTGACTGCTCTTGTGTTTCACATCCCACACAAATATGTTAGAGACATTTCAAAATGGGTTGGCCGTGTACATCAGCTCATGCTCAGAGTTCCTGTTTCTCCAACCTGTTTACAAGTCTCTCCATCAAGGTGCATGACAGTACCTGACAATGGCCCTTCCTGGCCTGTCTGAGACGTCCTTTGGGAATGCTGAATGCCTTGGCTCCTCAACCTGTTCCCCCTCCATGCCCAGAAGATGGACAGCTCTGCTTGGCAAGCTCAACAGATACTTGCCAGGCTGGTTGTGCAGAGGGCTTCCCTGTGACGTGACTTGAGAGGGTCTCCAAGGCTGACTGGGGGGCTCAATTGCTGCCGTATTGCTCTCTGTCCTGCTTACGTACTTGTGGGTGTGAGTTTGCCTTGGGCACCTGGGAGCACTTTGGAAAGAGGGTCTGGCAAATCCAGGGAGGAGAGTGAGGCCTTTCTCAAGGGCAACCGTCTCCCCTTTCCTCCTGGCCAGGTCCGTCCTGCTGCTGGTCACTCTCTTCCTGATTCCAGGACTGGTGATGATCGTGGCCTATGGGCTGATCTCCCGGGAGCTCTACAGGGGCATCCAGTTTGAGATGGACCTCACCCAGCAGGCCAAAGGTTGGTGTGGGGCAGGGGTAGGAAAAGCTGGGGGCGTTGGCTGGGGGTCACTGGGGGTGGGCTCATCAGCTAAGCCGGAAGCTGGGGGGGAGGCAGGGCAGCTGGTCCCTGGGCTTGTAAAGATGCACAGGCCTGGATACACCCCCCAAAAAAAAATTTTTGTTGAGGTGTCACGCAAGACCTCTGCATCTGTACAAACCTTCAGATCGTGGCCAGAGGGACTGGTGTAACTGAGTCGCCAGCAGTTTTGATGCTTCAGAAACCCATTTTGGTCTTTATTGAGCTACGATTTGAAGCTTGTTCCTCATGTTACTTCTGCACCCTGTTGGCTCTGCCTGAGGACGGGCTCTGTGTTAGAAATGTCACGATGATGTACTCGGAAGGGAACCCAGGGGTCATCTAGTCCAACCCCCCAAGGAAGCAGGAATCGGAGCCAAGGAGCTCCTGAAAAGCGGCCATCCAACCTCCAAGGAAGGAGAGTCTCATAAAAGGTGGAGCAAGCTCGTGATTTCTCCTGCTCTGGAAGGGAGGACCTGAACCAACCAATTCAAATCACAAGAAAGGAGATTCTGTCTAGAACTCAGGAGAGAAACCTTCTGGGAAGATGGTGGACTCCCCTTCCTGGAGGTTTTCCAGTAGAGGTCAGATGGTCATCTGCCCGGGACATAGCTGTCAACTTTCCCCTTTTCTTTCGAGGAATCCTATTCGGAATAAGGGAATTTCCCTTTAAAAAAGGGAAACGTTGACAGCTATGGCCCGGAATGTTCTGCTCCTGCACTGCAGAGGGTGGACTGGATGGCCCTGGGGGTCCCCCGCTCCCCCGAGCCCTCCTCACACGCCCTTCCCCCTTGTGTCCCCCAGCCCAGCAGAACGGGGGATCCGCGGAGCCCCTCCCGCCTTGCGCGGAGGAGGGTGATGGCTGCTACGTCCAGGTGTCCCGGCCGGCGGGGGGCGCGGTGGAGCTGTCGGTCCTGACCCCCGAGGACGGGGCCCAGCAGGAGGCGGCTCGCGTCAACACCTCCCGGGCAAAGCTGCTGGCCAAGCAGCGGGTGGTGCGCATGCTGGTGGCCATCGTGGTGCTCTTCTTCGTCTGCTGGCTGCCCCTCTACGCCGTCAACACCTGGCGGGCCTTTGACCCCCAGGCCGCCCACCAAGCCCTCTCGGGGACCCCCATCTCCTTCATCCAGCTGCTCTGCTTCGCCTCTGCCTGCGTCAACCCCTTCGTCTACTGCTTCATGAACAAGCGCTTTCGCAAGGCCTTTGCCGCCACCTGCTCCTGCGGCCGGGCCACCCCCTGCTCCCGGAGGCGCCCCCGGCCCCCCGAGGACGAGCTCACGGCCACAGGGGCCTCCCTCTCCAAGTTCAGCTACACCACCGTCAGCAGCGTCGGGCCCCCTTGACCCTGCCGGACAGCTCCGGGGGGGGGCTGCCCCACATCCCGAGACCCTCCCCTCCCCCTCCCTCGCAAGCCCTCCCCCAGGAGGCTTCACCGCCCTCCCCTTGGCTGTGTCTCTGGCACCCCAAACCTTTCCTCCCTGGCTCCCCCTTACCTTGGTAAGGTAAGTCAGAAACCGCCTGGGGGGGGTTGCAGGGGGGGACTAAAGCAAGAGGGGCATGAAGAGGAGCTGAGCTCTTCCTGCATTGCAGCGGGTTGGACTAGATGACCCGGGGACCCCTTCCCACTCTACAGTTCTGCTATTCCTGAGACAATGCAGGTGGGGCCCATTCACTTTAGCTTAATCTTGAAAATGCACCCCACTTCACCCCCGTCTCTCCTTTAGTCCCCCCTCGTCCCCCACCAAAAGCAGCCTCTGCCCCAGACTTTCTCCCTGCTGCATCTGGAGTTTCCCCATCCTCAGAAAAGGACACCTGCTCTGCTTCCAAGGCCCTCCTGCTGCCTTTCCCTCCTGGACGCCTGGGGTTTGGTTGGCTTGTTTGTCGTCTTGTTGATTTCGGGGTTTTTTGTGTGGATGTTTTTTATGTGGGAAGCAGGGCTGCCCTGGGGGCGGGCGGACATGGAAACCCACTCCCCAAATCAGTGGCCTCGGGTGCAGGCTTGGCAGGCCATTCCGGACGGGAGCAGCCTTCCTGCAGAGCCTTTCCTCAGTAGTCCCCGCGTCACCCTGGCCACCCCCTAGAGAGCCAGGCAGGGGCTTCTCAGGAGACCCCCACCCCTCCACCTGAGCCAAGATCTTTGGCTGCTGAAGGTGGAAAACAAACTGCTGGGCCCCTCGCCTCCCCCCCGCCCCGCCACCCCCAGGAAGCCACCTGTGCTGGCCGTGGGACCTGGCTTGCCAGCTGGCAAGGGGGCCACCCCTCTCGTGAGGCAGACCCTGCCACTCTGCACATCCCCCGAGGCTGCTCCCCGCAGTGGGGCCCGGGGTCTCTTTCCCTGTTCCCCTTCTCGCTGCGCACCCCCTGCTTCTGTTTGCGCCAGACCCCCTTTTAGTGGGGGTCAGGGGTCTTTTTCATGGTTTGTGTCTGTCGGAAAATAAAGGTTCTCCAACGTGATCTGCCTCGTGTCTCCTTCCTGCTTTCAGCGTGGCAGAGAAAGTGGCAGGCTGGTCTCAGTCCCTGGATTTTGCCGGGGGGGGGGGGGTGAGAGAGAGAAATACCTGGGGATGTGGGATTTTTGCTCTTTCCTTCCCTTGCCTCCCCCACCCCCAGGGCTCTCACTTCCCCCACTTAAATATGCCAGCGGCTGTTGAATCATTCATTCTGGGGCGATGCTCATCTCCTGTGTCTTTTCTGAGCTGTGAGCGGAGGGGGGTGGGAGGGGGTGGCATGGAAACGGCCTTGGTGGGGCCTCCGGCAGCCTCAGCTCCCCCCCCCCCCAGCCCTCCTTGCTGGAGCCTCTCAGCACCAGAAGAAGGAAATGAAAACACTCCCCACCTGCTCCCCAGTTACGCTTTTGGAAAGGGGGGGCACATTTCCAGCATGCCCACAAAACTGGCAAGTGTCCCGATTTTCCAGGGACAATCCTGGAATTGCAGAAGCCATCCTAGTTTAGGATTGGATCCGAGGAAGCCCTGGGTCCCTTTTTCCTTCCCTCCACGTCTCGGAGAATAATTAGAAGTGGTGCAGGTGCAAAAACCCAATTCTGTTCATACTGGAAATAAAATCCCTGCACCAAGTGAAAGAAATGGCAAAGCTGGGATACGAAGAAGGAAACGGTCACTCATCCATTCTAAAGTCTTTCATTGCAATTCTTCCCTTATTCGTTTGTTGCTTTATTGTAAAGGGAGCCTTACACGGTCTACTGAGAAGTAACTCCCACGGTATTCAATGGAAGTTACTCCCAGGTAACTGTGTCAAGACTGGGCAGCCTTGCACTGCAATCCGAAGCATTTTTACTCAGAGGGGCGAGCTCCCGTTGCTCGGTCCCTGCTCCTGCCAACCTAGCAGTTCAAAAGCACGTCAAAGTGCAAGGAGATAAATAGGCACCGCTCTGGCAGGAAGGTAAACAGCGTTTCCGTGCGCTGCTCTGGTTCGCCAGAAGCGGCTTAGTCCTGCTGGCCACATGACCTGGAAGCTGTACGCCGGCTTCCTTGGCCAATAAAACGAGATGAGCGCCCCAACCCCAGAGTCGTCCGCGAGTGGACCTAATGGTCAGGGGTCCCTTTACCTTTACTAAGCTCCTTTGAGCTCAATAGGATTTACTCTCTGGCTCTACGCTCCTGATCATTCTCACAGTTACCATTCTTATTGTTTGCCAGAGAAATGTTTACCTGAGGCCGGTAAAAAGAACGAGGAGGTGTCTCTCCAACACAGACACACACCAAGTGGGCTCAGTTCCCCAAATGCTGGCCAGACCATAGTTCATGCAGGGGCAGAGGCGGCCCGGCACGAGGCCCCCTGGGGAGGCCCCCTCTCCCATGCCAGGCTGCCCTGTGCCCCTTCCGGCTAGGGAGGGAGGGAGGGAGGGAGGGAGGGAGGGACTGAGAGCTTCTCCTTCTCCTCCTCCTGGTTTCTTGCCCGCTCCCTGCTTCTTGGGAAATGCTATTGCTGGATCCTTGCGGGCAAATTCAGTGCCGCCACCCCCACCCCCCAGGAGACATCCAATCAAGGGGAATGTTGGAAGATTCAAGATGGAGAAAAGAAAGGACTTCCTTACACAGCACAGAGGTGAGCTGAGGAACTCCCTCCCACCAGAATTCCTCTTCTCCACTAGGGGTGGTCAGATGATGGTTGGCCCAACTATCTCTGTGCCCAGCGTAAAGCTGGCCTCTCTGAGCTCCTTGGGGAAGAAGGGAGGGTTGTACAATTCAAGAAACCCACCAAGCAGGCCCATTTGGTGTCTGTGGTCCAGTCCCCCCCCTCCTGCAAGCCCCCCACCAGGCCAGGTGGGTCTCCAGGGGGCAGAAAACAAGGTCCTCTGCTGGTGGAGTCAGCCTCTGCTTTGTTTCCTAAATGCTGATACATGACTGTGGTGGCCGTTCTTCCTTGCTTGCTTGCTTCCTGCTTGCCCCCCCCCCCCGGCTCCTTGAGGGGGTGTCAGGACTCCTGGCAGCGTTGAGGCTGCGTCTGTTTCCTGCCAGCATCTTAAATCCAGTTCTTGTAGCTGTCAAAGAAATCTATCTCCATCTTTGAAGTCCATTAAGAGGAGCTGGAAGAGTCATGTAGCATCCAGGCTAATGAATGTCTTCTGCCTGTCACCTCTCCTTGCAGCCCAGAGCCCCCCCCCCCCCGTTGTGGAGAAAGAAGAACTGCTGCAAGGATGGCCAACCCTTGCCTTGGCATCCTGTCATCCACCAGCACAGAGAGAGGCAGGAGGGGGCCGTGGGGATTGTGGGACGGGAAGGGGCCCATAACCTGTCAGGGTTTGAAAAAGAAAAGATTCTGACCTCCTTTTTACTCCTTTGCCTCAAAGAGTCTATGAGAAAGAGTATTCTTGCAGAGTATTGCCGCTTTTACAGTGGTACCTTGGGTTAAGTACTTAATTCATTCTGGAGGTCCGTTCTTAACCTGAAACTGTTCTTAACCTGAAGCATCACTTTAGCTAATGGGGCCTCCCGCTGCTGCCGCTCCGCTGGATCACAATTTCTGTTCTCATCCTGAAGCAAAGTTCTTAACCCGAAGTAATATTTCTGGGTTAACGGAGTCTGTAACCTGAAGCGTCTGTAACCTGAATTGTATGTAACCCGAGATACCACTGTATTCTTAAAAAGTCGTCTTCTCCAACCGCGACTGACAGCTTTTACAGACACCAAACACAACCAGCTGACTTAGTTCTTTTAGCATTAAAGAAACAGTGGCCTATTTTTAGCTGTGAAGGTCCTCTTGGCATGACCCATAGACTCATAGAATTGTAGAGGTGGAAGGGACCCCGAGGGTCATCCAGACCAGCCCCCCGCAATGAGGAATCGCAACTGAAGCATCCAGGACAGAGGGCCACCCAAACTCTGCTTAAAGACCTCCAAGGAAGGAGAGTCCACCACCTTCCAAGGCGACCAAGATGGCGGTCTGTAAACCACGCCAGATGAGGAACGGTTGAAGGAGCAGGGTATGTTTAGCCTGGAAAAGAGGAGACTGAGAGGAGATTGGAGAGCCATCTTCAACTGCCCCATGGAAGATGGAGAAAACCTGTTCTCTGCTTCTCCGGAGGGGAGGACCCAAGACTCAAATGGAGGTTTTCAACCAGAGGTTGGGTGACCACCTGTCAGCTGGGATTCCTGCATTGCAGGCAGGGGGCTGGACTAGATGGCCCTCACGACCCCTTCCACCTCCACAGTTCTATGATCCCACTGCTGACATCTTTGCCCTCAAGGGCCACCGCTCTCCTGGGACTGTGAGATGGGGGTGGGTTTCAACCTGCTGCCTGGGCTTTCTCCAAATAGGAAATGGCACCAGGAGGGGCTCCAGTGGGGGCAGCCCTCGATTCTGCCCCCAAACAACAGTCCGGCCAGGTGTACACGCCCTCTGCCATGTCTTGGCCCCGTGGTCAAGAGCCCAAGAGCCCAAGCCCAAGGTCTCTTCCAAACCTGATTTGGGTTCCTGGAAAGAAGAGGAGAAGATGATGGTGGGTGTGCTCATCTGTAAGCATCTGCATAACAAGGCAGTGATTAGCAGCAGCCAGGATGGATTTGTCAACAATAAATTCTGCCCAACTAGCCTTGTGATTGAGTTAGTGGTCAGTGGGAATGTTGCAGACATCATTCATTGTGAATCCAGCCAAGTCCCTCTGGCGTATTTTGGTTTGCAAGGTGACGAAGCAATGTGGGTGAGGAAGTGGGTGAGACCAGCAGGTGGAGTCAAGGCTGGTTGCTAAGCCGCCTTCACAGAAGACCCTCCAGGGCCTGGTGGGAGGCTTCCAGCAGGGGGGGCTGTGTGGTGCAGTGGTTAGAGTGTCAGGCTAAGATCTGGGAGAGAACAGGGTTCGAATCCTTCATGAAGGGTTCTTGGGATTAAATGAGGGGAGGGGGAACCATGGGTGTGGGGTGTAATTGCAACAAGTAACATACAATGCCTGCCCAAATGTGAGCAGGGGAGGGGTGAGGCTCCAGAGCGGCCCCTCACAGAGGAAGCCCCCCTTGCACTCTGGCCAGGAGACCCAAGGGACATCCTCGGAAGAGGGAAGGCATTCTGGGACAGAGGCTGAGCTCTTGGTCCTTGACTCTCCATTGTGTGGGATGTGATACATAAGTAGCAGTCAAGTACAACATTCCTTGTTTTCCTAGAGTGGACATGCGGGGGAATGTTTGGTGCAGCCAGTCGAAAGCTTCCTGTTGTTATTTATGTATTTATTTGTATATCTTAAAAACCGGACAGAGGTGGGCATGACCTTACCTGTCCAGGTAACAAAGGGACAGGGCATGCTGCCACACTCTCCGTCATTGGAGCAGCTTTTTAGCTAGAAATGCCCTGTTGGCTTTCAGTCAGAAGAGGACACTGGGATTACCCCCAGGGGGATGAATCCACATGCATATACTTTGTAACTAAGTCTGCCTTCAGGGATCCAACTGTGAACTGAATGTGAGTAAACTACTATTATTGACTTTAAGCTAGATTGTGGCTTGTTTATTCTTTTAAGAGGGATAAAAGGGAACTTAACAGGCATCTAACAGTGAGAGGCTTACACAAGGCTGCAGCTAGTTATCTGCTGTGCAATTAAAAGAGGAATGTAAAGGGACTTGCTAGTGCAAGTTAGGAAGGATATTAATAAACAATATATCCTCTCCTGCCTCCCTGAACATTCCCACATGTTGGAGGTTTTTAAGCAGAGGTTCATGGAATCGTAGAACAGGAGAGTTGAAAGGGACCCCAAGGGCCATCTAGTCCAACCCCCTGCAATGCTAGATGACCCTCAGAATGTTAGAATTCCTGCTCCGTGATTGCAGTCATGGGATTGTTGTCTTTCACAAGACGGCGTATGTTTTGACTCCACAAAGTGGGAAGTGACAGAGATTGGAAGTTTGTGTTACTGTGTTTCCTGAAGTGGGATTATTATCCTTTGTTCACTTTCTTTGCTGTCTGATGCTAGAGAGAGAGGGAGCCGTGTTGCAGTGCTCTGTGTGTGTTTATATGTAAATAAAGTAGATTAGCCAAAATGCTGAGTTGCTGAGGTCTGTTACGCAAACTGCAAACACTCTGCAGAGCCCTAAGTGTGCCGGTGTCTGCTGGCATCGGTCGCTGTGATGTTCAGGCTGAAGAAAGCTTTTGAAGCTCCCGAACGAACCACCAGGTGGGAGAGAACATGCCAGTTGGGTATTGTAGGAATGATTGCTGGGTGCGGAGCACACTCCCCACCCACGGGCAGCCTCAGCTGCCTGCATGCGTGACCTTGGGGTGCAGGGTGCACTCTCCCTCACAGATAAGGCCACAGCTGTCTGAACACCTTGCCCTCTGTCTAACCTTTTGCGGTCTCAGTAGTCGGCCGTGTCCTGACTGTGATCTTTGTCTCTGAGACCTTTGTCTCCTTCGTCACACATTGTGCAAGGGGAAAATGACACGGTGGAAACAGGTGCCAAAATAGCTTTGTACCACCCCACGATCTCGGGACTGGAAGATGTGTAAAGGTCACAGCCCAAAATGTATCTGCCTGGGTTTGCATATTGTGTCAATAAAAGGAGCCTCCACAGAGCTGGCCGGCAGCTTGCTTGTGCACAGCTCACCTGCATTATCAGCTCCTGCCTCATGTCCTTCACTTCAGGGTATGTGACTCTACCAGGGTCCTACTTGAGTGTCCCTTCCAAATCTTCAATGCTATGATTCTTTGAAGGTCCTGCAATGAAGGAATCTCAACCAAAGCAGGCACCTGTCCAACATCTGCTTTAAAACCTCAAATGAAGGAGCTTCCACTCCCTTCTAAGACGGAGTCTGCTGCATGGCCAAAGGGCTCTGATGGTCAGGTTGGGTGGCCATCTGCCAGGGATGCTTCACTTGTGGTTCCTGCATTGCAGGGCTTGGACTAGATGACCCTGGGGGATCCCTCCCAACTCTCCCACTCCATGATTCTATGAGTCAAAGGAGATTTTATTCTCCCGGGTGCCCTGGGCCTCCTCAACCCACATGGACAAAGGCCTGAAGCCCACCCCCAATTAACATGCCAGCCTTGAGCTTGGTGGAGCCATCAGGTCTTCCAATCAGCCGCTGACAGCTTAGTTGGCTGCCTGGATCAGAGAAAAGGGCCATTTTCTGTTTGCCTTTCGACTGCTTCATCCGAGGCACCAGAGCTTAACTTCAAGGAAACATTCAAGGCTGAAGAGGCGCAAATCCCTCTATTTCCAGGCAACACTTCGGAACAAGGCTTTCTGCACCTGCCAGTCTCTAAGGTGACACTTTGTTCGCTGGCCTTGAGGCGAGGGGGTGGCGGGGCTGGGATTTTGCAGCGGGATTGAATCCTCGAGGGGAGCAGGGCTTTGCCTGAGAACAACCTTGTTTTGCTGCTACCTTGATGCCTCAGCAGTTTGCTCCAGGACTGGCAAAAGGACAAGAAATGCAAAAGATAACAAATCAATGGAAAGCTCCAGAAGATGCAGAGGGCGGCCGAAATAATAAAACAAAACCCATCAGGATCAGCTGCAGGAGAATGATACTGGTGTGCAATAAATAAACGGAATAAACAGTTCAGAGGAATATATTGAAAAAGATATAAAACGAACTGTGCGACAAAATCAAGACAATAGAAAAAGTATAATGAGAACGATTGGAAGTTTTTCACAGCAAACTTTATTGGATAAGACATGATGTTGTATAAATATGTGGTTCTTTTAATTGTCTTTTTTTCTTTTTCTTTTTGTTACTTTTAAACCTTTGTTCGAGATTTTTGAGGTGACAAATCCCTTTTTTCTTCTTTTTTCTTTTTTGTACTGAATTTTGTTATACTTACCTTTACTGTATGGTTGTACAGTGGTACCTCGCAAGACGAAATTAATTCGTTCTGCGAGTTTTTTCGTCTTGCGAATTTTTCGTCTTGCGAAGCACGGATTCCCATAGGAATGCATTGAAAAAGAAAAAGGAAACAAACTTGCAAGACGTTTTCATCTTGCGAAGCAACTCAAAAAACGAAAAACTCTTTCGTCTTGCAAGTTTTTCATCTTACGAGGCATTCGTCTTGCGAGGTACCACTGTATTTTAAATTAATAAAGATTTATTTTTTTAAAAAAAAGGATCAGCTGCAGGAGAATCGCTCAGGTCAGCCCATCAGAGGCGACCCTGGAGAGCTGCTGCTTAACTTACTTATATCCTGCCTTTTTCCTAGACAGTGAGTGTGTGTGTGTAGGCAGAACCACAGAATTGTACCATTGGGAGGGGCCTCCGGGGACCATCTAGTCCAGCCCACTGCCACGCAGGAATTGCAGCTGCAGACTCCCCAACAGGTGGCCACCCAACCTCTGCTTAGAACATCAGACGAAGGAGAGTCTACTGTTGAATCGCTCTCACCCTCGGAAGGCTCTTCCCAAGGTTTTGCCAGAATCTCCTTTCCTGTCATTTGAATCCGTCAGTTCAAGTCCCGGCCTCTGGAGCAGCACAAAGTGGGCTTCCTTCGCCTTCCGCCTGGCGGCCCTTTGGGTATTTGAGGAGGGCTCTCACCTTCAGCCTCTTCTTCTCCAGGCCCAACATGCCCAGCCCTCTCAATGGCCCCTCATCTACCTCTCTCCCTTCCTGGGTCTTCAGAAGCGCAGCTGTCTCTAACTATGGAGGAAAAAGCAGAGCCATTGTTGGAAACAAAATCTGCTCTTTTCCTTTATGGGGTATCCTAGAGTCCTATGTAGGTTCCCTATTGGTAGGAGAAAATACCAGAGGCCAACCAGAGAATATTGAGAAGCAAAGCAGCTAGGAAGCCTGATCTTTATTGATCTTTTGCAACAGGGTCCTCACTCCCCACATGCAGGAGGGAGGAGGAACCCAGAACAATGGCGCACAAGGCCTTATATAGACCTTTGAAATTGCCACCCTGTAGATCAAGACCACCCCCACATACATCATACCTACATCACAGAAAAGGCGGTCTAAAACAGAAATTTGAATGATGTTTTTCCTGTTTGCCAGGTTATCTGATTGCCTTTCCTGATAGTCTGTCACCTATTAAAATTCTGATTGCTCAATTCCTGAGACAATGGGAAGGCTCCCTGACCCCACCTCCCTCCTTGCAGAGAAAACATTTGGTCAGTAGACAATGGGAATCAAAAATGGCTTCAGGTCGGTCTTCCAGTGCTGATCTATGTACTTGCTTCGTTGGTACACTTATGAACTTTTAACTTATATCTAAGACATCAAAATTCCTATCACACCATCCTGGCTAAAAGCCATCGGCAGCCCATGGATTTGCCCAGTCCTTTAAGGCCATTCAACTTGGCGGCCATCTCTGCGGGAGGGAGTTCCACAGTTCCACTCCATGAAGAAGTCCTTCCTTTCATCTGCCTTGTGGAGAAGAAGAAGAGAAGAAGAGTTTGGATTTGATATCCCGCCTTTCACTCCCTTTAAGGGGTCTCAAAGCGGCTAACATTCTCCTTTCCCTTCCTCTGTGAGGTGAGTGGGGCTGAGAGACTTCAGAGAAGTGTGACTGGCCCAAGGTCAGCCAGCAGCTGCAGGTGGAGGAGCGGAGACGCGAACCCAGTTCCCCAGATTACGAGTCTACCGCTCTTAACCACTACACCACACTGCCTTGAATGAACGTGTCTGTGTGTTTAAAACTCACTCCTGGCCCCGCTGAGGCGCACGACGGGGGCGGGGGGGAAGCAGTTGGCACTGGGGTGGGTGATAGGGTCCAGATGGCAGTGCCCAGGCAGCCTCTCGGGTGCAGTGGCGTGTGTGAATGTGATTAAGGGAAGAGCGCCAGCAGCTGAGCGGGGGCTGATCTGGTGCAGAGCCAGGGAAGGGACTCCCCCCGCCCGCCCGCTCCGCAGGGAGGAGATGCCGACTGCTGTAGCAGAACAAATTGCTTTGTGTTTAACCAGAGATCAGAGACAAGGAACTCCGCCAGGTACTCGGAGTGGAAAGGCAGAGAGCGGGGAGGGAGGAACGGGGGGGGGGGCTTGGTGCCCGGAGAGCTTCGGTACAGGGGTGCCCATCCAGGCTGGTGAGTCAGCCCCCAGAACTGCCCTGCCAGTGCCCCATGGCTGCTGAGCCACACCCCACACGGATGCCCCCTCCTCAAGTGAGCTGCGGTTGTGAGGCTGCTCCTCGCACCAGGAGACTGCCCCCTAAGCTCAGAGTCTCAATGCAGGAGCTGGCGAGGGTCTTTCTGCCGCCCGGGGGGGGGGCAGGGGGAGACAAGCTGGTTGTCCTTCCTTAGCTCCAGCTCAGTTGGGCTGGCACAGCTCAGTGGCGATGGCAGGGGAGCAGAAACCATTTGCACCTGAAAAAACTTAAGGTCTTATATATATATAAAATAAATGTTCATAAATGTACCAAGCAAACACGTACATAAATATATAAACCACATGTCTGAAGCAGCACAGGAAGACAGTTCTGAAACCATTTTGACTCCCAAGCTGAACAAATGTTTTCTCAGCAAGGTCAAAGGAAATGGAAAAGCCTCCCCATCGTCTTTTCATTCACAAAACCTGTCTTAAGGGTATGTCTGTATGTGAATAGGTTGAGCCTGTGACCTGGCTCAGGAACTAAGTATTTGTCACTACAAAAGACTGGCCAGGCTACCCAGGCAATCCAATCAAGTGACCATTAACAGGTCTGCCAGACAGAAGATAAACAAGGCACTCAGATTTCTGTTGTAGACCGCCCTTTCTGTGATGTAGGTATGATGTATCTGGGGGGTGGTCTTGAGCAACACCCCTTCTCTGATGTATGTATGGTGTTTCTGGCAGTGGTCTTGGACCCCAGGGCGGGAATTTAAAATGTCTATATAAGAGCGGGCACACCTGGGTTCGGGGTCCTCCTCCTCCTCCTCTTGCTTGTGAATTGGGACCCTCTTGCAACAGTTCAATAAAGATCAGGCTTACTGGCTGCTTTGCTTCTCAATATCCTCTGCTTGGCCTCTGTTCTGTTCTCCGACCGATGGAGAACCTGCAAAGGACTCTATAAGGGCTCTTGTGTCCCCCGTAAGGGAATAAGGGCAGGTTTCCATTTATTACACACCACTTTGGGGCAAAGAGAGTGGCTGCAGCTGGAGAGCAGAAATCCTCTTTTCTGAATAGGGGAGGTGGGTGAGAAATCCACTTCTCTGGAATGCCAATTCTCCCTTCCTCTCATTTGCCAGGTGGGAAGGGAGGCCAGAGAGTCATATAACTGCAGAGTTGGAAGGAACCCCAGGGGCACCTAGTCCAGCCCCCTGCAACGCAGGAATCACAGCTTGAGCTTCCCTGGCAGATCCAACCCTCCAGCAAAGGCGATTCCAACACCTTCATAGAACTGCAGGGTTTCCAGGGTCATCTAGTCCAGTTCAAGATGGCAGACGGGCATCCAGCCTCTCTTGAAAAACCTCCAGTCAAGGGGAGCCCACCTTCTGAGGCTCACTCACTGCATCATCACCTCGCTGGATCCATAAATGGTGTCTCCGGAAAAAATTACACATCAATTGGGAAGACAGGTGAACTAATGCCAGTGTACTGGAAGAAGCAAAAATCACTAGTGTCAAAACAATGATTCTTCAACATCAATTTTGTTGGACTGGCCATGTTGTGCAGATGCTTGATGATCGTCTTCCAAAGCAACTACCTTATTCCGAACTTAAAAATGGAAAGCGTAATGCTTCAAGTGTAATGCTTCTCAAGGCAAATCTTAAAAAATGTAGCATAAACACCAACAATTAGGAAATGCAGGCCTGCGAGCGCTCCAGTTGGAGAACAGGCTTGACCAAAGGTGTCATGGGCTTTGAAGACACTCAAACTCAGGACACAATGGAGAAACGTGCTAAGAGGAAGGCATGCTTGGCAAGCCCTCTGCGGGATCAACTCCTGCCTGGAATTCAATGTCCCCACTGTGGAAGGATGTGTGGATCCAGAATTGGCCTCCACAGTCACTTACGACTCACTGTTAAAACTCACTGTTCATGGAAGACAATCTTACTCGGCTATGAGGGATCGCCAAAGAAGACCTTCTGAGGGAATCCTTTCCACTGTAGCACAGCTCTTTCCATTAGAGAAGTCTTCCTCCTTCCTTTCCATTTGAATCCATTGGCCCGGGTCCTGCTTTCTGCTGCCAGAGAAAACAAGCTGGCTCCATTTTCCCTGTGGTGGCCCTTCAGATCCTTGAAGATGTTTCCAGCTGGGGGGGGGGTTAAACCTGGGACCTTCTGCATGTGGGAGATTATCAGCCAAACCGAACAAATGCAGCATGAGACGGGGCTAATACCACAGAGATGCATTACTGCTAGGCAGATACTCAGACCATAGAAAATGTAATTGGTAGAGAGGGCTCTGTGTGATGTCATTTCCTCTCCTCTCCTGGGAGGGAAGGAGCATATGTCACTTCCTGTTTCCACCCCCCACTCTCTCCTCAACCAGCCATGAGGGGAGATGTGCCCTGTGTTTGCTCCAATATCCACTCTCCCTTCCCCACAGGTGGGCGGGGTTTGGGGCACTGAGTGGGGCTCACCTGGGCAGGTGCCACCCACCTGTTTGGGCCGGCCTTTGACCTGCCCTTGGCGAGGGAGGACAATGGACGGCCTGCTGGGGGTGGGCCTAAGGCCGAAAGAAAAGAGGATGACTCTGTTGCTCAAGCCTCTCTTACTCTGGTCTCTTGTCTCATCGTTTGGGGTAAAGGGGTGGGCACCACAGACAGGGTTAGCGCATGGGCCCGCACTCCCAGGCATAAGCCTGAGACGAAATAAAAGTATTTTACCTGCACAATTTTTACTGCTGCTATATCTGAAAACCAACGTGAGACTGTTGAGCAAGTGAATTAAATTCTAAGCTTACTAATCAGACTTAAGTCTGATTTCTTTGCTAAATGGGGTAAGAAAGGGCGAAGCCAGCTCACTTTGTAGCTGGGCTTAATTAAAAGAAGGCTTCGCAGCCTCTTCCTACTAGCTTTAATTTGTCTGCTAAGGATGGGACTTTTAGAAGGCTGCTCAGCTCACACACATGGGGGTCCGGGGGAATAAATTGCAATTAATATATCCTCTCCTGCCTTTTAAAACTCATCCCCCAGTGCTTGCAAAACACAGGTTCTGCTGCCACTGAGGCACAGCCCATCCCCACCCCCCAATGCAGGGAGCCAGGGGGGACCCTCAGACGAGGCCTCTGCTCCTGCAGGGGGGCTCTTGGGGGCAGCAGATGTGGGTCTGTGTGCCCCCTGTGCCCCTGCACAGCCAGGCCTTAGATCGCGTCAGGGGTCGAGATGCAGCTCCAGATTCTCCTTGGCTCTACTTCTGTAGCCTGATTAGATTTAGCCATTATTTTATTGCAGCACAACAAGCCCTCATCAAATATTTCCTTAGCGTGCTCCAGGGGACCCAGATATAAAGCTGTTGGCCGTGCCAAGTGGTTAATTTTCTACATAAAAAACAAGAGGTGCCAAGATCTTACAGAAGCCACACTCTTCAGCAGGAAAAGGACTGCCGTCTCATTCCAAAGGCTGGGGGCGGAAGGACTCTGCATGTGCTCAGATACACTCTTTTAAAGCACCAGCATATGACAGGGGCTTGACCCCTGGTTTTCTAAACTGGCTCTTGGGCTCGGCTGCCATTTCACCTCCTTGCCTGCCCTGGAGCAGAACTGGCTTCTCTTTGGACAGGGCCCCAGCAAAGGAAGGAGGCCAGCTCTGCCTTCACCCTCCTCGACTGGCAAGGAGGCTGCTTTCGGGGTGTGCAAGCAGGCAGCAGTTCCACAGAGGCAGCTCTGGACCCGGGAGCAGTTCCTAACAGGATGGTGATGTGACATGGAGGGAGAGGCAGCCTGCCTGGGGAGGGGGTCTCCAGCTCCTGTCTCCAGGTCTGTGCCTTCATTTGTTGCTCATCCACATCCTGTCCGTGGGAATGTTCAGGGATGCAGGAGAGGATATATTGTCTGGTTATAGCCTTTCCAACTTGTGTAAACAAGTTCACAATTTAGCAGAGTAACATCCCCCTTTTTAAACTCGCAGTGGATGCGTTTGCTCAGGCTCGCTAAAGCCTCTATAATAACTGTTCTGGTATTTTCCCCTTATTCCCTCATAAAAGATAAGACACAACAGTGTCTTCTATAAAAGTATAAAAAGAGTTTACTCACTCACATTCTGTTCACAATTGGATCCCAGAAGGCAGTCTCAGCTTTGAAAAGTAACATGTACCTGGAAACTATCTCATAAGAAGACAGTCCCTTTGTCCTCTCTTGGCTGGAGGCCAAGAGAGCATCTTTGGCTAAGCAGATGTTGCTTCTTCGATGCATGTAGTCAAAGAGAGAGAGATGGCTGCCCTGTCCTGTGCTTTTGTCGTTACCTGCACAGGTGAGGCCACGCCCACCTCTAGTCACATGCAGAGGAAGTCTGTCCCAGCCCAGAAGGAAACAGGAAGTTGACCTGCTGGCTGGACAAACATTCCTCCCCATGTATAAACATGTTCACTCTAGGAGTGTTGTACTTGACTGCTCTTGTGTTTCACATCCCACACTGCCTTGGGAGGGCTGCCTTCTACACCTGATGAGAGACCCTCTTCTCTAGACTTAGTTGCAACTGGAGCTTTGCTGAGGCTGATGGTGGAAAGGACTGCTTCTGCTCTGCATTTTCTCCATTAACCTGCTCCCAAATTGGCATCCCGACAGCCGTGGGGAGCAGGTCATTGCTCTGGTGAGAGGCCAGATTGGCCAGTCTGCCTTTCCTTGAAATTTGTTGGGAACAGGGCTCTGCAACAGCTAACAGGGCCAGAAGCTGCTGCAGCTACTCACAGGCCAACCTCTTCCAGGAGCGCAGGGGCAGGGGTGCGAATGTTGTGGGTAGCAGGAGAGGATATATTGAGTAAATCTTATCCTTCCTAACTTGCACTAGCAAGTTTCTTCATACAGAAGAGTGCATCCCCTAGCAGGAAGCTAGTTGCAGATTCGTGAGAATCTCTTTAATTTCTATTATTCCTGGTAAGACCCCTTTGATTCCCTCCTAAAAGAATAAAGACACAACGGTCTTCTTTTAATAAGAAGTTTACTCACATTCAGTTCACAGCTGGATTCCTGAAGTCCGGCTTTTGGGTTTGGGTTTGGGTTCACCCCAGATGGGAACTCGCCCCACAGTCCAAGAGAAGAAAAGCCATCAAAACAGAGGAAGGTGGCTTCGTGAACGGACCTTCTGTGGGGTCTGCCAGGGTCACGTCCACCTACCTGGTCACATGCAAAGGAAGGATGCTCCAGACCTGGTGGGACAGGAGGTTCTGGCTGGAGTAACATCCCCTCTGCGTGACCACTCTGGGCAAACAGGAAATGTTGTATTTGACTGCTCATGTTACATCCCACAGCAGAAAGCTGCCTCCTTGGCCCAGGCAGGCCCCACCCTGAGATCGCTTGCTCTGAAAGGCAGCAGGTCGCCAGGGTTGCGGGCAGGATCTCCCTCCTCAGAGATTCTGCAGGGAGCTGAGCCCAGGACCTCATACAAAGCAGGTCCTCTACCACTGACAGTGTAAGAGGCCAATGGCCCATTTAGCCCAGCCTCCTGTTGTGATGGGAATTTTGAGGTCTTAGATATATGTTAAATAAGTGTACCAATCAAGCACGTACATAGATCAGCACAGGAAGACCGACCTGAAACCATTTTTGATTCCCAAACTGACCAAATGTTTTCTCTGCAAGGTCAAAGGAAAATGGAAAAGCCTCCCCATCGTCTTTTCCTTCACAAATCCTGTCTTAAGGGTATGTCTGTGTTTGAATAGGGTGTGAGCCTGTGACCTGGCTCAGGAACTAAGTATTTATCATTACCAAAGACTGGCCAGGCTCCCCGGGCAATCCAATCAAGTGACCATTAAACAGGTAACCTGTCAGACGAGATAAACAATGCACTCAGATTTCTGCTGTAGATAGCCTTTTCTGTGATGTTGGTATGATGTATATGGAGGGGTTGGTCTTGGGCTACACCCCTTTTGTGATGTATGTATGATGTTTCTGGAGGTGGTCTTGGACTCCAGGGAGGGAATTTAAAATGTCTATATAAGGGCAGGCACACTTTTGTTCTGGGTTCCTTCTCCCTCCTGCGTGTGGGGAGTGAGGACCCTGTTGCACCAGATCAATAAAGATCAAGCTTACTAGCTGCTTTGCTTCTCAATATTCTCTGGTTGGCCTCTGTTATTTTCTCCTACCAATAGTGAACCTATATAAGGACTCTATATGGGCTCTTGGATACCCCATAAGGGGGAAAGGGCAGATTTTTGTTTACAACACTGTTCTCACAGGGGCCAACCAAATGCCTGTGGGAATCAGACAAGCAGGATCTGAGCTCAATAGCCAAACTCCCCTTCTGGGGTTTCCAGCAACTGTGGAGGCAGAGGCTGGTCATCACTGACTGTAGCCATCAATAGCCCTCTCTTCCCCCATGAATTAGTCTCATCCTCATTTAAATCTCTCTGGGTTGGTGGACATCACTGTCTCCCACGGGAGCGAGTTCAAGAGAGAAGCCTTGTGCTGTGTGCAGTTGAATGCTGAAGGGCTACTGTTGTTAAAGGAAATTTCCTGGGCTCCCGTGGATTGCCAAACATAGACGCCAGCCAAGAATCAGGAGCAAAACAGCGCCTGTAGGCCTGGTCTTTATTCAAAGGACTGTTGCAGCAGGACTTCCACCCACCACATTGGAGAAGCAGGAAGAGGCCCAGAGCAAAGTATGACTCCCACTTTTATCAGTTCCACAAAGATACCCACAGCACCCCAATGTAGCATCATGCATACATCATGAATACATCACAAATTGGGAGAGTCTGGCGACAGAAACATGAATATCAAGTTTGCCCCCATCCCTCTCTTGATCTCCACCTCACACCTCTCAAGTGATGCAAAGGAAAACATTGACAAGTTCCAGTCTTCCTGGTCAAGGTAATCACCCTCCTTTGTCCTGACCATTCCTGGATGGTTTGCCATTGTCTCTGGAATGACTACCTGTCTGGCACTCTGGGGCCAGGATGCGAGCAATTCTCTCCCATGCGAGAGGTTGCTGAGTACCTGATCTCAGGCTTGAGTGGTTATGGCTGCCCACATCCCAGGCTCTCCTCCTGGTAGCCATTCCTTTCCTGAACAGAACAAAGTTGGAACGGTGCAAATACAATACTAGAGAAATTTTATATGACTTTCTAGTTTTCCCACTGAGCCAGTACATAGATACATTTATCAGGGAATTGTTGCATTTGGTATCGTGCAGCAGAGGCCCTTTGAATAGTGATTTGGGGGGGGGGGGACACCTGTGTGCTGAAGTGTTTTGTGGGGACGATACAGGAGTGATTGGGTTGACTTTGGTTGTGTGTGTGTGTGTGTGTGTGTGTGTGTGTGTATGACATCCACTAGAGGGGCAACCCCCCAACCTTTGCATAAATTCCAATAACACCATATAGATATATACAATTAATGTGCATGAACTGCTCTGTCCCTGAAATGCAACAAACCCACTGAGCTGCACCCCAAAAGATGCTCCTGGACTCAGGACTCTTCTATTTTTGTCAGTGAATGTCAGAACATGAGAGCAGACCTCTTGCATCAGACCAGCGCCCCGTGCGCTTCTCCAAGTTGCATGGAATTTGCTTTTCCCACGGCTGCCACACACTGGGCCACCATCTTCACCCAGGTCCCCACTGCAACCCCAAGTTCTCCTTCCTGTTCAGTCACCAGCACCTCAGACCCCGGGAGCAGACGTGCGAAATTGAGAGCATTTTTGTTCCCTGACACAGATCCCTTTGCAGCTGTTTACAACCCAGCTAGACAGAGCTGAGGAGCCTGGATGGTGGTGTCGGGGAGAGGACTCTGGGCTTCCTGAAATCATAAAGGGACCCAGGAATCACTATTATTTATCATTATATCTGAACCACCCTGGAGCCAGACTTCTGGCCCCTAAGATCTAGAAGGCAGCAGAGCACTTTCATGGAGCGACCCCCAAGGGAGAGGCTGGCAGGAGAACAGGGCCTTTTCTGCAGTGGCTCCTCATCTGTGGAATGCTCTCCCCAGGGAAGTTCGCCTGGCGCCTTCACCATTAGGCACCTTTTTAACCAGGCCTTTGGTTGACCTTATCAACATCCCATACCCTTTTAAATTGTGACTCTTTGGGGGGTATTACTGGGTTATTGCTTGTATTTTTATTTTACAAACTGTGATCTTTTTATGTGAACTGCCCTGAGATATCCTGGTATAGGGCAGTATAAAGGTAAAGGTACCCCTGACTGTTAGGTCCAGTCGTGGACAACTCTGGGGTTGTGGCACTCATCTCGCTCTATAGGCCGAGGGAGCCGGCGTTTGTCCACAGAGAGCTTCCAGGTCATGTGGCCAGCAGGACTAAGCCGCTTCTGGTGAACCAGAGCAGCGCATGGAAATGCCATTTATCTACTTGCACTTTGACATCCTTTCAAACTGCTAGGTGGGCAGGAACTGGGACTGAACAACGGGAGCTCACCCCGTCATTGCGGGGATTTGAACCGCTAACCTTCTGATTGACAAGCCCTAAGCTCTGTGGTTTAGACCACAGTGCCACCTGCTTCCCACATAGGGCAGTATATACCGTATTTTTCACTCTATAAGACTCACCAGATCATAAGATGCACCTAGTTTCTGGAGGAGGAAAACAAGGGGGCGGGATTCTGAATCCCAGAAGCCTGAACAGCAAGAGGGATTGCTGCACAGCGAAAGTAGTGATCCCTCTTGCTGCTCTGGGATAGCAGCGCAGCCTGCATTCGCTCCATAAGACGCACACACATTCCCCCTTACTTTTTAGGAGGGAAAAAGTGAGTCTTATAGAGCAAAAAATACAGTAAATTCAATAAATAAATAAAATAAAAAATCTGAGGGTTGCCCTCTTTGAGATGAAGCATTCCTAGCTGTGGGGGGGGGGATGGATGTCCCCAATTGTCCCAGTGGGGTGGAACGGCAGTGGAGCTGCAAGAGTGGCTTCATGATGGCAAAGGTGGAGATTGATGGGCGTGAGGGAAGGGAAGAAATCACAGGTTCAGGAGGCAACTGCGGTGGCTGCGGGATTCAGGCGTTTCTCTGGCAAAGCTGTCACCAATCAAGGCCGCACTCCTCCGGAGGAATCCCCCAAGCAGCTGAGCCACGCGGAGAGCAAGGAAGCCTGAGGGCAGGATGGCAGAGTGTGATGGATGGGGTCCTTTTCGCCCAGAGACACAGGGACGAGGGAGGAGGAGGCTGGCGGAGGAGCGGTTGCTGCCGGAGGCAAGAGGCAACTTGCAGTGAGGCATCTTCTGTGTTATGGAACCCAAGTGCCAACAGAGCCGAGCGAAGAGGTGAGCAGCCACGGACGGGGAGGCGATGGGGGGGGGAACCACTCAGCCCCCTTTCCATGGGTTAAAATGTGCACGGGGGAAGTTCGCCGATCCCGGCCAAGGGGGGGTCTCATCTCCTCCTCGGAGAGACAAAGACTTGGCATTTTGTGGGCATGGGAGGAAAACAAGAGGATTTGCATTCCGACGCCGACTCAAATGCCTTTTCCTGCAGCCCAAATTAATACCTGACTCATCTCTTCGCAGGACTGATCGTCAGCAGTTTCCGGTTTCAGGGGAGATGGTCAGGGAAGACAGAGCCTTTCTAAGTGGCGGGAAATGATGCCAGCTGAGGGTGCCCACCTGGGGCACCCACAGCAGGTGCCTGAAAGGTGGGGCTGGTCCTGATCCCTGCAGGTGGGAGGAGAGTCCCTAAGGCGGTTGGATGGTGCCTGGTCCACCTCCTTCTGGCAAACTCCTGCAGCCACGCCAAATGTCTTGGTCTGCTTTCCTTTGAACCCCATCAGGGAAGCTGAGAGGGGGCAACCCCCATTGGGGCATCCTGGGTCCTCCATGCACACTGCCCAGCCTTGCGCCCCGAAGAGGGAGGCAGCCATTACGGGTGATCGGTCTCTGCAGCCGCAGCAGGAGCTGTGATTCCCCAGCAGTTTGGCTTCACCAGTGTCTCATGAGCCAGTGTGGTGTAGTGGTGAAGAGCAGTGGACTCGTAATCTGGGGAACCACGTTCGCGTCTCCGCTCCTCCACCTGCAGCTGCTGGGTGACCTTGGGCCAGTCACACTTCTCTGAAGTCTCTCAGCCCCACTGTTTGTTGTGGGGGAGGAAGGGAACGGAGATTGTTAGCCACTTTGAGACTCCTGAAGGGGAGTGATAAAGCAGGATATCAAATTCAAACTCCTCCTCTTCTTGAGACAGACGGGTGCCCAAAACAATTCCCACAAACAATAGTGCTGGGAGGGGGCGGGTGTTTCCCAGTCTTCAGCACCTTGGACAGCGGTCAACACGTGCCCTATCAGGGCTCCTTCTTTCAGCACCAGGGATAGGGACCACCCACTTTCCCCTCTGCTGGGGAAGAGACCCAGCAGAAGCCGAGGCTTTGCTTTGGGTGAGAGGAAGCAAGAGGGGGAGATGGGAAGAAAGCAGAGGAGGGAAAAGGAGGAGGGAGGGAGACCAACTAGCAAATGTTCTCTGCACACAAAGCACATCAATGCTTCTGAATACCAGCTGCTGGAAACGGGGGGGGGGGGGGAGCACGGCTGCTGTGCCCAAGTCCTGCTTGGGGGTCTTTCACTAGAGGGAATCAGGTTGGCCCCTGTGAGAGGATCCCTAAAGGTAAAGGTAAAGGTACCCCTGCCCGTATGGGCCAGTCATGTCCGATTCTAGGGTTGCGCACCCATCTCGCTTAAGAGGCCGGGAGCCAGAGCTGTCCGGAGACACTTCCGGGTCACGTGGCCAGCATGACGAAGCTGCTCTGGCGAGCCAGCACCAGCGCAGCACACGGAATCGCCATTTACCTTCCAGCCATAAAGCGGTACCTATTTATCTACTTGCACTTAGGGGTGCTTTCGAACTGCTAGGTGGGCAGGAGCTGGGACCAAAAGACGGGAGCTCACCCCGCCGCAGGGATTCGAACCGCCGACCATACGATCGGCAAGTCCTAGGCCCTGAGGTTTCACCCACAGCGCCACCCGCATTGAGAGGATCCCTACCTTGGATCAAATCTATGCTTCCAGGTGCCATAAGAAAGCTGCAGAGATAGCGCAGGATAGTGCGCACCCTAGAAATTATCTCTTTCAGCTTCTGCCTTCTGGAAGAAGGTCCAGGGTTACAAAGACTAAGACGAGCCGCCTAAGAAACAGTTTCTATTCAGATGTGATTTTGGTTTGAAACACAGTGCAAGGTAGTCACTATGGGAGTATATGGGGTATTAATTATGGGGTATCAGAGTTTTTAGGGGCCTAACCAGGCTGGGATAGCTGGAATAGCAGACATGTTGGTTTCTGAATGTCTGGTGTAGATTTCCAATTTTGTTGTTCTGTATGGGACAATAACAATAAAGATTATCGTATCGTATTATCGTATTGTAGGGTGGCCTTTGTAGGCTAGGCTGAGAGAGAGGGACTGGCCCCCCCAGGGGGAGAGTTGAACGGGAGGATTTGAACACTAGTCCATCCCCTGCCCCAGTCTAACGCTCTCCAACCGCTATGCCAACCTGGCTCTGGCTGTGACTCCCCTCACACCGCAAAGGCTGGGCGAGGGGCACAGGCAGGGCAGCAGGTGCCCCCCTCTTCTGGGGCAGCCCCTCAGCCCCAGCCAGGACCCGCCACCTTGGCCCCACAGAAGGGGAGACCCAGCGCAGCCCACAGGCCGGCTGGCCTCCAAATGGCACAAGGGGCCCCCTTGCTCGGCTGCCCCTCTGGTAGCTCTCCCCCTCCCCAGCAGGCCAGCTAAGCACCTCTGGGCCGACCCCTCCCCACTCAGGAGTGCAAGGAAGAAGGGGGTTCCCTTTGTTCCCTGTTCTGGTGCCCACGAGTTGCCATAGCACCCAGATGGCCTCCATCGTGTTCCTGCGCTGGCCTTGGCCTCCAACAAACTGCACCTGCCTGGCTCTGGCGGAGGAGGCGGAGGAGGCTTGTCGGATTCCAGCTCCTGGGGGGGGGGGGGGCTACAGTGGGACCTTGGTTCTCAGACTTAATCCGTTCCGGAAGTCCGTTCCAATAACAAAGCGTTTAAAACCAAGGTGCGCTTTCCCACTAAAAGCAATGCAAAATGGATTAATCTGTTCCAGACTTTTAAAAACAACCCCTAAAACAGCAAATTAAAAAAAAAAAAATTTAGTTCAGCAACCCTGTTCCCTTTATTTTTATCTCAGCCAGGCACAGAAAGAACCGAGAGGAGCCCAGTTTCCCTCTCCCTGCCCTTTATCCAAAGGCAGAATCCTGATTAATCTATTTTTTATATATATAATTTTTTTATTAGGTTTTTCGTTTTGTACTTTATCCCATATCCACGAAATCAAAGCATCACTTACATCTTTGCTCCTCTTGATCCTCGACTTTGCCCCCTCCCACTCCTTGGCTTTCTTAGGTACACACTTTCATCTTGGCACTCCTATCTCCTATTTGTAAACCAGTTCCATATATCAACATTACAAAATATTTTAAGTAAAACCTGCAAACATTTTCAAAGGTTTACAACATTCTTTCATATATTGCATAAATTTACTCCAGTCCTTTTCAAACAGCTCATTCAAACAACAATTTAACATTAATTTTACTATCTAATGAGCATTGATCCATAAAATGAAAGCAATAAACAATGTACTGCAGTCACTCAATCAATCCATCCATCAATCTGAACTGGGTTCCACAGAGTCACAAAAAGAAAAGAAAAAAGAGCCACAGAAACGGAGAATAAATATCAAAACTCTGACCAAACTGCGGGAGGCAGTGGAAGACAGGAGGGCCTGGCGTGCTCTGGTCCAGGGGGTCACGAAGAGGCGGACACGACTAAACGATTGAACAACAACAACAACTATCAAAACAGAGACACCTCAGCGTAACACTCAAAACGGAGCACGTTCGGCTTCCCAAAATAGTTTGCAAACCGGAACACTTACTTCCGGGTTTGCAGTGTTTGAGTTCCAAGTTGTTTGAGTCCCAAGGCGTTTGAGAACCAAGGGACCGCTGTATTGGGGGGCGGGGGTGCCTACCCCACTGAGCCAAGAACTCGGGTCTGACGTGCATCTGCCAGCCACTCTCTAGCAGCGGGGAAGCCCAGCGAGGATGGTGGAGGGGCGAGATTCAGAGTCAGGCCCCTCCCTCCTCCACCCCAGGCCCAAAGGGGAGCGCAGTGGGACTTACTGCCTATGAGGAGGGGGAATAGCAGTCGGAGGCAATGATGCTTGTGAGACCACGGGAGTTTGGAGTCCTGCTTGGGGTTTGGTTGGCCACTGGGGGACAGGATGCCGGACTAGAAGCGTCCCTCGGGCCTCATCCAGCAGCTCTGCTCATTTCCTTAATTGGCCAACCTGACTCCCTGCCTGTGCAAACAGAAACAGATTGGCAGCGGCTGCGTGTCTCTGATCTCTGCAGCCCCAGCGCCTGAGCCGCGGGGAGAGTGGCTGGACTCCTCCTCTCGCTCCCGCTGCACCTGTGGCAGAGGGGGGCTCTGTGGGGCAGGCTCCAGAGACCTCTCTCCTAGCTGCGGGTGTTTTGAACCCCCCTCGCCCCCCTCCAAGGCCATGCTAGGTGTCGTGTGAGCTGAAGCTCTTCTAGACTTCTCTGCCTGGGCGAGTCTGCTGATCAACCCTCATCTCTCAAAGCTCCTTTGAGCCACGTTGCATCCTCACGGCCTGCGCATAGGAACCACGGCTAATTTAAAATGACCCCAAATATTATGTCTGGGGATCAGTAATAAACCCAGAGCTGATAATCACCCAGAGCGATAATAATCCAGCCTCTGGCTGACGGCTCAGGCTGGGCCACAAATGTCATAAAACAGAAACAATAAAATAAGATGGAAAAGATTATAGGTATATTAACTTCCACAACCCAAACCACCAAGAGCCAACCCCTCCCCTAAGAGGGGGGCTCTACGCTTCCGTTTCGCCCTCCACATACAAAGATCAGATTGTGGCTGAATCTCTTTATGCAGCCACCGAACAAGGCAGGATGCCATCCAACGGCTTCACACCAGCCCAGGGATGGCAATGCCACAGTGCCAAGGCAAGGGGCACAAAGCTCAGGGGACAGACCCCCTCTGAAGGCCATGTCCAGGGCTATCCAGCCATCCTCACTGGCCTCAAGGGAGATCCCCGGATGATCACCCTTCCCTCCAGGTTGCATCAGAGGAAAGGATCCTACCTGCCAGGGACAATCCTGAGGAGGAATGGCGGGAGCCTCCCCCTGCTCCGGATCCAGATCCTGAATCTTCCCGGGAGCAGGAGAACAATATAGATTTGGAACGGTGGTTTGCAGAGGGACATAGTTCAGAAGGCAGAAGCTGGGAAATACTGGGTGGGGAAGAGCTAGAAGCAGCCCTGGGAGAGAGAGGGTTAACAGAGTCACTGTCTCTGGAAAGCAGCCATCTGCTCAGCCCAAGGCCAAGAAGAGCAGATAAGGTGGCAGCACAGAAAGCACAGTGGTTAGGAAATCAGGTTAAAAGACACGGCAGTGACGTGGGTGACTAGGGAGGAAGTCAGTGGAAACTTTAATTGGGAGCACCGCCATTGCTAGGAAAGGGATTCTTTGTTCTCTCGCTGTGTCACTAAAGTTTCAGAAGACTCCTTTCCATGTGTTCTGCTGATCTACTGCCAAAGGGGGGCGGAGGAAGCCGACTCCAAGAAGCCTGACGCCACCCTCCTCAGCACTAGGGCTTTGGGCTGCTCAGCCAACAAGCAGCAGGTCCTAAGGCAAGGCGGCTGTGGGCCACCCCACCCTCAGACCCACAAATCCAGGTGGAATTTGGCAGCTCTCTATGGCTACTAGTCCTGATGGCGAGGCCCTGCCTCCACGGTGCCTGCAAACGGGAGGTGGGCAAATCTCCCCCCATCTTCCAGAATGGCTCTAGACCAGAGCACTTGAAAAAGGATGCTGTGGTTGCTAAGACCCTGCATGGATTTAGTCAGAATCTCCCTCCTTGCTCTTTCAACCCACTGGTTTGCGTCCTCTCCTCTGGAGCAGCAGAAAGCAGGCTGGCTCCATCTTCCATGACAGCCGTTCAGATATTGGGAGGGGGCCACCACCACCCCTCTCAGTCACCCACCTTCCTCTCCCACACGCAGGCGGCCAGGTGAGCTCTCTGCCTCAGGGATGGACCAAAAGCAGGTGGCTTGACACCCCTGCCCCATGACAACGAGAAGCACAGCTGCCTTCCTTGGGGGCCAAGCAGGGGAGAGGGGCTCCTCCTGGCACAATCAGTGTCCGTGGGGCAGCAGACCCGGCAGGGCTCCAGAGCAATTCCTGGGGGGGGGGGGAGAGAGAGGTTGCTGCTGCTGCCTTAAGGAGGCCCCCTTCTCCCCCCAAACAGGGGTCCCAGCACTGCGTGTGGAGCTCCACCGGGGCTGGCAAAAGGGAGGGGGGAGGCAGGCAAGGCAGGACCCCGGACACAGGCCGTTTCCGTGGCTGCAGCCGGGCTGGGAACATTGAGCGCCAGAAGCCCTGCAGATTTAGGAGGGGAAGCCTTGCCGGCTGGGGCACTGCAGGCTGCAGCTCTTTCTTAGGAGCAGGGCAGGGAGGGCTGCCTGTTACAACAAGGAACACCAATATGCTTTGCCGCAAAGCTGCAGGAGATCCACATATAGCATTGTAGGTTCCAGGTGACTTGGGGTCATCTAGTCCAACCCTCTGCAATGCAGGGACAACAGCTGAAGAATCCCTGGTGGGTCAGGTGGCTGTCCAGCCTCAGCTTAAAAAAAAAGCTCCAGCAGAGAAGAATCCATCTTCAGAGGGAGCCCAATCCACTCTCAGGAGGAAGGATGGAGGGGGGGGGCGTGTAAGTCCTGTCAGTTTGCATTTCTTAGTACAGAAAGTATGGATCTGATATGTAGAGATCTTTCCTATTCTAATTAATTCAAGAGGGTTCTGGAATTTTCTCTGCATAAAAGAAACAAGCAGAAGGTTCCTAATTTTGGGTTATTCCTTCAGAGAAGCTGAGTACAGCTGGGTTAAAGTGGCTCTGTCATCTTTTCTATCAAGGTCATGCTGACCATAAGAAGAGGCCAGAAGGAGCCTGGGTTTCAATTTCTCTCTCTCTCTCTTCCTTCTGGTGTTCTGTACATAGTATGCTGAGTGTTGAGGTTTAAACTTATTATAAGTTGTGGGAAATTTCAGTTAAGTCTGCTGCAACTGGATTTCTTATGGACAGGGCCAATCCTGAACGTTTTGGATGTGGGACCATTATGCTCATTTGTCTTCAGTAGCAGTAAAGCTCTGCTGGGTTAAATACAATTGCCTCTGGTCTATTTTGGGGACTCCTGCAACGTCTTTAAGATTTCACTCTGCTAACTATACATTGGAGTTCTGCCTGGATCAATACTGAGTAGAATTTAAATGACAAGTCCACAGGGTTCAATCAAAGCTTGATTTTCTAACTACAGGTAGGTAGCCGTGTTGGTCTGCCATTGCCAAAACAAAATAAAAAAAATCCTTCCAATAGCACCTTAGAGACCAACTAAGTTTGGCCACCTCATGAGAAGGGAAGACTCCCTGGGAAAGACCCTGATGTTGGGAAAGATGGAGGGCACAAGGAGAAGGGGACGAAGGAGGATGAGATGTTTGGACAGTGTTCTCGAAGCCACAAACATGAGCCTGACCAAACTGTGGGAGGCAGTGGAAGACAGGAGGGCCTGGCGAGCTCTGGTCCAGGGGTCACGAAGAGTCGGACACGACTAAACAGCAAAGTTTGTTATTGGTATGTGCAAGTGTGCATGCACATGAAAGCTCATACCAATAACAAACTTAGTTGGTCTCTAAGGTGCTACTGGAAGAAATTTCTTTATTTTGTTTTGATTTTCTAACGTTGACTAATTCCAGGATTTGTGGGAGCTCTTTTCAACAGCCTCCCATCCTCTTCCTCAATTTAGCACCTCCTTTTACTCTCCTTCCTCTTTCTTCCCAAGGACTGTCTAGCAATGGCACGGCCTGAAAGGAAGGAGAAGGACCTCTGAAAGGGAAAAGGACAACGTTTTCTTGCCCAAAGGCCCAGATTTTGCTCCCCAGGCAGCCCAGGCTCAGAGAGGATCCCCCGGAAGGCAGCCTTGCCCAGCTGGATTCATGCCTTTCTTTCTTTCTTTCTTTCTTTCTTCCTGCCTGCCTGTATCCTCCCCCTCCCCCCCAAAGCACACCGCGCTGTCAGGCCACCCCAGGGGCTGGAGAGGGCACCTTCTGTACAGTCCTCTGAGTCCTGAGCCGCATTTAATTTTCATTTGCAAAACTAGTTCTCAGTTTCCAGCTGGTGAACTGCAATAACAGCACAGCAACAGCTCATGAAACACATCTCTTCTTTTCTTCTCTTTGGCCAAGTAAGATTGTCTTCCATAAACACGGTTTTAACAATGAGTCCGTAAGTGACTGTGGAGGCCAATTCTGGATCCACACGTCCTTCCATAGTGGGGAGACATATGTTTCCAGGCGGGAGCTGATCACGGTGTGTATTTGCGAAGTGTGCCTTCCTCTTAGCACGTTTCTCCCTTGCGTCCTGAGTTTGAGCGTCTTCAAAGCCCATGACACCTTTGGTCAAGGCTGTTCTCCAACTGGAGCGCTCACAGGCCAGTGTTTCCCAGTTGTCGGTGTTTATACTACATTTTTTTAGATTTGCCTTGAGAGTGTCTTTAAACCCCTTTTGTTGACCACCAGCATTATGCATTCCATTTTTAAGTTTGGAATAAAGTAGTTGCTTTGGAAGACATCCACACAGGCATCCACACAACATGACCAGTCCAACAAAGTTGATGTTGAAGAATCATTGCTTCAACACTGGTGATCTTTGCTTCATCCTGAAGGAGTGGAGACCAGAGGTCCACTTTGGAGAGCCAGGCTGGAGCCATTTTATAAGCTGAAAGCCATCTTAGAAAGCAAACTAAAAGCTAAAAAGACATTTCTCTCTCTCCCCTGCTTGCCCCTGCTTGCAAAGACAATATTTTTGCAACACAGCGAGTTTGCAAGAGGATGCGGTCAGGGGATTTTGATGGTAGCTGAGCTGTTCTGAGAAACTGTCTGTTTGCCCAGGATGTCTAGCCCACCACAAAGTTCTAAAAACAGACTTAAGCCGAGCAACTGCTAAAACCACAAACACAGGTGGGGGTCAAGTGGTTTTTAGTAGGAATTGTGAGTAGCTATCTTTACATGCATGCGGTCAATGTGGTTTTCCTAGGAATTAGTAAGAAGATCAAATAGTTTATAAGCTCGCAGCACCACCTAGTGGAGAGTGCAGCTTGGAACCGAAAGGCCACCACCAATTTTCTATTGGTAGAGCTTTTAATGAATATGCATAAAGGGGAATGTTTAAGGGGCTGAATTTTTTGCTTTGCCTAAGGGTATAAAAAGTTGTCTGCATCTGACTGACGGTGGGCATTCTCTCATTTTGGCTGAATGCACCCCTTTGCTTTGCTTGTCTGACAAATAAACCAAAGTCAATAAAAACCTTTTCTGTAAAATATTGCTGCCTGGATTTTTCCATTCTGGTCTGGATTCTGAAGACTCTAACATTTCAGTACACTGATATTAGTTCACCTGTCTTCCCGAGTGATGTGTAAAAATTTTCAGAGACACCGTTGATAGAATCTTCTCAGGAGTTGGAGATGGCGTTTATAAGTAGTCCATGTTTCACAAGCATACAGTAAGGTTGATAGTACAATAGCTTTGTAAACAACCATTTGCCAATTCCCGGTCCTCAGTACTTCAGTCGGGAGAAAGCTGCACTCGCAGAGCTCAGGCAATGCTGGATTTTGGCATCAGTGTTGGCCCTTGTGGAAAGATAACTGCCCAGGTAGGAGAAATGATCAACATTTTCCAGTGTTACACCACTGAGTTGGATTTGTGGCACTGCAGAGGGGTTATTTTGTACTTGTTGGTGCAGCACTTTGGTTTTTTAGATGTTGAGCAACAGGCAAAGCTTTTTGTAAGCTTCTGCGAAGATATTTAGGATGGTTTCATATACAAGAAACCTATCAGGAAAAGGTGAACATCAGTTGTGCTCTCTAGGCGCCAAAAACTGCCACTGAGAAAATTGAGAAGGTTTTTTTTAAAAAAAAAAATAATTTTTTATTGATTTTCCAATTTTATCGACACAACAATACTAAATAACACATACAACAACAGACACACACACAAAAAAACATAGATCCAACTTTCTTAACCTCCTTTTCATAAGCCTCTTTTCTCGGACTTCCCCATACCTTCCCCTTTTTGCATCCTAGTTTCACAATTTTTCAGCAACTCTTTTAGCCAGTTAAAATTTAAACTTATTCTCCTTTTCAATATCACATTAAATAAAAAAGAATAAATATAGCTGTAATTATACATCTTCCTTTCCCTTCACACTTTAACACTCCTCAATTTTATAGCGATTTTTAAGATATACTTTAAACTTCTTCCAATCTTCCTCCACAGTTTCTTTCTCCTGGTCGCGGATTCTGCCGGTCATTTCTGCCAGTCCCATGAAGTCGATCACTTTCGCCTGCCATTCTTCCAGCGTGGGTAGTTCTTGTGTCTTCCAATACTTTGCTAGTAGAATCCTTGCTGCCGAGAAGGTTTGTTTTTTAATGCACTCCAGAAACTCCGGACCGCTGGTGCCTGCCTGATATAAGAAGGGGCAGGATCAGGCCTGTCTCCATCTAGCCAGCTTCCTGGTCTCACAGTTGTCTGTGGGAATCCCAGAAGAAGGACCACAAAGACCTCTCTCCCCTCCGGTGGCTTCCAGCAACCAGAATTCGGAAGCATGGCTGGAAGGGGGTGGCGGATCAGGGCCCTCATGCCCAGGAGCCCTTGATCTCCTGGGGGGGCATCCCGGGGGGGGGGGTCTCACTTGCCGGGAGAAGGCTTCTCTGCTCATCTCAGCTCCCCGTTTATCCTTACGGCTTTTCATCTTGCTAAGAAGACTCCAAGGTCCCTGCAGACAAGATGTGCTTCTGGCTGTCAATTGCTTTGAAAAAAGAGAAGATTTTGTTGAAGTAAACCAAAGAAATCAATGCAATAAAATGAAAATAAGCACACATAAAAAGCGTCAAGGGAGACGTAATATTGCTTGAGACCCTCAGGAAAGCAAAATTCTGCCTTGTGTCGCAGAGAGAGAGTCCTGGGTGCCTGTATTTATTTATTTTATTCACCTATTTCATGAAATTTATACAATGTTTGGTTGTTTTTTTAAAAAGAAACCTTAAAGTAATTTAAAAAGGTAAAACAAGAACATCAGGGGAAAAATACAACAGCATACAAAAGGTTAAAATGCTGCTATAATAATTTGGATAACCGTCATTAAAAAATGCATGTTCGTAAGAGCACAAGGTAAATGCTGGCACATAAGTGCCTAAACCATATTCCTGAAAAAGAGAGCAACACAGTGGCCCAGTCTTTTATCAATTACAATACTGTCAATTACAATTTTTATCAATTACAATACTGTCTTATTTATTTGACAGTATGGTACCTTGATTATTGCTTTCATGTTATGAACCAATGGTCTTGTTGGATAGTAAAATTCATTGTGTTTTTGTTTGTGTGACTTTTTCATTTTTGTGACTGTGGCTTGTTTTTCGTTCTATGATTGATTGATTGATTGATTGATTGATTGTGTGACTGCGGAAATGGATCAAAGCCCCCCATCCAAACAATGACTATCATCAATGCAGGTAAGAAAGAAAGTTAATTTTAATTTTTATCTATTTTATAGTACATGGCATTGATTATTGCTTTCATTTTAGGGATCAATGGTCTCATTAGATAGTAAAAGTCATTTAGAATTGCTGTTTTAGGGGTTGTTTTTAAAAGACTGGAACGGATTAATCTGTTTCGCATTCCTTTCTATGGGAAAGCGCACCTTGGTTTTGGAATGCTTTGGTTTTGGAACGGACTTCCAGAATGGACTAAGTTTGAGAACCAAGGGACCACGGTATTCAGATGCATTGCTGCCTCTGACTCTGCAGGCAGGGCTGAGAAAACCTGGCTGGCAGCCTCCCGTCACAATATTAATCTTTTACCTTTTGCATTTATATCCCACTTTTTCCACCGGGAGCTTCGGGTGATGCTCCTCCCCCTTCGATCCCCACAACAACCCTGTGAGGAAGGTCAGGGCCGAGGGGCAGTGAGTGTGTGGCTCCTGAGGTCACGCCCAGGCAGCTTCATGGTCAGGTGGGGGACTTGAGCCCTGGTCTCTTCCCAGGTCCTAGTCCGACACTCTAACCACTACACCACCGCTGCCTCTCACTGGTTCTGTCAGGTCCGGTTTTGCTTGTCAGCGAAAGGGGAGATCCCACAGCACACAGTCCCAGCTTGTGCTGCCAACTATAACCATGCAACGCGGATCTCTGGCAGAACTCAGGAGAGGCTGAGTCATCGGGAACCTGATCCGTAAACATCAATTTCTTGATGCAATGTGGAGCCTTTTTATTTTTGGTGCTCATTGTGTTGCCAATGGGCTTCAGTTATTGCTTTACATTTCTGAACATCTTGAAAGTCGTGCGCAGCACACACGTCTCACTGCCTCATTTCTGTATCTTCCCGCAACTATTCAGATAACCTGCTTTTATCATTTCTTCCAGCAAATATAGCATCTCACACCAGCCCTGGCTTTGTTCAGTTCCACGTTTATCTCCTGAAGTTCTCTTTTGCTATTTCGCTGCTATTTGCAATAAAAATGCTTTTGAAAAGAAAAGGCAGAATCTATTGCCAGAGCAAAGCTTTGCTCTAAATAAGGACCAGAGGCAGAAAAACAGGAGGAGGGGGGCACCTGCCCCCTCACCTGTGGGTCACGATGTCCCCCCACCTCGCCATCTCATTAGCCAGGCCACTCAGGCACACAAAGGGCCCCTTCTGCCCCGGAACAAAACTTGAGCCTTTCCAAAGCGCAGAACCCGGGGAGGAATTTCATCTAATCTGATGAATGCGTCTTTTCAATAAACAGCGGACGGACGGCGGAATGAGAAGAGCCGGCAGCAAGCGAGGAAGGAAGGCAGCTGGGTCAGTGTAACACCAACCTCTCCGGATCAGACGTCAGCACTGACGGGTGGGGAAGGAAATGAAGAGAGGAGAACAACAGCAGCAGCAGCAGCAGCAGCGGAGGAAGAAAGGAGGAGGAGGAGGAGGAGGGGAGGGGGCCAAGTCCCCCCTGCGCTGGGGGAGCCAGGCCTGTTGCCCTTCAAGTACAGAGGGATGGCGGAAGAGGCCTGGGATGGAGACAGGCCCTCAGTCCATCTATCTCAGTACTGTACTGTCTACACGGATGGACAGCAGCTGCTCTCCTGAGACCTTCTGCAAGCAAGGCAGCTCCTTTCCCCTCTGGAGCTCTTCTGGCTCCTTAGCTACCGTATTTTTCTCTCTATAGGACGCATTTTTCCCCTCCAAAAATGAAGGGGAAATTTGTGTGCGTCCTATGGAGTGAATGCAGACTTTCACTGAAGCCTGGAGAGCGAGAGGGGTCGGTGCGCACCGACCTCTCCAGGCTTCAGGAAGACATCCGCAGGGCTGTGGAGCCCGGCGGGAGTTCCTGCCACACTCTGAAGGCTGGCGGATAGCAGCTTGTTCTCCGCAAGCGGATAGCCTGTTCTGGGGGCTGGGGTCGGGCTTCCCTCGTCCCCAGCCCCGCAAGCTCCGGGAGCGGCGGCGAGGTTGCGCGCAATCTCTCCGCCTCTCCTGGACCTGTTCTGGGGGCTGGGGCTGGGGGAAGCTCAGGCTTCCCCCGCCCCAGCCCTGTGGCTAAAAACAAAGCCGCGCCCAACCTCTCCCACTGGAGAGGTTGCACGTGGCTAAAGAGGAAGCCAAGACAGCCAGCGGGATGGATCCTGCTGGCTATCTTGGCTTCTTTGCTCTTTGGGGCTGGGGGCGGAAATAATTTTTTTTTCTTTATTTCCCCCCTAAAAACTAGGTCACCCTATGGTCCGGTGCGCCCTATGGAGCAAAAAATACTGTAGAAGCTTTCCTTGTTAGGCCGAATCGCTGTTATAAAGATGAATGTATTGCCAAGAATGTTATTTCTGTTTCAATCATTGCAAATTTTGGACAAGATGGACTGTTTCAAGAAGTGGCAGAGAGATATCTCTAGATTTGTCTGGCAGGGCAAGAAGCCCAGAATAAAATTTAAAATACTAACTGATGTAAAGGAAAGAGGTGGATTTGCCCTGCCAGATCTTAAACTTTATTATGAATCAGCAGCATTTTGCTGGCTGAAGGAATGGCTGCTTCTTGAGAACACAGATGTCAGGACTGCCGCTAGGTCCCAGCTCACACAGGACCAACGCCCAGTGGATGTTATATACAAAAGTCTTTATTAAAGTTTAGTTTCCATTTCCAAGCTCTGGGCGCGCAGACCCACGTCTTGACGCTAGACCGGCTAAGTCCCCTCTGACTCACTGCTCCACCCACACCAGTTTAAGATTCTAGCCCGGCTCTTGCGCTGTTCTTTCCTTCGCTGGGTCCTTCTGCCCTCTGGGGTTCCCTCCTTCCTGGACTCCTCTGACGCTGAGCCTCCTGAGTCTTGTCCCTCCCTCCGGCGGGCTTTAGGACCTGGCTCCCTTCCCGGGCTCCCCGCTGTGCCGCGCTCCTGTACATTTGAACTTGGCGCGCGCGCCCAGCCGGTGACTTTCCTTCTGACCGTTTCCCCGCTTCCTGATGTGGGCGTTGCCAAACCTGACTCCTCTCCTCCCTCTGGTGGTGAGGACACTGGTCCCGACTCCTGGGACTCCCCCTCCCCACTGCGCTCTGGTGGAGACGCTGGTCCTGATTTCCAACTGCTGCTCAGGGACTCCCCGCTAGCCCCTTCCTCCTGGGGCTTCCCCCCTGGAGCCCCCCTCGCTCTGGCCACCGGCGCTCCCTTCTGTGAGTCCTCCGATTCGCTAGAGAGGCTTGTGGAATAACTCTGGCCACTGTCACTGCCTGCGCCCCCCTCGTACTCCTCCTCCTCACTCTCCATTTGCTCCCCCTCCTGTGTCTCTCCTTCTGAACCCCTGACATCCATCCCCCCCTCGAAGCCCCCCTTCCCCCCTCCCCCTCTTCAGGTGCGGGTTCCGGGTGCTCTAGAGTTGTCGGGGTGAGTTCAGGATACAGTTCGTCCCCCGAGGCGTGCAGCCATCGTGATAAGTCCGGAAAGTCCTCCATGGGCTCGTCGACTGCGATTCCCTCCGCTTCCATCTCCTGGGCGGTGTGTTCGAAATCTGAGGCCGCCCCCAAATCACTCAAAACCCCTTCTCCCCCTGTCGCCTGAGGTGACGCCACTTCCCAGGGTCCCTCCGGCATGTCTCTGCGCCATCCCTCTTCGGGTTGGTCCTCCCACCAATAAGATCCCCCCGTGCCAAAACCTGAGAGCGATCCCTCTGGGGAGCTGCCTCCCGGAGCCGAGTCCTCCGCTGACGAGAAACCCCGGAAAGTGCTGGCCGAGAGTGTGGGTGTGAACAGACAATCCTCGAAAAAGCCCGCCGGCATAGGCTTGTGCGGGAAAAGTGTATGGAATTCTTCCTTGAGCAACTGCTCCTCCAATGCGTAATCCGGCACCCACCTGTTGGCGCTGGCCGGGGTGTCCTCTGTGGCGAGAAGATATTCAATCCCGTCCTCCCCCCACCTTGAGTCTAAAATCTCTGTGGCTTCGTTGAGTGGCCCCCTTCTCGGCGACCCCCCCTTTTTGGGCGCTTCCCTGAGCGGGTCTGGCGCTGTCCCTGGTGCCTGAAACCTGTGGGGCTCTCTGTAGGGTGTGAGCACTGATCTATGAAAGACCGGGTGCATTCTGGACCCCTCCGGGAGTGTTAACCGGAAGGCCACTGGGTTAATCTGCGCCTCTACTTGGTAAGGCCCTAGCTGATTGTGCACGAGCTTCTTCTTGACCAACGATCTGGCCGGAACTGCCTGGGCTGCTAACCAGACCCTGATGTGGGCGTTGCCAAACCTGACTCCTCTCCTCCCTCTGGTGGTGAGGACACTGGTCCCGACTCCTGGGACTCCCCCTCCCCACTGCGCTCTGGTGGAGAAGCTGGTCCTGATTTCCAGCTGCTGCTCAGGGACTCCCCGCTAGCCCCTTCCTCCTGGGGCTTCCCCCCTGGAGCCCCCCTCGCTCTGGCCACCGGCGCTCCCTTCTGTGAGTCCTCCGATTCGCTAGAGAGGCTTGTGGAATAACTCTGGCCACTGTCACTGCCTGCGCCCCCCTCGTACTCCTCCTCACTCTCCATTTGCTCCCCCTCCTGTGTCTCTCCTTCTGAACCCCTGACAACAGACATTTTGGATTTAGAAGGTTTTAATAACGTTTTTGGGTGGCATGCATATTTGTGGTATGACAAGGTTAAAGCACATAAAGCATTTAAAAACCATATTGTCAGGAAAGCTTTGTTTAATGTCTGGATAAGATACAAAGATTTACTTGAAAATAAAACCCCAAGGTGGTTATCACCGATGGAAGCGAAGGCTCAGAAAAAGCTCAATATGGAGGCCAAATGGCCAAAATATTGGGAGATTTTGGAACAAGAAGGTGACAAATTGAAATTGCAGAGTTTTGAGAAATTAAAAGACAAAGTGCAAGACTGGCTTCATTATTATCAAATAAGGGAGGCTTATAATATGGATAAAAAAAATGGCTTCCAGGTGGAAAAATCAAAATTGGAAACAGAACTGTTAGATCCCAAAACTAAGATACTATCAAGAATGTATAACTTGCTGTTGAAATGGAATACACAGGATGAAACGGTTAAATCTGCTATGATTAAATGGGCACAAGATGCTGGACACAATATAATGTTTGCTGACTGGGAGCAGTTGTGGACCACAGGTATGAAATTCACGGCATGTAATGCTTTAAGAGAGAATATTATGAAAATGATATACAGGTGGTACATGACACCAGTCAAGCTTGCAAAAATTTATCATTTGCCCGATAATAAATGTTGGAAATGTAAAGATAATGAAGGTACATTCTTTCACCTTTGGTGGACGTGCCCAAGGATTAAGGCTTTCTGGGAGATGATATATAATGAAATGAAAAAGGTATTTAAATATACCTTCTTGAAGAAACCAGAGGCCTTTCTCCTGGGCATGGTCGGCCAATTGGTGTTAAAGAAGGATAGAACTTTCTTTATGTATGCTACAACAGCAGCAAGAATACTCATCGCAAAGCATTGGAAGACACAAGATCTACCCACCTTGGAAGAATGGCAGATGAAGGTGATGGACTATATGGAACTGGCGGAAATGACTGGCAGAATCCGAGACCAGGGAGAAGAGTTGGTGGAAGAAGATTGGAAGAAATTTAAAGACTGTTTACAGAAATATTGCAAAATTAATGAATGTTAAAATGATGTTGGAATGAAATGATGTGGTTTTAGCAACAATGTTAAAAAGGAGTATGTAAAAATGGATTGTTAATAGATGAAAATATAAAGTTATAATATGTTAAGATTAAGAACTAAATAGATGATAATACAAAGTTATGATATGTTAAGATTAAGAATTAAGATAAAAACTGTCAGAGCTGCCCGAGGTCCCAGCTCACAAAGGACCAACGCCAGTTCTTGTTATATACAAAAGTCTTTATTGAAGTTCAGTTTCGATTTCAAAGCCGCGGCGCGCAGCTCTGCGTCTTGAACTCTAGACCGCTGAAGCTCCGTCTGAATCTCCTCCCCCCAGACACCAGTTTAAGACTCTAGCCCTGCTCCACCTCTTCCTCTGCTCTTTCCTCCTCTGGGTCCGCCTGTCCGCTGGGGTCTTGCCCTTTCTGGACTCTTCTGACGCTGAGTCCCCTGACTCTTCCCCCTGCCTCCGGCGGGCTTTAGGACCTGGTTCCCAATCCGGGTTTTCTGCTGTGTTGCGCGCCTGTACATTTGAACTTGGCGCCCGCGCCCAGCCGGCAACCTTCCTCCTGACCGTTACACTGCTCCTGTCACTGCTTCCCCCTTCGGGGGGGCTAGCTGGGCCTGACCTCCCCTCCGTTCCCTCACTCTCCAACAGAGGCGTGGTCAGCCCTGACTCATCTTCTCTCCCTGCTGGAGGAGACGCTGGCCCTGATGCATGGGACTCTTCCCCCCCACTACGCTCTGGTGGGGGAGCTGGCCCTGATCTCTCTCTGCTGCTTTGGGAGTCCCCGCTGGCCCCTTGCTTCTGGTGCGTCCCCCCTGGGACCCCCCTTGCCCTGGCCATCGGCGCCCCCCTCTGGGAATCTTCCGATTCGCTGGAGAGGCTCATGGAATCTCTCGGGCCACTGTCATACTCCCCTACGCTGCCCTCCGATTCTTCCCCTTCGCTCTCCATTTCCTCTCTCCCCTGTGCCTCTGCTCCTGAGCCCCTGACAAAAACAAAGAGGGAAAGGATTTGCTGAATTAACCATTCGAATTGGAATACAAAAAAGGGAGGTGTGAGGAGGTCAGGAAAACAAGTAAATGAAAGGCAAGTTATAGAAAGATGGATTTATTTTTAATTGTTTCTTTTTTTCTTTTTCTGTATTTTGTATTTTTTTGTTTTTCTCTCTTTTTTTCCCTATTGTCTTTATACTATTTTTGTAATTTTCTCTGAAATTTTAATATATATCATTAAAAAAAAATACTGTAAATCCTGGGGCTTCCATGTTGGGCAGGCTTTAACCAAAACCTTGATGAATCCCAACTTCTACCACTTCCAGGATTTGTGGCTGACCTGCACTCACAGACTCTGGCCCCCCAAACCTGTCACAATATGTTTGCTGAACAGTCAGCCTCACTGCTGGATGGAAACATCCCAGGGAGATGGAAAAAGGAGCTCCTGCCTGTCAAATCCACAGGGTGGGAGGGTGAGAAACAGGGAGATGAAGCCGGGACAAAGGACTCAGCGACATTAGTCAAAAAAACAATGCTTTAGATTTCTTATAAGTTTGCGACACCAGATGGCGACAGAGAGCAAAGAAAATTTTCTATGTGATTTTTACATAGGATTCCCCACCCCTTTTGTTATAACCATTTAATTTCTGACTTATTTATAGCATGTGTGTTTTTCCTGTGTGTAGCTCCACCCAGACTTTCCAGAGAGGAGAAGGAGAGGGGGGCCACTCTGTCTCTCAAAGAAGGAAGGCCCCGTAGACAGGTGTTTTGGGACTGCCAAAAAGCTCTTAATTCAGTCCCCCAGCAAATACCATATTTTTCGCTCCATAAGGCGCACCTGACCATAAGGCACACCTACTTTTGGGGGGGGGGGAATTCAAGAAAAAAAATATTATTTAAAGGGAGCGCTGAGCAGAGCCTGTATGCATCCCAGGCTATGCTCAGCGCTCCCTTTCATGAGCAGCGCAGAGCATGTGTGCTGCGCTTGCAGGCTTTTCCCCGAGGAGGGAGAAGGGCGGGCAGCCAGCCCATCGCTGACGGGTTGCCATTCTCCCTCTTCAGGGAAAAGCCCCCAAGAGCCACACACACGCTCCGCGCGGCTCTTTAAAGGGAGCGCGGCTCTTGGGGGCTTTTGCAGGAGGTGGGGAAAGTGAGAGAACCTCGCTCTGTCCCTTCTCCCACCTCCCGCAAAAGCCAGGGATGAAGGCTCCCCGCTGCCCTGCGGAGGCTTCGTGGGCTAGCCCAGAGCTGCTCAGGAGCTTGGCGGGGCTGGTGGGGGAAGCCTGGGTCCCCCCCCCCAGCCCCAGGGACCACACATTCGCTCCATAAGACGCACAGACATTTAAAAGGAAAAAAGTGCGTCTTATGGAGCAAAAAATATGGTGGTTCATTCAGCTTCTCCGCCATCTCCTTTTCTTCTTTTAGCAGACCTTTGACTCAGCATCCGAGGAACTGACCGCCTCCCTCCCTGGTCTCCCGATTTGAATGCATTAAAAGCCATTTGTGGTTCTTCTTCTTTGGCTGCTGCTTTGGGGGCCTGTCTTTGCCTTGGACTGGGGAGAGGGGGGGCTTGCCCCTTATGTCCTGCTTCCGGGCTCCCCAGAGGAATCTCTCCTGCCTCTTAGTGCTGCACGATGCCGATTTCTTTCTTTCCGCCATGCAATTTCCCACACACACACCTCCCCCCCCCCCCCACAGAGCACCAAGTGCCAGACAGGGCTCTGTCCAGCCTCATTTATTCTTCCTGAGTGGCAGCGTCTGGCTTAGTCACCCAGGGAGCTTCGGAGCCAAGTAGAAATTTGAGACCAGGTCTCTCCCAGGTCCTGGTCCAAAACTCTAACCACTAGGCCATACTCTGGATCGTGGGCATAAAAGGACTCCCATTGGTCAGATCCAGAGGCTGTAAGGAGCCCCTTCTCATGCAGGTCCTCAAAAGAAATACAGTGGTACCTTGGTTCTCAAACGTCAAAAACCCAGCTGTCGGCTATTGTTTCCAGGGCACCTGCACTCACCAGAAGCTGCGCCTTGGTTTCTGAACATTTCGGAAGTCAAACGGGCTTCTGGAACGGATTAAGTTTGGTGCTTCAGTTTTTGCTATTTATTTTGCATTTTTGTTTTTGAGGCTTTTTTTGGTTCATTTGTTTTTGTGACTGTGTGGAACCCAGTTCAGCTACTGATTGAATGACGGTGTGACTGTGGAAATGGATAAAAGCCCCCATCCAAACAATGACCATCATCAGTGCAGGTAAAATTATTTGTACATTGATTACATTGATTATTGTTTTCATTTTATGGTTCAATAGTCTCGTTAGATCATGGGTAGGCAAACTAAGGCTCAGGGGCCGGATCCGGCCCAATCGCCTTCTCAATCCGGCCCGCCGACTGTCCGGGAATCAGCATGTTTTTACATGAGTACAATGTGTCCTTTTATTTAAAATGCATCTCTGGGTTATTTGTGGGGCATAGGAATTCATTCTCCCCCACCCCATATAGCCTGGCCCCCCACAAGGTCTGAGGGACAGTGGACCGGCCCCCTGCTGAAAAAAATTCCTGACCCCTGCGTTAGATAGCAAAATTCATGTTAAACTGCTGTTTTGGGGGTTGTTTTTAGAAGTCTGGAACAGATTAATCTGTTTTGCATTCCTTTCTATGAAAAAGCGAACCTTGGTTATGGAACGCTTTGGTTTTGGAAAGGATTTCCAGAATGGATTAAGTTTGAGAACCAAGGGACCACTGCATTTAATCCGTTCTAACTCCTCGCCAGGTGGAATCTCCACGCCGCATTTCCTATTCATAGAACGAAGCATCTTAATTGCATGAGAAACACTTTTTTTGAAAGGCTGTGTGACTCTTGAAAATTGTGGTTGCTGGCGTGACAAAGAAGATTCCTTAAACTTTGGAGCTGCGCGAGGGGAGACGTCTTGGTTCAGCCCAAAGGGGCAGATTCTGAACGGCTTCACGGTCCCTTCTCCACGGACAGCTGGCTGCCCTCCTGCTCACTCCGCTCAGTGGGTCCTGATGGCATCCCCCCCCCAAAAAAAGAAACCTGCAGGAAGGTGTCCAGACAGACGAGGCTCCTGATGAATATGCATGGCCTCATCTGCATGCACCAACCAGCCTTGCTCTCTCCTCAACAGAGCTGCTGGTAATGATTTGTTCTTTTCCCAGCTGCACACACAACATTCGCCAGCCAAACCCTCGGATGCTCCTCAGAAGAAAACAGGGACGCTTCTCGCTCCTCGACACCCCCAATTCCCCCCCCACCCCAGCATTCCCAGCCAGAAGAAGGGCAACCAGGGCACCAACGCCCTGAGAAAAACCACCCATCCCTATTTTATTTTATTCTTTGACAGGTTTATTAAAGGAAAAGCACACAGCAATAAATAAAGTTCAGAAAGGGGCAGGACTAGACGTGGACGCACAAAGCTTCGCCCTCCCCCGAAGACCCCTTGTTCGCCACTGCTCTGCCCCTTTCTCCCCCCGCACCTCAGGGCTGGCGCATCATGCGCTGAGAGCACTTGGAGAGTGGAGCTCAGGTGTGGCAGCTTCTCCTGCTTTGAAGGTCTTTAAGCAGAGGATGGAGGGCCATCGGTCAGGGATGCTGAAATCCCTGCATTGCAGGGGCTGGAATAGAGGACCCCTTGGCACTGGCATAGCCAGGATTTATTTTAGGAGGGGCAAGAACCGAGCTATCTGGTCCCCAGGATGAGACTCTGCCTGCCTGCCTGCAGACTGTCTCTCCAGAGTGGTGCATGCTCTGGTAATCTCCCGCTTGGACTACTGCCATGCGCTCCATGTGGGGCTACCTTTGAAGGTTACTCAGAAACTGCAACTAATCCACAATGCGGCAGCTAGACTGGTGACTGGGAGTGGCCGCTGGGACCACATATCTTTAGTCCTGAAAGACCTACATTGGCTCCCAGTTTCCGAGCACAATTCAAAGTGTTAGTGCTGACCTTTAAAGCCCTAAACGGCCTCGGCCCAGTATACCTGAAGGAGCGTCTCCACCCCCATCGTTCAGCCCGGACACTGAGGTCCAGCGCTGAGGGCCTTCTGGCGGTTCCCTCATTGTGAGAAGTAAAGCTACTGGGAACCAGACAGAGGGCCTTCTTGGTAGTGGCGCCCTCCCTGTGGAACGCCCTCCCACCAGATGTCAAAGAGATAAACAACTACCTGACATTTAGAAGACATCTGAAGGCAGCCCTGTTTAGGAAAGTTTTTAATGTTTGAAGTTTGTGGCTGGGGAGACCCAGCCAGATGGGCGATTATTATTATTACTATTATTATTATTTGTGATACAATTAGTCAGTTAGTTAACTATTTATATTTATTTACTTGATGGGGGAGCTAGCCCCCCCCCGATACACCCATGCCCTTGGGGTCCCTTCCAATTCTACGATCCTACTGCTCTAGGCTGGCACCTCAAAGAACTCTGGCTCTTCCCGTCAGAAAGGTCTCCCCGATGTTCAGTTGGAATCTCCTTTCTTGCAACTTAAAGCCATGGGTTTGAGTCCTACCCTCCAGAGCTGGAGAAAACAAGCTTGTTTCCTCTTCCTTGTGACAGCTTTTAAGATATTTGAAGACGGCTCCCGTATCTCCTCTCAGTCTCCTCTTCTCCAGGCTAAACATGCCCAGCTCCTTCAACTGTTCCTCATCAGGCTTCGTTTCCAGACCCTGGATCATCTTGGCCGCCCTCCTCCGCCCACCTTCCAGCTTATCAATAAATATCCTTCTGAAATAGCGGCGTCCAGAACTGGGCACAGTATCCCAGGTGTGGTCTGACCGAGCCAGAACAGAGCAGGACTATTTCATAAGAGACTGATTTGGTTAAATTGATAAACGGTTTAAAATGTGGTTATTATTTGTCAAGAAATACTCTCATTGTGAAGCTTCTCATTACGGTTTTTTGGCAGCAGATCAGGCTGTCGGATCGAGGCCATCAGAGCAGTTGGCAGCGCCCCCCCCCAGGATCGGGGCCCCTGTGCCTTTCGCTGTCCTTTTGCATCTTGGGCGGGAGCCACCGCCGGCCACGTTCCGCTTTGCGCGTGGAGAGACAGGCCCGGCAGAGACGTGACCTTCGGTCCTGGACAAGTTAATTTGCCGCCCGGCAAGGCGAGCGAAGCGGCCGGAGGATGTTTGCCGGCAAGATGCGTTTGACTCTGATTTCCTGTAATAACCCGCTGGCCTCTTGTGATCTCTCTCCATAAAACCCTCTTGGTGCTCAAAGCTTTTCCGTCTGATTAACCAGCCGGCTCCTGCCAAGCACACCGCTGCAAGGCAGCACAGAACTGCAGAGCCGGGATCCCCAGAGGTCATCCAGCCCAGCCCGCGGCATGGCAGGAATCCCAGCTCCACAATCCCAGCTCTGTGGAAAAGCCTCCGCCACAGATTATCGAATGGTAGTAATTAAGTTGAAACCGTAAAGAGACAGTCGGAAGTCAATAAATTCCTAAGGGACTCAAACCAGTATGAAGGTAAAGAATATCTAAGTATTGGTTTGAACTTCCTAAATATCAATTGTCTTTGAAAAGTAATTTTGTTTTCTGTATTTTTTAGTTTTTGTCGGGGGGGTTTTGTTTTTCTTTCTTTTTTAAATGTTATTTTGCTTATTTTGGATCCTTCAACTGTTCTACTATGTGCTTTGTAATATTTATTAACATCTTAGTCTATGTAGTTGTGGATCAATTTATTCTTTTTACTCTTTCTTTGTCAATTTTGAAAATGAAATAAAGTTTATAAAAAAAAAAAAAGGAGAGTCCAGCACCTTCCAGGCATTGTGCGGGAAGCAAAATGTCGAGTGCAAAGTCAAGAGACTTGGGCCCCAGCGCGCGGGGGGGGGGGGGGTGGCCTACATGCCTTTCTTCCAGTGCTGCCCCTACCCCAAATGGCAAGCCTATGAATTTTAAGAGGGAGAAATGTAAAGTATTGCACTTGGGCAAAAAAAATGAGAGGCACAAATACAAGATGGGTGACACCTGGCTTGAGAGCAGTACATGTGAAAAGGATCTAGGAGTCTTGGTTGACCACAAACTGGACATGAGCCAACAGTGTGACGCAGCAGCTAAAAAAGCCAATGCAATTCTGGGCTGCATCAATAGGAGTATAGCATCTAGATCAGGGGTCTGCAACCTTTAAGACAAAAAGAGCCACTTGGACCCGTTTCCGAAGGAAAAAAAAGCTGGGAGCCGCAAAACCATTTAGACATTTAAAACAAATATATCTCCGGAGCCGCGATCTGACAGCGGGCGGGAAGGTGACGTCAGGACGGTGCATGACTAACGCACGCACCGCCCCCATGCAACGTCACAGCCAGTACAGCGCCCGCCACAGTGGGGAGTGTAGGGGTGCACAATGCGCCTCCTCCCCTCGCTAGTATCCGCCCCGGAGCCACGGCAAAGGTGTAAAAGAGCCACATGCGGCTCCGGAGCCGCGGGTTGCAGACCCCTGATCTAGATCAAGGGAAGTAATAGTGCCACTGTATTCTGCTCTGGTCAGACATCACCTGGAGTACTGTGTCCAGTTCTGGGCACCACAGTTCAAGGAGGACACTGACAAACTGGAACGTGTCCAGAGGAGGGCAACCAAAATGGTCCAAGGCCTGGAAACGATGCCTTATGAGGAACGGCTAAGGGAGCTGGGCATGTTTAGCCTGGAGAAGAGGAGGTTAAGGGGTGATATGATAGCCATGTTCAAATATATAAAAGGATGTCACATAGAGGAGGGAGAAAGGTTGTTTTCTGCTGCTCCAGAGAGGCGGACACGGAGCAATGGATCCAAACTACAAGAAAGAAGATTCCACCTAAACATTAGGAAGAACTTCCTGACAGTAAGAGCTGTTTGACAGTGGAATTTGCTGCCAAGGAGTGTGGTGGAGTCTCCTTCTTTGGAGGTCTTTAAGCAGAGGCTTGACACCCATATGTCAGGAGTGCTCTGATGGTGTTTCCTGCTTGGCAGGGGGTTGGACTCGATGGCCCTTGTGGTCTCTTCCAACTCTATGATTCTAGACACGCAAAGGTAGTTCTATTGTGCTTTGGGTCCTGGGACTTCAGAGGTGTTTGTCTTTGGGTGCTGGAACTTCAGAGGTCTTTGCCCAGGCTCATCTTATACCTGAGTCTTGCCCTGCCATGTCTGCTTATGCCAGTCTTGTACCCAGGACGTGTCTGGACATCTTTGCCAAGGCTCACCCCTCCCCTTTGGTGACATGTCAGTGATGAAGCAAGGATGCTGTACGAACTGTATTCTGGGATATGGTGGGAAAGTTTTAAAAGTCCTTGTGGCCCCATCCTCGGGGTTCCAAATTCCTCTTGGAACCTGTTGCGCAATAAACTTTGATCTACAGCTTTTTCCTCCGGTTGGGGGCTGGACTCCTCCTTTATTCCGCAGGGACCCGCGGGCTCCGCTCGACCAGCTGGGGGACTGAGCAGCCTCGCACCTAGATGCTTCCCTAACAGCAGGAACACCAGGCTGAATGCCAACCCAGCAGAACCCGAGCAATCAATATTTGGGGGGGGGACACACAAAGGTCTGCACCCGGTACCACCTGAGCTTGCTAGGCCTCTGCAGGGGAAAGGTCTCCCTTGGGAGGTGGGGGACTCTCCTTCCTGGGAGGTTTCTCAGCAGAGATCGGAGGGCCATCTGGCCTGGAGGCTTCAGCTGAGATTCCTGCATTGCAGGGGGTTGAGCTGGATGACCCTGGGACCCCATTCTAGCCTCCCATTTCTGAATTCTAGGATGATATTGAATTTGTGTTGATGTTGTTTTATTTCTGTTATATTTGGAAATTAAGAAAATATTTATTTTTAAAAAATAGATTGCTCCCCCCTGCATGAGGCCGGGGGGGGGGGGGCAAGAGGGAGCCCTCTGCTGGTTTGCCCTCACTGAGGTCACCCAGAGCCCCCTCCTCCTCCATGAATCTAACTAACCATCTTTTAAAATTGCCTCATGTGGCAGGGAGTTCCACAGTCTAACTAGGAGGGACTTCCTTTTAACTGTCCCAAATCTTCCCTTTCACTGGATGCCCCTCACTTCTAGCATTATGAGAGAAAGAGGGGGGGCGGGACTTTTCTTTCTCTATTTCCTCCATGCCCGATATCAGTTTGCAAACTTCCCTCACGTCGAGATAAGGATCAGCTTCGGTGCATGAAATAAATCATAAACTCATTTCAAAAGAGCCTCAGCCTTGTTTGGTTTTTTTAAGGAAGTCCTCATCTATTATGTTATTTATTTTGGGGATTATATAACACCCACTCCTTCAATAAAAACCCCAGGGCAGCTTACCAAAATTTCAAAACCCAATTAAAAGGAATTAAAACACCGCACAGAAACACTCGCCCACAAAAGTCAACAGGAGCAGCAACGCAGCACAACAAGCCCAGCTGAGATTATTTTAAGGCCGTAGAGGCTGTGGTTAACAGACGCCCCTGTTTCCCGGGGACAGTCGCCAGATTCACAAATCTGTCCCCAGACAAAGTCCGTCCCCGGAATGTCCCCAGATTTCATTTAATGTCCCCAGATTTATATTTTAAGTGTTGTAGATTTATTAGTAGGGAATGAATGTTGTGTGATTGGTTCAACAGCACAAGACACATCATATGGGGACTTCTGGCAAGGCAAAATGGCGGGCGCCACGGCAGCGGGCAGCTCCTGAAGCCAGCGAGAGCCAACTGCGCTACCAGGCTGGCTCTAGGCTGCTGAGACTGCTGCTGCCACGGGGGAACCGGGAACACCCAGCGGGTCAACTGGGGGAACCGCTGCCCCCGTGCCCCAAATCGAGCCGGGAGCGAGAGCGCCCGGCCATCAGGCCAACTGCCCAGCAGCGCTCCAGGGCCAGAAAAACCCTGGAGCTGACGCAAGGAGGAGGAGGAGAGGAGAAGGAGAAGGAAGAGAGAGAAAGAGGAAGGAGAAAAAAGAGGGGAGCCCCAATTTTGCCACGCTGCTGAGGAGGAGATGTAGGAGAGAACTGGGGGGGGGGCAAGGACACATGGTGGAGCCCAGGCCTGATCCGAGCCTACTCCATGGTGGCTAGCACTACAAGAGAGCAGGATGGGGCCCAGAGGAAGGCCACGCTGCAGGGCAAGACGAGGAAATTCTTGGTAGAGCAGAGTGGACTGTCCTCCTGGAACAGAGATTCTTCTTTCTTTGGCGATCCCTCAGAGCTGAGTAAGTTGGTCTTCCATGAACAGGGAGTCCATAAATGACTGTGGAGGCCAATTCTGGATCCACACACCCTTCCATAGTGGGGACATTGGTTTCTGGGCGGGAGTTGATCCCGGTAAGGGTTTGCCAAGTGTGTCTTCCTCTTAGCACGTTTCTCCCTTGCGTCCTGAGTTCGAGTGTCTTCAAAGCCCATGACACCTTTGGTCAAGGCTGTTCTCCAACTGGAGCGCTCGCAGGCCAGTGTTTCCCAGTTGTCGGTGTTTATACTACATTTTATTAGATTTGCCTTGAGAGCACCGTTAAACCTCTTTTGTTGACCACCAGCATTACGCTTTCCATTTTTAAGTTCAGAATAGAGTAGTTGCTTTGGAAGGCGATCATCAGGCATCCGCACAACAGGACCAGTCCAACAAAGTTGATGTTGAAGAATCATTGCTTCATCACTGGTGATCTTTGCTTCTTCCAGTACACTGGCATTAGTTCACCTGTCTTCCCAGGTGATGTGTAAACATTTTCAGAGACACTGTTTATGGAATCTTTCAAGGAGTTGGAGATGGTGTTTATAAGTGGTCCATGTTTCACAAGCATATAGTGAGGTTGGTAGTACAATAGCTTTGTATTTTATATATATATATAAATATTTATTAAGATTTTTATAAGAGAAAAGCATAAATAACAAACAACATTGCTTATATCATACACAAAATTTCATAACTTGTTTGGACTTCCTCACGTCTCCTGCTCCCACTTACATTGTTAAAAAGTTTTTTCAAGCAAATTATCATCTTGTTTACAATCTTATATCCACTCGTTTAAATATAATCTAATAGTTCTCCCAAAGGGTTTGTCTTTTCCTTAATCTCACTTATCATCTAATTCCAATCTAGTTTAGTGGTGGCCAATTATTTATGATCAAGCATCCTTCTTAACATTCAATCAAATTACAATATTTTTGTAAATAAGTTTTAAATTTCTTCCAATCTTCTTCCATCCTTTCTTCTCCCAGGTCTCGGATTCTGCCGGTCATCTCTGCCAGTTGCATATAGTCTATCAGCTGCATCTGCCATTCTTCCAGTGTGGGTAGATCTTGAGTCTTCCAATTCTTGGCAATGAGTATCCTTGCTGCTGTTGTTGCATACATAAAAAATGTTCGGTCCTTCTTTAACACCCTCTGGCCGACAATACCCAGGAGGAAGGCCTCTGGTTTCTTAGTGAAGGTATACTTAAATACCTTTTTCAACTCATTATATATCATTTCCCAGAAGGCCTTCACTTTAGGGCAAGTCCACCAGAGGTGAAAGAATGTTCCTTCATTTTCTTTACATTTCCAACATTTATTTTCAGACGAATGGTGTATTTTGGCAAGTTTAACTGGGGTCATGTACCATCTGTATATCATTTTCATTACATTTTCCTTCAAAGCATTACATGCAGTGAAGTTCAGGGTAGTACAATAGCTTTGTAAACAAGCATTTTGGTTTCCCTGCCAATGTCCCAGTCTTCTAACACTCTGCACTTTAGTTGGGAGAAAGCTGCACTCTCAAAACTCAGGTGATGCTGGATTTCAGCACAGGGTGGCAAATACGACCTAGGTGGCATTACCCAAACTTGGTGGCATGAGAGTCAAGACTGGAATGTGGAAAGGGAGTGTCACAATCTGCTCAAACAGGAAGCTGGGAGGAGTAGCATCATAGGTAAATGATGTGGATGTTTGTGAAGAAATCCCTGAAGTGGAGCATGGAAACCACATTGGGAGTATATGGGTGAAACCAGAAGACCTTACAAGACCTTATAATGTGGGTGTCTGTTATAGACTGCCAAGCCAGATGACGCAGATTACCAAACACCAAAGGAAGGGGGAGGAAGCTTGTTCCTCCTGCTCCAGAGGGGAGGACTTGAAACAAATTACAGTACAATTCAAATTACAGTACAGTGGTACCTCGGTTTTCGAACAGCTTAGTTCCCAAACAACTCAGAACCTGAACACTGCAAACCCAGAAGTAGGTGTTCCGGTTTTCGAACTTTGCCCTGGAAGCCAAACATGCTCCTGAGCTTCCATTTTTACTGTTGCACAGCAAATCTGAGTCCCCCGCATAGTAAGAAAATTTCCCCCCCTCTCATTTTCCCCTTGCGCGGCAAATTTAAGTCCCCCTCACACACACTGTGATTAATAATAATAATAATAATAATAATAATAATAATAATTTATTTATTTATACCCCACCCATCTGGCAGGGTTTCCCCAGCCACTCTGGGCAGCTTCCAACAAAACACTAAAATACAATAACCTATTAAACATTAAAAGCTTCCCTAAATAGGGCTGCCTTCAGATGTCTTCTAAAAGTTTGGTAGTTATTTTTCTCTTTGTTGTTAGCCGCCCTGAGCCCGGCTTCGGCTGGGGAGGGCGGGATATAAATAAAATTTATTATCATTATTATTATTTGACATCTGGTGGGAGGGCGTTCCACAGGGAGGGCGCCACTACGGAGAAGGCCCTCTGCCTCGTTCCCTGTAACTTGGCTTCTCGCAGTGAGGGAACCGCCAGAAGGCCCTCGGAGCTGGACCTCAGTGTCCGGGCAGAACGATGGGGGTGGAGACGCTCCTTCAGGGATACTGGGCTGAGGCTGTTTAGGGCTTTAAAGGCCTCCGTTTCCAATTGCAGTGTTCTGAGGTGATATTTGGTGCTTTTGTTTTTGCTATTTTTTGCGTTTTTGTTTGTGTGACTTTTTCATTTTTGTGACTGTGGCTTGTTTTTCATTCTATGATTGATTGATTGATTGATTGATTGTGTAACTGCAGAAATGGATAAAAGCCCCCCATCCAAACAATGACTATCATCAATGCAGGTAAGAAAAAAAGTTACTTTTATTTTTTATCATCTACAATACTGTCTTATTTATTTTATAGTACATGACATTGATTATTGCTTTCATTTTAGGGATCAATGGTCTCATTAGATAGTAAAAGTCATTTTAAATTGCTGTTTTAGGGGTTGTTTTTAAAAGACTGTAACGGATTAATAGGTTTTGCATTCCTTTCTATGGGAAAGCACTCCTTGGTTTTGGAACACTTTGGTTTTGGAACGGACTTCCGGAACAGATGAAGTTTGAGAACCAAGGTAGCACCGTAAAGGAGATTCCAATGAAACATCAGAAAGACTTTAAGAGCTGATTGAGGCTGTGGACTCTCCTTCCTTTTTAAGCAGAGGCTGGGTGACCGTCTGTCAGGGAAGCTTCCGTCGAGATTCCTGCATTGCAGGGGGTGGACTGGATGACCCTTGGGGTCCCTTCTGTTATGGGGGGGCACATCTTTAAAGTTGTTAAATGTTACAAATATTATGCATAAAGGTATCGTTTTGTCTTGCCAGCTCAGGGAAGTTACCTAGCTTTAAAAATCATATAAAATCAACTCCTTTGCCAGTTCCCTTCATTCCAAAGCTTCATTGGCCAAAGACTTGGAAACCACTTGGTCCCCGCCATAATCCCTCAAAAAATAATCCCTCAAAAAGTCACATGGTCACAGGAAGGGACTCATAGGTGTCAATCGCTGGGCAAAGGGACTCCTCTGGTCTGGCCCAGCTGTCAGACTAGGCAAACCAAAGTTCCCTGGTCCTTTTGTAGTAGGTGACAAGAATGTACTTCCCAATGCATATCCTGTATTCCGCCTGTTGCCCCAACACGTTCCTCCTATGTGAATCATGTATAACCCTCCCCTTTTCTGATGTAGCAATGATGTAGTGATGATGCTTAATGAACTGTATGCTGGGATAAGATAGAAACTTCTAAAAGTCCTTGTCACCCCATCCTCGGGGTTCAAAATTCCTCTTTGAACCTGTTGCACAATAAACTTTGGTCTTCAGATATTTCCTCCGGTTGGTGGCTGGACTCCTTCCTTTATTCCGCAGGGACCCACGGGCTCCGCCCGACCACCTGGGGGACTGAGCAGCCTCACACCTAAATTTTCCGTAACATTTCCAATCCATTCTGTGAAAAAGGAGAGATATAGCAGCCATGGGAGACTTCAACTTCCCCAATATCTGTTGGGGCTCAAACTCTGCCAGTACTGCAAGGTCCCACAAAATTCCTCCATTGCCTCGCAGACAATTTCATTTCCTAGAAGGTGGAAGAAGCAACAAGGGGGTCATCGATCTTGGATCTGGTCCTCACCAACAGGGAGGAAATTATCGACAAAGTGGTAGTACTGGGAAAGTGATTGTGTTCTCTTGGGTCTCAGGATACAGAGAGGAGGGGAAACTGAGCGTAGTCAGAGACACACTCTGGACTTCAAGACCAATTTCAAAAAGCTTAAAGAGCTCCTGGGTGAGAGATTCCATGGTCAGAAATACTCAGAGAGAAGGGAGTCCAGGATGGATGGAGTTTCCCCAAGGAGAAATACTGAAGGCCCAAATGCAGACAAGACCAACAAGAAAGAAATGTAGGAAGCATCTAAGGAAACTGGTGTGGCTGCAAAAGGAACTCATGGATGAGCTGAGAGTTCAGAAGGGCGCGTATAAGAAATGGAAGAAAGGGGAAGTCAGAGAGGAGGAGGATACAGGGGGGAAGTCAGGCTGGCTCAAGCTCAGAATGAGGTCAGGCTTGCAAGGGAAGTTACAAATAATAATAGAGGTTTCTTTGGCTCTGTCCGAAGCAAGAAGAAGAACAAGCAGGAGGCAGCAGGGTGCTCTCTTGGAATTATTATTATTATTATTATTATTAATTATTATTATTTATACCCCGCCCAACTGGCTGGGTTTCCCCATGTTAACAGAAAAATCTGAGGGCTCCCTTGGACAAAAACAAAGACACCAACCAGGATTACTTGGAGCAAAACAGCAGCCTGTGGGCTTGGCCTTCATTGATCTGTTGCAACAGGGTGCTCCCCTCACTTGCAGGAGAGAGGAGGGACCCAGAAAAATGGTGCGCAAGGCCTTATAAAGACTTTTGAAATTGCCACCCTGTAGATCAAGACCACCCCCAGAAACATCATACATACATCACAGAAGGGGTGTAACCTAAGACCACCCCTCAGATACATCACACCTACATCACAGAAAGGAGGGGTTGAGGGAGGAGTTGTGGTGGTACCCTGAGTGTCTTGTCACCTGGCTGGTTCCCCCTTTCCCCCTCCCCATGAGTACTTTCCAGGTGACAGAGGGGAGTTTGCAGTTTCCTGCCCCCTGAGGGAAGATCTGATCAGTGTCCTTTGTTCCAGTCCATGCTGAATCCACTCCCATATGCAAGTTCTTTGGGATCTTGATGGTCTTCTGTCTAGGACCATCAGGGTTGGCATAGCAACTGGGCAGGGCTCCTGTGGATGTGCTGGGATGGTGAAGGGATTATGGCTGCCCTGTATCAAACCTTCCCCATTTTGTAGTGCTTCCTTCATGGAGTAAAATAAAAGTAGAACAGTGCAAATCCGATGCATGGTTGATTTTCTATGAATTTATAACAGAAGCGTAGCGTATGTGGTGTGTGAGTGTGAGTGTGTGTGTGAAGTTTGTACAAACTGAATGATGGGGGGGTGGGGGTTTCCTGCGACACCCAGCCACTCTGGGCAGCTTCCAACAGAATATTAAAATACAGCAGTCTGTTTAAAATCTTGCTCTCCCTTCTGCCGGCTGGTTTGGCAGAGGCCTCTGGCTGGCCACCGAAAGGAGGCTGCTGGGCAATGTCTTCTTCTGTCCTCCTCATCTTCGACACAGAGCAAGATGTTGCTGCAGTGTACAAACAGCACACTATGGGCAGGGAGGAGCCACGGAGGGGCGGGCAAAGTGCCTTGAAAGGGATGCCAGCCAATCAGAGGAGCGAAGAAAGAAGGCAGCCAAGAGAGGATTTTTGGCACCAAAGACTATTCTGTTGTGTTCTCTGCAGCAGAAGAGTCACCAAAGCTCTGCCAAGGCCGCCCCCCACTGGCCGAAACCGGGTACTTGGACCCCTCCCCTCCAGGAACGAACCTGAGGCTGGCGAATGGAGCTGTGGGGAGGGGGCAGCGTCTGTCGGGGGTGGCAGCCCAGCGCAGTGGCCTGGAGACAAGCCCCCAGCCCCCAAAGCTCCTTGCCCGGGGCCAGGGGGCAAAGCCCACGACCACCTGCCTGCTGCAGCCAACGCCGTTGCCAGGATGAAATCCAATTGCCAGCCTTCAGATTGACTGGAGGCTCATTTCATTACTGGCTGAAGTGGCGCAAGAAGAGCAGCTGCCGCACTCCATCAATTAGATTTATTATGGCCCTTGCTCACCTATTCAGGGGTGCCTTCCGGACTCCCTCGCTCGCAGCGGCTGCTTCCAGGCACAGTTTGTTACGGAAATTACCAGGGGGGGGGCACATCTTTAAAGTTGTTAAATGTTACAAATATTATGCATAAATGTATCCTTTTGACTTGACAGCTCAGGGAAGTCACCTAGCTCTATCAATCATATACAGTGGTACCTCGGGTTAAGTACTTAATTCGTTCCAGGGTTCCGTTCTTAACCTGAAACTGTTCTTTTTATATATATATATATAATTTTTATTAAATTTTCTTTTACAAATTAATCAACACAATCTTGTTCTCGTATTTGCAATTTTTGAACTTCCACCCACTCCTGAAACTGTTCTTAACCTGAAGCATCACTTTAGCTAATGGGGCCTCCTGCTGCTGCCATGCCACCGGAGCACAATTTCTGTTCTCATCCTGAAGCAAAGTTCTTAACCTGAAGCACTATTTCTGGGTTAGCAGGTTACACTATTTCTGTAACCTGAAGCGTATGTGACCTGAGGTACCACTGTAAAATCAACTTCTTTGCAAGTTTCCTTCATTCCACCGCCATTTTGCTTCATTGGCCAAAGACTTGGAAGCCACTAACGATCAGCAGGTCCTAGGCACTGAGGTTTTACCCACAACGCCACCCGTGCTGTCAATCATCAGGAGGTCCATTCCCACTTGACCAGTCCCTCTGGGGCAGTGAGGGCCAACTGTCCTTGGTGCAGAGGCCGGCCAGGAGGTCCAGCAGTGGCCCCGGGGCCTGTCCAGAAGGAGCTGCTCCAGCCCAGTGCCCGATTGACCTATAAACTAAACAAGCTCTAGCTCAGGGCCCCAGTCTAAGAAAAACAACAACTGGGTATTTCAAAAATAGAAGATAAAAAACTGGTTTGCTCCTTTCTATATATAGGGTGCCTACATTCTGCTATTTATAATTATGAGTCATTTGCATCATATATTTACACCTCTTATTATTTCATGTTCTAGCAAGTTTCTAGAAACTAGATGATGAGTCTTGTGTTTCTAAAAGGAACCTTTGTTCTTGCCAAATGCCAATGTGTTTGCGTTATTAAGTTTGTTATGAATCTAAAAACATTTTAAGTTAGAGCTTCATAATTATTTCACTATTAATATACTTCTTCATTGTATTTCACAATTAATATCCTTCTTCTTCATTGTATTTCAGCTCAACAATGACTTTGATAAAATACATATTCTGTGATGTGCAAATGGCTTGAGATACCTATGAGGTCCATCAATTACCACCTAGCATATATTCAACACAAAAAGCAGCGTCAATTTGTTGTTGACAAAGGAGAGCTGGGCATAGAATGGGACCCATTCCCTTAAGGAGCTGAGGGCCACATCAAACCGAAATCCGGCCCTGCTCCAAGAATGTTCTCCATGGCCTTTTACTCCTGAGAGCAACGCCCTGCAGTGCGGCTCCCTGGCAGAGTTCCTCTTGCGGGTTGGAGGCTCATGCAGAGAGGCAGCAGCAGGCCTGCAAGGGAGTAAACGGGGGGGGGGGTCCGATTCCCAGGTCACAAATCACAGCCCAGTTTCAGGATGCAGCAAAGGCCAATCAACTGAAATTGCTCCCTCCCCAGCCTCCAGCTGAAGGCAGAGGCCTCACCCTTGACTGGACAGGGTGGAGGTGGGGCTTGCAGTCCTCCAGAGGTTACTGGACTACAACTCCCATCAGGCTGTGGGGCATTTGCACCCTTCAGCTTCTGGAGGTTGGTCCACCACCAGTGCCCTCCCCCCCCCAGCTGACTGGTGGTGCTTATTTAAATGTTCATAATTTTTGGAAGCTGCCCAGAGTGGCTGGGGCAACCCAGTCAAATAATATTATTAATAATAATAATTTACCACTCTGGGCAGCTTCCAACAAAATATTAAAATACAGTAGTCCATCAAACATTAAAAGCTTCCCTAAAGAGGGCTGCCTTCAGATGTCTTCTAAAAGTCTGGTAGTTGTTCTTCTCGTTGACATCTGCTGTTAGGGCGTTCCACAGGGAGGGTTCCACCACCGAGAAGGCCCTCTGCCTGGTTCCCTGTAACCTCACTTCTCGCAATGAGGGAACTGCCAGGAGGCCCTCGGAGCTGGACTTCAGTGTCTGGGCAGAATATTATTACTATTATTATTATTATTGAATCATAAAATTGCAGATCTGGAAAAGACACCCAGGGTCATCTAGTCCAACCCCCTGCCTTGCAAGAGGTTCAAAATCCTTTTTAAAATGCACATGAAGTAAGAACTTTCTGGTGGTAAGAGTTGTTCCTCAGTGGAAAGGACTCCCTTTTGAGATGTTGGGCTCTCCTCCCTTGGAGGTCTTTAAGCAGAGGTTGGGCGGCCCTCTGTCCTGGATTCTTCAGCTGAGATCCCTGCATTGCAGGGGGTCAGTCTAGATGACTCTGGAGTTCCCTTCCAACTCTCCAATTCTGAGGCCCAAGTGAGAGGAAACGTCCCAGCCTTGCCCGCTCCCTTGGGGTCTTTTTCATTGGCGAAGGCAGGGAGCGGCCGCTGGGAGGGTCGTTCATCCGAAATCCCCCCGCAGAAACCCCATCGCGCAGCCGAGGAATGTCTTTCCCTGAGTGCTTCTCGCTTGGCGATTATTATGCAATTATGCCGCGAACTGTTTACGTGGGTTGGATCAGCAGCAGCCTGTCACTCAGGCTTAACTGACAGCCGACAGCGGCTCCCTGAATATTCAGAGATCCTGCGATCCACGCGCTGCATTTTAATGCTGCATTTTGACGAAGGGGCGCGGGCGCTTAAGGCAGCGAGCGGCGCGCAGCCAACGGTCCCGGCGCCCAGTTCCTCGCGCGCAGCGCAACGGGCCCGGGCGAGCCGCGGATGCTGCCAGGCCGAGTCAGGCCACGGGGCCAGCCCCATATTGCCCACCCGGGCCGGCAGAGGCTCTCCCGGGTCTCAGGCTCCCAGGCCGACCTGGGCAGGGGCCAGCGCGCTTTGCGCCACCGGGGTCCTCCAGCTCGCCAGGCAGGCGCTCCGCCCCCGAGGGGGCCCCGCCCCGCGGCTCCCACCCCCCATTTACACGCGAGTAGGAGCCGCCCGCCCGGCAGGATCGGCTCGCCCTCCTCCTCCTTGTGTCTGAAATAGAGGCCGGAATAAAATCCTCCGCAGACTAAAAAAATAAATAAATTATTGTTTAGTTTACTTGTTTCTATTTTTCTCTTTTGTTTCGATTTGGGATTGTTACTGTTGGTTGTTTTTTATTTGCAAAATAAATAAAGCATTTATTTAATAATCCTCCGCAGACGCCCTCCTGAAGAGCCGAAACAATCGGGGGCCTTTCTGCGCCTCCCCAGCCCTCGGAAAAGACCTCGGGGGTCTCGTTAAAAAGCCCCCTGCCGGGGTGCCGACTTGAACATTATATCGATCATGTCGCGGCACCCCCTTCATTGGAATGGCATTGCCCATCAACTTCGGGGGAGCTCGGCCCCCCAAATATTTTCTGGCGGGTCCGAAGCCCCCTCGGCCCCCAGTCCAGATAGACTGCGCGCGACCAGGAGGCTCAGTCCGCTCCGACGCCGCGCCTGGCCCCGATCCCTGAATGGCGCGCGTCTTGGGGGGCACAGCCGTGGCTCCTGCCCCCCCCCCGGCCGCGCAGGGCGCCGACGCCGGGCCGGCCATCTTGGAGCCGGGCCGGAAGAGGCCGCTGCGCTCTGATCGCCGCGGAGCAAGGAGGCTGAGCGCGGGGAAAGCGGGAAGCCCCCCAAGCCCGACGCCCCCTCGGAGCCCCCGCACCGCCGCGCGCGCCCGGCTCCCTCGCTGGCTCCGGGCGCGCCGGAGAAGAGCCGGGAAGGAGGAAGGAAGGAGGAAGGGAGGGAGGCCAGCCAGCCGGCCGGCCGACGGGTGGGCGGACAGGCGGGGGCGCTTCTCCGGCCCGCCACGCCCCTCCCCGGCCCGCCCCTCGCCTCCGCCCGCAGCCGAGCAGGAAGGAAGCGCACCTCGGAGCTGCGAGCAAGGGAGCCGCGGAGTGAGGCTCTTCCCGGGCGTCGGGGCTGCTGTCGGGCGAGCGAGGCATGGGGGGGTCGGCGGCGGCGGCGGCGGGGGCGCGGGCGCTGCTTTGGGGGGCGCTGCTGGCCGGGGCGCTGGCCGGGCCGTGGGCCATCGGGGCCGGCGGCTCCGAGGAGGCGGCGGCGCTGGCGGAGCTTCTCCCCGAGACCGGCGTCCGCTTCGGCTGGAGGAACCTCAGCTGCCCCGCCTGCAAGGCGCTCTTTCTGGCCCTCGACGTGGGCGTGCAGGTGGGTCTCCGGGGCGCGCGGGATGGGGGGCCGGGGGGCAGCGGGGCTCGGACGGGGCGGGCCGCTCGGGCGACGTCCTTCGCTCTCCCCGCCCCCCAAAAGGAGAAGCGCCCCCCCCGGACGCCCCTTCCGACCGCAACCTGCGGCTTCTGCTTCCCAGCACGAATCCGCTGACAGGATGGCAGGAAAGCGACCCGAGCGGCGCCGCGGTCCCGCCATGGCCGCTTTCAAGGCGCCGAGGGAGACAGCCGGCATTGCGCGGGGTTGGGCTGGATGGCCTCGCGGGGTCCCGTCCAAGGCTACAAGACTGGGATTCTACCCGACACCGATGGGACCGAGGAAACCAGGGTGAACAGACGTGGCCGATTCCCCTCCCTGAAAGCCTTTCTGGGGCCACAGCAGAAAAGGCCCTGTTGACCTGAAGAGGCCCAGAGTGCAGGCCCCCTCTCCCCATTACTTGAACCCTAGTTGTGCGTCGGCCGCCCCACTTCCCTGTCTGAGGCTGTTGCCCTACAAGCAGGGGAAGCTGGGGCAGAGGGTGGCTCCGGAGGGAAACCCCAGATGCAGGGGGCAGCTCCAGAAGCCTTATTATCTAGCCAGGAGTGCCCCCCCGTCACACAGGCAGGAGATGTTTTGCACCCGAGTCTGAAGAGGCTGCTGGCCCAGGAGAACCTTTGGACCTTCCCTTTGCAAAACAGTTCTCTGCCCCGTGACCAGGGGGTCAGGGTGGGTCAAGGCTGCCCTAGGGCTTCGCAGATCCCTGAGAGAAGCCAGAATCCGCCCCCTCCTCCCTGCCCTTCCTTGCTCTTCTTCTTCCCGAAGAATTTCCTTCTGGGATGCCCCCGCCCAAGAGAAGGGAGTCCTGTGGGAAACCTTCCCAATTATTCCTGAAATGACCTGGCAGGAGGTCTCATGTCTACAGACACCTTTCATTTCCTTTACTCTGAATGTGAGCTTTTCTTAGAATCCTAGATTTGTAAAGTGGGAAGGGACCCTCAAAGGTCCTCTAGCCTGACCCCCTGCAATGCAGGTATCAAAAGCGAAGGAATCCCTCTGTCTTGTGGAGCACGGGGGGGGGCAGAGGAGGGAGCCCTAAAGGGGTCAGGGACAGGCTGCCATCACCCGCCCCTCCAAGCGAGATTTTAAGCCATCATCGAATTGTCGCCGGAAGGGACCCTTGGGTCATCTAGCCCGACCCCCTGCAGTGCGGCTAAATCCGTTCACTGGAAATTGGACAAGTCCTGAACTCCAGGCCACGGCCTCGCAGCTGCCCCTGCTTCTGCCTGAGACTCGCTTGGGGGGCAGCAGCTGGCGGCTGAGCCCAGCGCAGTCTAGGCTGCTCCCGCCGCCCAGACCCCACAGATGCAAAAGGATCCCAGGCAAAGGGGGAAGGTGCTCTCAGCCACAACACCCCCCCCCAGGTGAGTCAGCTGACTGCCTTGTCAGCTGCTTTGGGGAGGAAGTGTGGTGTAGTGGTTGGAGTGCTGGGCTTGGAAGCCAGGGCTCCAATCCCCCTTCAGGACCAGTCACCATCTCTTGGCCCGACCTTGCAGGGATGTTGTCAGGTTAGGATGGAGAGGGGAAGAATTATGGTGCCAACTTACAGAATCAAAGAATTGACCCCCCCTTCCCATAAAGTATGAGAATTGCCCAGTCCCTCAGACCAGCCTCTGCCCACCTAGTGCCCCCATTCCAGAAGCTGTGGGTGGCGCCTGCCAGCAGCCCCAACGCACCTGGCAGAGGGCACCAGGGGGCAGAGGCTGGTCCGTAGCAGGTGGAGTGTGAAGGCACCAGCCCCTCCCCTCCTCTTCCTTCCAGATGTGCAGCTCTTCTGGCAGCCGAGCGACTTGGGCAGAGGCCCAGCTACCTTGACTCTGGGCGGCAGCTGCTCTGCAGTGGCAGCTTCTGGCTCCTGGTGTCATTAGACTTTTCCATGAAGCAGTTCCTCCCCTGCGTGGCCCTGGCTGCCCGGTTTCCCTGCTGCTCTCCGTCTGCCCCACCTGCCCCCCAGGGCCTGGCCCCGGTGGGGCAATGCAGATTGCCAGCTGCTCCCCCCAAGCCAGAGGGGAAGCTGGTTGGGCAAGTCCCTCTGGGGTGGGGAGTCCTTTCTGGGCCTGGGCGGCAAAACAGCCTGGGGGATGGGACGACTTGTGCCAGAGCAAACATGGGCCTCCTCTTCAGACCTCTGGAGGGTCTCCAAATATCTCTAGGGCTGTCACGGGGAAGGGGGAGCCAGCCAGTTTTCTTCTGCTCCTGAGGGCAGGACTCTGTCCAGGAAACTCACATGACAAGGAGATTCTGACTAAGCGTCAGGAAAAATTTCCTGAGGGTCAGAGTAAAGGGGGGCTCATCTTCTTTGGAAGTTTCTAAGCAGAGCTGGGGGGGGGGGCATCTGTCCGAGATGCTTTAGCTGAGATCCCCGCGTTGTGGGGGTTGGACTAGAGGACTTTTGGGGTTCCCTCCCGATTCCACAATTCTGTGATTCTCTCGTTCGGAATGAGGTGTGTTTTCAGCGCCTCTGACAAAAGACCTTCTTCCTTCCTTCTTTGTTCTTTACTTTGCTTTTCTTTTGTTTCCCTTTTCTTTCTTTCTTTCTTTCTTTCTTTCTTTCTTTCTTTCTTTCTTTCTTTCTTTCTTTCTTTCTTCAGCCAGCTCCTCCTTTTCTGGCACAGGAGAAGCTTCTGCCCCCCCCAGGAGTTGGAGGGGGGCCTCAGTTTGGCCCATTTTGCTATCCTTGCTGCTGGGCACTTCTCTGCCTCTTGCCCCCCCCCCCCACCAACAGAGGGAGGGTGCCAGGACCCCTTCGGAGCAGGGCCTCTCTTTGCCTCTTAATCCCAGCCTTCCTCTGGTCACGGGATATTGCCTGGCACAGAGATCCCTGGCCAGGGCGATTTGCTCCCTTGGCAAAGGGGAGGGAGGTGTTGAGCATGGCCCTCAAAGGGATGATGGGGGTGCCGTGGGGCACAGGAGACCCCTGCCTGCCTGAAACAGGAAACACAGGTTGGGGCGCTTTTCCGCCACCCCTCAATTATCGGATTATGCATTTAATTTCCTGCATCCTGCGATTATCTGCAGAGGTGGCATTTGCATGTGTGTGGCAATCGCTTCCCATTCGGAGGCTGCCCTGTTCCTCCCGCCCCTGACCTCGTCCTTGCCTCCTGGCCCCGAGATGATGATGGCCATAATGATGATGATGATTACTGTCTTTTTCGCTCTATAAGACGCACCAGACCACAAGATGCACCTTATTTTTGGAGGAGGAAAACAAGGGAAAAAAATATTCTGAATCTCAGAAGCCAGGACAACAAGAGAGATCGCTGTGCAGCGAAAGCAGCAATCCCTCTTGCTGTTCTGGCTTCTGGGATAGCTGTGCAGCCTGCATTCGCTCCATAAGATGCACACACATTTCCCCTTACTTTTTAGGAGGGAAAAAGTGAGTCTTATAGAGCAAAAAATACGGTATATTTATTTATCCCCTGCCCATCTGGTTGGGTTTCCCCAGCCACTCTTGTCTTTTAATTCCCAACAGAATTAAAAGCACCATAAAACGAGGAGGCAAGGGCTGGACAAGGAGGCCCACTGGCCTTCAGCTCCTTCCTCACTTGCTGGGAGGCTGCAGCACCTCCATGACGAAGCTGGATCGGGGCCTCGGCTGTGATCCGGATGGGCCTTCAGGGGAGTCTGGCAGCCACAGGGAGTCAGCTCTCTGCTGCCTGGCAGAGTGTAAGAACAGAAAGTCCTAGAGTGGGACCAGGGACTGCCAGGGGTCACCCAGTCCAGCCCCCCGCAAGGCAGGAATCGCCACTCAAGGATCCTGGGCAGGTGGCCATGCAAGCTCTGCTTAGAAACCTCCCAGGAAGGATCGCCCACCCCCTTGAAGCCCCTCTTAGGGCCACAAAGCTCTTCCAAATATTGAGTCCTGATCTTTTAATCCGGCGCTTTGGGATCTCTTGCTCTCTGGAGAAGCAGAAAAGAACTCCGGAAGGTGGACTTGGAGGAGATCCTCCGTTTTGTTTTTTAATAACACAGTGGACGCTTGGGTTGAGAACGCGATCCGTGCAGGATGCACCTTCGCAACCCGCAGTGTTTGCAACCCACGTCTGCGCCTGCGCATGTTGCCATTTGGCGCTTCTGCACATGCATGACTGCCGAAACCCGGAAGTAACCCATTCCGGTACTTGCGGGTTCCGGCTGTCCTTAACCTGAAAAAACGCAACCTGAAGCAGCTGTAACCCAAGGCATGAGTGTAATAATATTTATTAAGTGTTCCATTTTCGGGGAGTGATGATCTCCCAGCGATCTCACATTTGTGCTGCTTCCCTTAATTAGTCCAGGTAGTTCCCAGAAGACATTCCATCGTAGATCCTTCGTTTATTTCTAACAGCCTCTGAGTCTGTTTCTGTGTGGATGTTTATTTTCTGTGTTTCTCTTTGTTCTTCGAGAGTGAGTCTGTGGCAATTCACTTTCACTTTCTCACGCCTGTCGCTTTCCACTGCGACACACCACAAGCTGGAGGAAATCTGGCTCTCCGCCATTGGTACCAGGCATATATCCAAACGTCTTGGTTTTATCTCCTTCCAAGACAAATAAGCCTGTGCTTTAGCTAGAAACCATAATTTCCATCATCTGTTCTTATCAATCCGTTGAAAGTGATTACAAAATTCATAAATTCCACACAGTTAATTCTGTAGTTAAACCATAATCATAGCAATAATGAAATACTCTTTCTTTCCAGTCCCACTTGCATATGTAAATCCAAAAATGAGACCTTTATCTGGTTGTAAATGTGAAGATTATACCAGCAAGAATGAGTCTTTCTGTAAAAAAATGATTTACTGTATTGTATAAGACTAGGGTTTCTTACTTTCAAATGATGTGAAAATCTGTGGGTTATCTTATACACAGGGCAGTCTCCCCCCTATTTTCTTAAATTGGAGTCCCTAAAAATTGGGGGTGTCTTATACCTGGGGGCGTCTTATACACAGAAATATATGGTAAATCAAGTCTTGCTGACTAGTGATTTACCGTATTTTTCACTCCATAGGACGCACTTTTTCCCCTCCAAAAATGAAGGGGAAATGTGTGTGCGTCCTATGGGGCGAATGCAGGCTTTCGCTGAAGCTGGAGAGCGAGAGGGGTCGGTGCGCACTGACCCCTCTCGCTCTCCAGGCTTCAGGAAGATCTCCGCAAGCCGTGGGAGCCCTGCGCTGGGCTCCCGCGGCTTGCGGAGAGTTGCCTGCATGCCGAAGGCTGGGCACGCTGAGCTCAGCGCGCCCAGACTTCGCACAGCTCTCCGCAAGGCGCAGGAGCCCGGCGCCAGACTCCCACGGCTTGCGGAGAGTTGCCTGTTCTGGGGGCTCCCCCATGCCTGGGGGAGAAATAAAATGTTTTTCCTTTATTTCCCCCAAAAAAAACTAGGTGCGCCCTATGGGACGGTGCGTCCTATAGGGCGAAAAATACAGTAAATTGATTTGATTTAAATCAAATCCCCCCTGCCCCTAGTCAGTCGGGGATTAGAACCCTGCTCTCTCCCAGGTCCTTGGAGTCTGACTGGGTTCCTAGCTCTGCTCCCACAGAACGAGGGACTGGGAAGGGCCCCCTGAGCATCATCCAGCCCACCCCGCCCTTCCCTTGGTGTGACGCTCTCTCTCTCTCCTCCCCTCCCTTGCAGCTACAGTCAAGCCAGGACTGGATCCAGCGCATGGGGGTGGCCGTCTGCCTGCGCCTCCGCGCGGGCACCCCCCAGGTGTGCCAGGACGTCATCCGCCTCTTTGTGCCAGACTTCCTGACGGCCTGGCGGCGCTCAGTGCTGCGCCCGGACGAGATCTGCGGGCTGCTGGTGGGCTCCCGCTGCGGCCACTGGGACATCTACGCCGACTGGAACGTTACCCTGCCGCGGGCACCCAAGCCGCCCGTCGTGCCCCCCGCGCCCCCTCCGCCGGGCGCCCCCTCCTCCCGCATCCTCTTCCTCACCGATCTGCACTGGGACAAGGCCTATGCCCCCGGCAGCGACCCCGACTGCAAGGACGCCCTGTGCTGCCGGGGGGGCTCCCCGTCTCGCGGGCCGGGGGCCGGCTTCTGGGGCACCTACGGGCGCTGCGACCTGCCCCTGCATACCCTGGAGAGCCTCCTGCAGCACCTGGCAGGATCCGGCCCCTTTGACATGGCCTACTGGACGGGCGACATCCCCGCCCACAACGTCTGGGAGCAGAGCCGGGCTGACCAGCTGGGGGCGCTGGGCACCATCACGGCCCTCATCCAGAAGCACCTGGGGCCGCTGCCCGTCTACCCGGCCGTGGGCAACCACGAGGCCGTGCCCGTCAACGCCTTCCCCCCGCCCTTCGTGGTGGGCAACCAGTCCTCCGCCTGGCTCTACGAGGCCATGGCCGAAGCCTGGCGCCCCTGGCTGCCCCCCCATGCCCTGGGGACCCTCAGGTAGGCGGGGGGGCCTGCTCTGGAGGGGGCATTGCACATTTCATAGGGATCCCAGCCAGAGAGTCCTTGGGGGTCCCACACTTCTACGTATCAAGCTCAGTGAGAGTGGAATTATTACTGTATTTTTCTCTCCATAAGACGCACCTTTTTCTTCCTAAAAACTAAGGAGAAATGTCTGTGCGTCTTATGGAGCAAATGTGTGGTTCCTGGAGCCGAATTGCCCAGGGGCGAAAAGCAGATCATGCTTTTTTTTTTTTGGAAAGAGGGAAGTGGGTGTTGAAACAAAGCCTGATCGTTTGCCGGTGGGGAGAGCGATAAGGGAGGCTAGAGATAAAGGAGGATGCCTGGGAGGGGGGAGGTAAAGACAGCAAACTTGCAAAAGGGGGAAACAGGAAGACTAAAGCAACAAGGAGAGAAATTAGAAGAAAAGGAGGAGCAAAAAACTGTTCCAGCTGAGGAAAAGACACTAAGGCAAACAAGAGGGAAGGGAGTGTTGAAAGGAAACAGCTGACCAGTGGGATCGGAAGAGAGATAAGGGAGAGATAAAGGAGGCTGCCTGGGAGGGGGAGGTAAAAACCCATGGATCCTCAGGATTTTTACCATCAGATCACATGACTGTGGCCACAGCATGAACCACAAAAATCATACATACACTGTTTTGTTCAGAATATATTTTTTCTTGTTTTCCTCCTCTAAAAAACTAGGTGCATCTTATGGTCAGGTGCGTCTTATGGAGCGAAAAATACGGAATAATAATAATTTTTTCCCCCCAATTTATCCACCACCCTATACCCAGAGGTCTCAGGGTGGTTCGCAACAAGACCACAACATATAAAATCCCACCAAAAGCAGTAACCCAATACACCCCCCCCCTGCAAATGCCAGCTTCTAAAAGAAAGACCAAAGACTTTTAACCAAAGACTTGGTTAAAAAGGAATGTTTTTGCCTGGCGCCTAAAGGTGTATAATGAAGGTGAACTTCCCTGGGGAGAGCATCCCGCAGACAGGGAGCCACTGCAGAGAAGGCCCCGTTCTCCTGTTGCCACCCTCCACACCTCTCGGGGAGGAGGCACACGAAGGAGGGCCTCAGAAGATGATCTCAGGGTCCGGGTGGGTTCATATGGAAAGAGGCGGTTCTTGAGGTCTTGCAGTCCTGAGCCTTTTAAGGCTTGATAGGTCAGAACCAGCACTTTTAATTGGTCCCAGAAACTAATGGGTAGCCAGTGCCGTCAGACCAGGATTGGTGTGAGGTGTTCAAAGCGCCTTGCTCCGCTGAGCAGCCTGGCCACTGAATTCTGCGCTGGCTGAAGTTTCTGATCCATCTTCAGAGGCAGCCCTACGTAGAACGCATTGCAGTAATCTAACCTTGAGGTTAGGGACGCGGGTGGTGCTGTGGGTTAACCACAGAGCCTAGGGCTTGCCAATCAGAAGGTCGGCGGTTCGAATCCCCGTGACGGGGTGAGCTCCCGTTGCTCGGTCCCAACTTCTGCCAACCTAGCAGTTCGAAAGCACGTCAAAGTGCAAGTAGATAAATAGGTACTGCTCCAGCGGGAAGGTAAACGGCATTTCCGTGCGCTGCTCTGGTTCGCCAGAAGCAGCTTAGTCCTTCTGGCCACATGACCCGGAAGCTGTACACCGGCTCCCTGGGCCAATAAAGCGAGATGAGCGCCGCAAGCCCAGAGTCGGTTACGACTGGTCTTAATGGTCAGGGGTCCCTTTACCCTTTCCCTTGAGGTTACGAGAGCATAGACAGCCGTAGTTAGGCTCTCCCTGTCCAGCTAGGAGTGTAGCTGGGCCACCAGCTGAAGCTGAAGGAAGGCACTCGGGGCCACGGAGGCCACCTGAGCCTTGAGCAACAGCAAAGGATCCAGGAGGACCCCCAGGCTACGAACCTGCTCCTTCAGAGGAAGTGTAGCCCCACCCAGAACAGGCAACCTCCCACCCATCAGGTCTAGGGAACCCCCCACTGACAGGATTGAGGGAGAGCAAGGGGGCAGGGACTGGGGCTTCTCTTCCTTCCTGCGCCCTGACGCCTCTCCCCCCCCCTTTCTTCCCTGCCGCAGGTTGGGGGGCTTCTACACCCTCCTGGTGCAGCCCGGCCTGCGCCTCGTCTCCCTCAACATGAACTTCTGCTCGGACGCCAACTTCTGGCTCCTCATCAACTCCACCGACCCGGCCGGGCAGCTGCAGTGGCTGGTGGGGGTCTTGCAGGGGGCGGAGGAGCAAGGCGAGAAGGTGAGGGGGCTTCACAGGGGGTGGGGGACAGGCACGGCCAGCGGACGGGGGGCAGACTCCTTCCTTCCTGCCCAGTCAGTTGTGTGCCAGTCCAGCCCCCCAGAATGGTTCTCAGCCCCACTTCTTCTTCTTGCCCCCCACCCAGGTCCACATCATCGGCCACATTCCCCCGGCGCACTGCATGCGCTCCTGGGGGTGGAACTATTACCGCATCATCAGCAGGTGAGACGCTTGCATGCCCCCCCCCCCCGCCACCTGGGACCTTGCCCTCCCTCCATGCCCCTCTGCCAGTCGGAAGGGACCCCAAGGGCCGCCTAGTCCAGTTGGGGGGCCTCCTCCTCCCCTGGCCCCCTTAATCCTGCTCTTTCCTGCCTCTTGCCCCCCATGGCTGGGCCAGAAAGGAGGCCGCTGCCCATTCTCCCCATGGCATCCCCCTGCCCTGCCTCAGTTTCCCAGGCTGTGGCCGTGGGTTCTGGGAAGAGGAGATCCCAGCTAGCCCCACATTTACCCCTGTCCTCCCCCCCCACCCAGGTTTGAGGGCACGGTGGCCGGGCAGTTCTTTGGCCACACGCACTTGGACGAATTTGAGCTGTTCTACGACGAGGAGACCCTCTCGCGCCCGGTGGGCATCGCCTTCGTGGCCCCCAGCGTCACCACCTACATCAACCTCAACCCAGGTGAGTTGGGGGGAGGGGATCCTGCCCCCAGGGCTGGCCCAGGTTGAAATGGGGACCCCCATCCGCATCAGTGCCCAATCCTCTCCAAAAAGCAATCTGAGTTGTGGCAATCGCTTACTCTTGTGGCAGGGAGTTCCACAGCTCACCTAAGAAGGACTCATAAAACTGTCCTGACCTTCCTAGTGGGGTAGGAGAGCTGGGTTGGGGGTCACATCTGACCCCCCTTTGGATTTCAGATAGTAGATGAGTCTGAAAACACCCTGGGAACACATTTTACAGGCCCTCTAGCAGTTCTGGTAGCTCATTGACCAGGAGGAAAGTAATTAGCATTAACTCTGGAATCGTGGACTCGATTCTGACCAAACTAAGCCTCCTAAAGTAAAATCTACATCAATATCGCCCCTTCCTCCCCCCGCAAATGACCATAAAACCCTCAAACTCCCCACCTTTAATCATTGATATGAGGCATCCTTAAAGAGTAACTGTAATTTTAGTACATCAGTACAAGAAATGTCAAATACAATTATATTCAACTGAATTTGGCCAGAATCAAGTGGACACTTCCAGAGTGAATGCTAAATCCAAATGAGCTGCCATGGAACTGGGTCTTCTGGGTTTTTTAGACTAGTCTCTCCTTTTGGGCTATCTGAAATTGGTTGGCAGATGTGAAACACATTGGGATTATTTCTATAACTCCTGGCCCACCGTCCGAGAGATGCATGCTGGCAGTTGCGGTTGGAGGTCTGCCCCTCCTTGCTTTTCTAGGGGGGTGTCCAGAATGCTGCTGCCAAAGCCCCTTTCATTTTTTTTTTTAAAAACTTTCTTACATTTTCAAAATTTACAACAAAAGAATACTAAAAAAAATACTAAAAAAATACTAAATTACATAAAGGTAAAGGTAAAGGTACCCCTGCCCGTATGGGCCAGTCTTGACAGACTCTGGGGTTGTGCGCCCATCTCACTTAAGAGGCCAGGGGCCAACGCTGTCCGGAGACACTTCCGGGTCACGTGGCCAGCGTGACATCGCTGCTCTGGCGAGCCAGAGCCGCACACGGAAACGCCATTTACCTTCCCGCTACAAAGCGGTCCCTATTTATCTACTTGCACCCGGAGGTGCTTTCGAACTGCTAGGTTGGCAGGCGCTGGGACCGAGCAGCGGGAGCGCACCCCGCCACAGGGATTCGAACCGCCGACCTTTCGATCGGCAAGCCCTAGGCGCTGAGGCTTTAACCCACAGCGCCACCTGTGTCCCTTGTACTAAATTACATAGTCTAAGATAAAAATAAGTGTTACAAATTACATAATAGAAATAGCTACAGGTAGGTAGCCGTGTTGGTCTGCTGTAGTCAAAACAAAATAAAAAAATTTCCTTCCAGTAGCACCTTAGAGTGTATTTGAAGAAGTGTGCATGCACACGAAAGCTCAGACCAATAACAAACTTGGTTGGTCTCTAAGGTGCTATTGGGAGGAATTTTTTTATAACAGAAATATTTAAAGATCAAGATAAATAGAATAACATTGAGAGAGAAAAAAAAGAAAAGAAAGATGAAAACGAGAAAAAAACGACAACACTAAAAACTGCAACAAAAGGCAACAAAAAAATTAAAATGAAAATACGTTTCAATAATAAACATTATTTAGGAAGTTCAAACCAATACGTACATATTTTGTACACGAAGTCCTCCATACTGGTTTGAGTCCCTTATAAATTTATTGACATCCCTCTATCACTTTGCCGTTTCGACTCTATTTTTATAATTCAATAATCTGCATTTGATTGTTTGTCCAAACAGTAAGAAGGAAGATTTTCCTGTTTTGTGAAATTAAACACAACCCAATCTTGTTGTTGTTGTTGTAACCCTTTCCCGGCCAGGCTACCGCGTCTACCAGGTGGACGGCCCGCGCCCCGGCAGCTCCTTCCAGGTCCTGGACCACGAGACCTTCATCCTGAACCTGACGCTGGCCAACGTGCCGGGTTCGAAACCCCAGTGGCAGCGCCTCTATGGGGCCCGCCAGACCTACGGCTTGGCCAGTGCCTTTCCGGCCGACTGGGACGCCCTGGTGCGGCGCATGCAGACGGACGAGGGCCTCTTCCAGCGCTTCTGGCTCCTGATGCACAAGGGGTGCCAGCCCCACAAGCCCTGCCAGGACCTCTGCAGAACCGCCCTGCTCTGCGCCCTGCGGACCGCCAAGGCCGACGACCCCAGGCTCTGCCCGGAGCACGCCCAAAAGGTGCCCTTTGCCCAGATCCAGGCCTGGTGGAGGCAGCGCCAGCTCTGCTAGGAGCCCCCCAGGAAGCGGGCCCCCCACCTCTGCCCAGAAGCCCCGCAGGAAAGACCGCCTCCTTCCAAGGGAGTTCGTCGTGTGGTCAAACAGGATCGGGGCCGCCTCTTAGGGATTCCTGCCTGGCAGGGGGTTGGGCTAGATGATCGCCAGGGTGCCCTTGGCTTCTAAGGCTTCTGGACTTTGCCCTGGACTCTCAAGCCCCCCATGCAAGTATTTGGGGGGGAGTGGCCTGGACTGAGGACCCCCCCTTCCAAACACTGGAGCCGCCTCCCTGCCGGAAGGAACTGATTTACATGAAGGAAATGGGGGGGGTCTTCTCCCCCTCCGACGCTCTTGCTTTGCCTTGTTAGCCCCCCCCCCCACCCCGCATCCTGCTGCTGCAGCTGGGTTGGCTTGGGGCCACCCGAGTCACAGCGCAGGGAGGATCACAGAATTGTAGAGTTGGAAGGGACCCCCTGTGGTCATTAGCTGAACCCCGTCTTCCCCCATCTCTCTTTGGCAAGTATCGGAGGGGGCTGAGGCCAAAGTGGCTGCTACTCCCAGACTCCCCCACACCTTACACTTAAAGCACATGAGCCCCCCCTCAAAGAACCCTGGGAACTGTAGTTCACCCCCACCAGAGCTACAGCTCCCAGCACCCTCCACCAATTCTCTAAGCACATAGCTTGTCTGCAGCCCACAGACCTGGAGGATGGGCTCCGCTGCCTGTTTGGGGGCGATGGGTCACCCCTCCAGCCTCCCACAAGTTGCCTGCTGAGGGGGGGCACTCTCAGGAACTGCCCCTCCAATGACATCCCAGATTCCTCCCACCCCCCTCCCCGCTGTTGCCTTGGATGTTTCTTTGAGGGGCTGAGTGGAAGCCCCCCCCCACGCCCCGTTCCTCCTGACCCCCTTCATGGCCCAGCCTGGGGGAGCATCTCACCCCCAGGACTGCCTTAAGCAGAGTCAGACCCTTGCTCCCTCTAGCTCAGCAATGCCGACACGGACTGGCAGCAGCAGCACCCCCAGCATGGATTTCGGGCAGGAAGCCTCACCCAGCTACACCTGGACATGCTGCCAGCAGGACCTTAACCCGGGACCCTCTTTACCCAAAGCAGATTCTCGGCTGCTGAGCTTTGACCCTTCCTCATACGCAGGAAACCCGCACTCGTGACCGTCTCCTCGTCTTCCTACTGGGTTGGGGGCTTCCCCCTATTTATATTCACCCCACCCACCTGTGCAATAAATTATTTCTGGCTCTGCCGCATCTCTCGACTGGCTCCAGTCTGCGTCTTTCCCCACCAGTAATGGCGACCCCCACCCTCCCCGTCCGGTCGCTCCTGAGAACACGCCAGGTTCTGGCCAATGGACTCCCTTGTCCAACTTCCAGTCTGGCCCCAAGCGTGGCAGCAGCCCTTCCCCTGCCCCACAGAGGTTCATTGGGGGTCTATTGCTCCTGGCACCAGAGGCTCCCAGAGGCACCACTGGCTCATAGCCAACCTCTCGCACCAAGAGCCGCCTCCTTCAGAGCATAGGGAGAGCCTGTGGGATCAGACCCACGGCCCCTCTGGCTCAGCCTCCTCTTCTCCCAGGGCCCCTTACGGGAAACCCCCGAGCAGGATTCGAACACAAGAGCAACTCTCCCCTCCAGAAGCACCACTGCCTCCCTCCGTGGAGGCCACTGGGGCTGCCGGCCATGGAGAGCCCCCTCGTCCGCCGTGAAGTCGCCTAATCCTCTCTCAAAGCCATCTCTGTTGGGGGCCATGGCTGTTCTGTGGTTGAATTTCACCTCCCAACATTCTGCCCCCTTGGATGTCCACAAATTCTAGCCTTACAGGTTTCCGGCTGACGTAACGATCCGTGATGTTTGAGCTCTGCTGCCCTCCAGGGCAGGAGAAAGCCAGGATTTATGGGGTAAGATTCCTGGCAATGCTCCTCAGGGGTGTTCTGGGGAGTTCCCTGCGCTCCACAGCGTCGCTTAAGCCCGTATCTGCCAATTTGAAAGGCAGATCAGCTGCGACCTGCGAGTGTCTCCCTGCCATGGATGAACCTCCAGCATGATTTGTGATTTATTCCTCACTAATTTGGAATACAGGGACGCGGGTGGTTCTGTGGGTTAAACCGGCTTGCCGATCAGAAGGTCAGCGGTTCGAATCCCTGCGACGGGGTGAGCTCCCGTTGCTCGGTCCCTGCTCCTGCCAACCTAGCAGTTCGAAAGCACGTCAAAGTGCAAGTAGATAAATAGGTACCACTCCGGCGGGAAGGTAAACGGCTTTTCCGTGCACTGCTCTGGTTCGCCAGAAGCGGCTTAGTCCTTCTGGCCACATGACCTGGAAGCTGTACGCCGGCTCCCTCGGCCAATAAAGCGAGATGAGCGCCGCAACCCCAGAGTCGGCCACGACTGGACCTAATGGTCAGGGGTCCCTTTACCCTTTACCTTAATTTGGAATACAGCCATACCTTGGAAGCCAAACAGAATCCGTTCTGGAAGCCTGCTCAATTTCCAAAACGTTTGAAAATCAAAGCACGGCTTCCGATTGGTTGCAGGAAGCTCCTGCAGCCAATTGGAAGCCCCGTCAGATATTTGGCTTCCAAAAATAGTTCGCAAACTGGAACAGCCACTTCTGGGTTTGCAACATTCAGGAGCCAAAATGTTTGGGAACTAAGCTATTCGACTTCCAAGGTTCAACAGTATTGGCCTTAATTATGAGGCCCTCCTCAAAGGGCATATGATAAAGGGCTGCAACCAATCAGCTGCCAGAAGGACTGGGTTTGGATCTCTGAAGGTATCTGATTTTTAAGAAGCGTGAAAATCCTTACAACAGCCGGGAAGGAAGGGGGAGGGCAAAACACGCTGCGTTTTCATCTGGTTTCCAAATGGTCTTTTTCTTTCTTATCCCCCCCCCCCCCGCAAAATGAATGAGCTGTATGTAGCTATACTATTCTGTCTGACACCGAGGGAAAGGGGGGGGGCATTTGATTTATGCCCAGTGAAGGATTTAACCATGTTTTATTATGCCCTCCCACTTTGACCAAGGTAGAATGCACCTCATTTAAATTATCTTTGGACTGGACCAGGAGTGTAAGAACAATTAAGGGTAAGAAGATGAACGGCTGCTAATTAAATCTGGCAATAGCTTGCATTTGTGAAAAGACTGGGTTTTTTAACTGTGTGCTGAGGAAGAACCCCAGAGTGGAATTTTAATAGCAGAGAGGGGTCATCTTGTTGGAGAGTTATTTATATCCGCAGTTTGCAGAGATCTCAAAGGAATGGAAAGTGACTTTGTAAACATTGCAGAGAACTGGACAAAGGAAGGTGGCAATGATCTATCTCCACACCAGGTCTGGGAAAACGTTTATGAAGACTACACATGTGAAAAGGATTTTATATTCTTAAAAGTAAGAGAGGTGCTGAATGCAAGGGAACTGGAAAAGTCAGCTGTGAGAACGGTCTTACATCCAGAGAAAGATTAAGAGATTAAAGAAGAATGAAGTGGCGACATCAGGAAGTACAGTAATGGACATATGTTTGCAACAGGAGCGGGAAACCTACTTTTCAAAAGAAATTGTGTTAAATTTAAATAATTTGGACAGGTTTGTATGTATTTAGAAAACCAATAAAAAGTATAATACAGATTCTAGCCTTACGATTAGGGCTGGGAGATGCCTGCTTTTCTACATCGTCATCTGAACCTCAAGATATCACAATACATCGCAATGCCAAGAATGTGGAAAGGCGTCCGTTGCCTCTGCCCTCGGTAGTCAGCCAGGCGGGCAGATGGCGTTACTGTGCTGGGCAGGAGCATCGGCTGGGACAGCACACGGCTCTGCGCACGCCAGCATGGCGCCACAGGGCTCTGCCAATGCCTGCGGAGCTGCCAGTCAAGGCTCATGCCAACCATCGCCTCTCCTGGCGCCAGTGGCGACTGGGAGCACTGGGCAAGGCTCCCTCCTGCCTGGCTGCAGCTCCCACTGACTGCAGTTGCCAGCGTGCGATTACCAGTGACCGCAGCGCCCCAGAGACGGGGAGGGGGAGCTGGGGCCGCTCCCACATCAGGGGCTCCCAGGACGCGGGCATGCCTCCATTGCGCAGCCTGGCACAAGGGAGGAGGCAGTCCAGTTGCGTGGCCAGAGAGGGCAGCGAAGGCGCAGGCAGTTCCCCCTCACATCTTGGGCCCTGGAGGCTGGTGCCTGAGGGGGCCGGCATCGGGCAGCCTTGCGGGGAGCAAGCTGAGGAGGTTGCGTGCCAAATGCTGGCAACCCCCAGGAGTGCAGCGCATGGGAGGCGGGCAGGGGTTTGCAATTCTGGAATCATTATTGAGATCTGAACTTCAAACCGGTTTTGGGCAATGTCTCGATACCTCGCCCAGCTCTACTAATTTTGTCAGCTTCTCTCCTGCTGCCATTCCCTCGCCTGAAAAGCGCCAGATTCGAACCCAAACCCTTTACTCACGAGCAAGTCGCCCCGTCCCCGGGGATCCCTGAACCTTCTCCAACTCTAGCTTGACATGAGGCGACCAGAACGGTGCCCAGAACCCCAGATGCAGTCTCACCAGGGATCTCCAGGAGGACATGATCGTGCCGGGGGGGCCCTCCCTCTGTCCCCCCCCCTCGCAAGAAGGAGCCACATCAGGGGAACCAAGTTTATTAAGTTTTAGTACAACACAGAGATCTCTTCTTATAGCAGAGACGGCCGAGGCCTCCACTCCCCCCCCCATGAGGGCCTCCGTCCGCTGGGGCCACCCCTGGGGAGACACAGCAATGGTGCAAGTGCCCCCCACTAGGGCAGGGACCCCCAAATACCCCCCAGCCTCCACTTTCATATCCTATTAAAAGCAGCAGCTTAAGATCAGGTGCCCCGACTTGGGGGGGTGAGGCTGCAGCTGCCCCCCCAGGAGAGCGCCCTAGATATGTGCACCCCCCTCGCTCCCCCCGGCAGCTCACGTCAGGGAGCCACAGCGTTCCTCTCTCTCACACTCGCACTCGCGCCTCATAAATACGCACCTCGCACACTCGCTCTCCCCAAGGGGGGGCTGGGGGGACAAGAGCTGCCGGGCTGATGGGGGGCCCGACCATCCGACAGGGACCCCGTGCGGACCCTCCTGCTGGCCCCCGCAGTGGGCCTGGCGAGGGGGCGCTCACGGCGTCTGGGCCCCCTGGCGCTTGGGCTTGAGGGTCCCCAGCAAGGTCTGCACCCCCTTCCGGACGGTGGAGCCCACACGGCGTGCCACGGAGTCGGCCGGGGGGGCCGGCAGGCAGGAGCTGGTGGTCTGGGGCCGGGCGTCCAAGCACTTCTGGTAGCGCAGCTGCAAAAGAGGAAGCGGGTGGCAGTCCAACGGCGAGGCCTGCGTGGTGAGGGGTGGGCTGGGTGACCCCTGAGGGGCCCTCCAACTTGGCAGGTGCAGGATCCGAAGGGGCAGTGAAGGCGGCGGCAGCCAAGCTCCCCACCTCCCCACTAGTCCCCACCCGCTCAGGACCTCCTGCCCCCCACAGGGCGCATGGCCAGAGGGGTCACCTGTGGGATGTAGTCCACTGGAGCAGTCAAGTACAACATTCCTTGTTTTGCTAGAGGGGACATGCAGGGGATGTTGGTCGGCCAGGCAAGCTTCCTGTTCCCCCTGGCTGGAGCATCCTTCCTTGGTGTGGCCAGGTGGGTCAGGGGCACCCAACCTTTTTTCAAAGAGGGCCAGATTTGGTGAAGTGAACGTGTGTGAGGGCCGACCAAAGTTGTTGAGGATTGAAGTTTACACTCTGCTCTGCCTGATTGTGAGTCCACTTCTTTTTGTTACTTATGAACCAGACTGGGGTGTCTTTATTCTTTTAGGAGGGAATCAAAGGGGTCTTGCCAGGAATAATAGAACTTAAGAGATTCTAATGCATGGGCAGGCAAACTAAGGCCTGTGGGCCGGATCCGGCCCAATCGCCTTCTAAATCTGGCCCACGGACGGTCCAGGAATCAGGGTGTTTTTACATGAGTAAAATGTGTGCTTTTATTTAAAATGCATCTCTGGGTTATTTGTGGGGCATAGGAATTCGTTCATTTTTTGTCTTCAAAATATAGTCTGGCCTGGTCTGAGGGACGGTGGCCCGGCCCCCCTGCTGAAAAAGTTTGCTGAGCCCTGTTGTACATAGCTATCAACTTTCCCCTTTTTTAAAGGGAAACTTCCTTATTCCGAATAGGATTCCTCATGGGAAGAGTTGACAGCTATGCTGTTGTAACAAGCCTGCAACCAGCTTCCTCTTGTGTAACAGGGAATACATTCTGCTGAGTGAAGAATCTTGCTAGCGAGAGTTAGGAAGGATAATATTAATCTATCCTGTCCTGCCACCCACAACATTCCCACAAACTGGGGACGATGCCAGCTGCTGCCAGGCGTGATATTGAGTTATGGGGGGGGGGTGAGGAGTGCAAGGCAGACGCGGGGGGGCACCTACCATGCAGGCAGCCTGGACGGCCTCGCTCAGGCCGGCAGCGTTGGGCTCGCACCAGACCATGTGGCAGCGGAAGTTTCCTGGGGCGGCAGCCATGATGAAGGCGAAGGTGCGGACGTCCCGCCCGATGCCCATGAAGGACAGGAACCGCACCCGGCACTCGCACAGCACCCCCTCCGTCTGGGGAGACAAGCGGGGGGGGTCAGGCCTTGCTATCCTCCGCCCCCTCCCTCCCCCCGGGGACCAGGGGGCACTCACCTGCTGGTGGGTGAGGGTGAGGGTGGCAGGGGCCACGCTGACCTGGGCGGGGGTCCACTGCTCTCTGGCCCCCTCTGCCAGCGCCACGTCCAGGGCGGCATTGAGGACGTCCATGCCTGGGGGGGGAGGCAAGGAGGTTGGCAAGCAGGCCCAGCGCCCCCCAGGCGGGGCAGGCAAGGGCTACACAGCAGCACCCACTGGGGGGGGCACCCAAACGGATTTCCCACCAGCCCCCCCCAGAGGAATCACCCCTTGTCCCAAACAGGGACTGAACCTGCAGGCGTATCCCATTTTGTGCTCACAGCTCCCCTGCGAGGTCCGCTAGGCTGAGCATGCCTGGCCCTCGAGGTCCTGCCCGGTGAGATTCCTGGTCAACGATTTGAACCCGGGTCTCTCCCTGGTCCTGGCCAGCCCTGCAAGACCGGCTCCCCCGCCCCCTCCTTACCCACAGGCTTGGCCACGATGACACTCCCCAAGTAGAAGACCTGGAACCGCTGCACAGATTCGCTTTTGGGAGCTGGAAACTCAACTGGGGGAGGAGAGCGGAAATGGCCGTGAGAAGCGAAAAAACACACATCTGGGGCACTGGGGGGCAGAGGTCATGCCTGGAAGTGAGCCTGGGGCACAAGGCAAATGGGGGCTGGGCAAGGACCCCCCCCCAGGTCCCCTTTGCCCAAGAGGTGCCAGTTTGGCCGGGGGGGGAGCACACCTCCTTGACCCCCCCAAAGGTGTCCTGGGCAAATCTAGGGGGGGTGCCCTGGATTTTTCTCACAAAATGTTGGAGGGTATGTCATTTTCATTTTTCATAACCATTATTAAATATTTCAATACACTTTTAATCTTTTACCGCACACACGCACACACACACGCACGCACACACACACACACACACACACACACACACACAATCAATACTTTTTTTCTTTTCTCCCCCACCTACAAAAGTGTCTCTTTTTTGCTCTTCGGAATATGGCCACCCTAACTTGTATCCCAACAGGAACCAGCCCAAAATCTGACCATTGCTCACTCTGCAAAAGAGCTGTCATGGAGAAAATTTGAGGCTTCAATGAGGACTAGAACCTCCAGGCACTTTTTATAGGATTCCTTCGTGACATATAGCCGTATTTTCCCATGTATAAGACGTCCCTAATTTTTTGAGCCCAAAATTAAGAAATAAATAATTGCAACATTCCGTGTATAAGACGACCCCCAATTTCAAACTTAAAAAATGGGGGGCGGGTATAGTCTTATACAAAGAAAAATACAGTGTGTTTCCAAGGCAACCATTTTTCCCAAGCCTGGGGAACCCAGAACCAGACTTGATAAATCAGAGAAGACTGATACTCTTTAGTCGGACTCTGTTATTTTCACCCAAATGCTACCAGACCCATTTGGCGTGTCTATTTTGAACTTTTTCGTCTTTTAAAGTTCATCTGTTGTTATAACTGTTCCCTGTTCTTTATATATTAGAAAATGAAAACAGAAAAGCTACCTTGGAAGGGGATGTCCACCATCTTGGAGTGGTCGAGGGACAGCCCGTTCAGGGGGGGCCGGGCATTCCGCCGCTCCGTCATGATCTAGAATCGCAGAAAATTTGAAGGGTTGAAAGGGGCCCCTGGGTCATCTAGCCCAACCCGCAACAGTACGGAGCAAAAGGAGGGTCAGCAGGGGGGACCTGAACGCAGATTCCCCCCCCCCAGCTCTGCATGAAGGAAGAGCAGTAGAAAATCCCTTGGGGGGCACAGAGCTGGAGCCCACCCCCTGGCCACCTAGCTTGCTTGGCAATGAGGTCTAGAAACCTGCTTTTTGCAATTTAAACGAGGAAGCGGAGCCTCGGGGCGCTAGGTTCTGCCAGGTCCTGGGCTTTTTCTGCAGGAGCTCCGGGGGGCACCCCAAGGGTGATTCCTCCCCCCCGACCCACATGCCCTTCCTCAGTGGGGGTTTCCCGTGAGCAGGGATCCATCACCACACAGCCCCCCTGCCATGAATCCTGGGCTGCTTCCTTGCTTCCTAAGCCCTATCCGGGGGGGGCTCTTGCTGTGGAGCTAAAGGGGGGGTATCATGGGGGGGGGGTCAGGCACCGGAGTCCGGCCTCACCTTGGAGCAGATCTCATGGAGGCCAGTGGCAATGTCCTTGGCTGGGGAGTCACAGCGGAAGACATGGCACTTCAGCATCTGGGCCAGCTGGTCCCGGGCCACGTAAGCAAAATCCCTGGGGGGGGGACACACCGGTGGGGGGAGGTCTTATTTATCGCATCTCTCATTTGCTTTGTACCAAAAGAGTCTGAAAGCCCCTTGACATTATGAAACACAACCACATAAAACCAGTTAAAAATTAGAACGCCCCCCCCCAAAGCACACTAATGAATGGGCATGGAGGGAAGTTTCCCCCTGGTGAGCCTCTCTGGCGAGAGCATTCTGCAAGGGGGGCACCACAGAGAAGGCCCTGTTCTTGCGGCACCTCTTGGGGGTTAAGATGGCAGCTCAGGGGGGGGGCTCTGACTTTCCCAACGAGGTCACCCCCACCCCCATAAAAAAGGCATCCCTTTCAAAGATGAGCAGGCAGGGGTCAAGGGGGGCTGCCACTTTCAACTGTTCACAATGGAATGTTTTTTGTGGTGGGGGGTAAGAAGAGGGGGTGCTCACAAAGAACTGAAAGGAAAGGGGGGTTTCTGGGCACAGCTACCTACCTCTCCCTGGATCCCCAAGGGAAGCGAGTGCGGAAGAGAAGAGAGCAGTCAAAGTTAGCAGGTGGGGGGGCAGACTCTAGAGGCAGTGGGGCAGCCCCACCACACCCCCTCCCTCCCTTGCAGGGGGTGGGCTATAGGACCCTCGGGGGCCCCTTCTCAGATTCCATGGCCAAGCAGCTGGCCGGCTGACTCGGGGCCAGAGGAAAGGGGCCCGGACCTGCTCCTCCCACCCCCCTCCCCACAGGGGGCCCCCTACCTTCCGCTGTCCCTCCCGACCCCCCAGACGCGGATGGTGATGACCGGCTGGCTGTGCAGCACCAGCTGCTCCTCGGGGTCCAGCAGCTTCAGGGTCTCGTTCTCCAGGACCAGGAGCATCGCCTTGCCCTGTGGGGAGGGGGGAGGAGGGGTCACGGCTGCACAGAGGCCCCTTCCCCAACAGGCCCCCCCCGCAGCCCTACAGGCATTGTGGGCAGAGGGGGGGCACCCAAGACTCATCCAAATCACCCCCTCCTCCTCCGTCCAGTGAAGGCTGAACCCGCCCAAAATCGCAGCCGTAGGGATCTGGGCCCCCCCCAGGCAGGACTCACCTCCTCCCAGGAGCCCCCCAGGTCGGGGTTCTGCCCCGCCAGCTGCCGGATGCAGTTGTTGACGGCCACGCTACTCCTGCCCAGGGTCAGCTCCTCCTCGGACATCTCCACCCAGCCCAGGGAGCGGACCGAGAAGCACTGGGGGGGACAGAGGCAGGGGGGTCAGGTGGGCCCCCCAGAGAAGTTTCTCAGCCCAGGGTGGCAACTTGGGCCCCAGATTATGGGTGCCCAGTGACATCCAAGAGGTAAGATGATGTCATGGCATTGTGACATCATCTCCTGGTGACGGGGGGGGGGACCTTGGGGGCCTGACAAGACCTCCAAGGTGACTTCCAGTTTCTCCCCCCCTTTTTTTTCTTCTTCAGTTTTTACAAATGACTTTTACAATCAATTTTATACATAAACAGGATTCTCTGAATCCCTGGACTTCCCTTCACTCCCTAGTGATTTCCACACTGTGCCTGATTTATATATCAGCTGAACAAGCTGCAGCTCAGGGCCCCTCTCTCTTGGGGGCCCCAAAAAATACACTACTTCTTAATTGTATTTCCGTTCAACAATTCCTTTGATAAAATACATCTTTTGTGATGTGCAAATGGCTTGAGATACCTATTAGGTCCCTAAATTACCATCTCGCATATATTCAACACAAAAAACAGCAGCAATTTGTTGTTGACAAAGGAGAGCTGGAGACAGAAAGGGCCCCGTTCCCTTCAGTGGTTTAGGGCCTCATCAAACCAAAATCCAGCCCTGTTTCCATAGTATTGCATTATACGCTGCATCTTGTAATATTATCCAAATTTATATTCAAATTTCCATGTGTAACCCCAGAATTATTACCTTACAAGTGTTATATTAATCTTGCTTATGTTTTAAACTCTGTACAGTGATCCTTAAGATAATCTATAAATCTCCCCCATTCCTTAATATATCTCTTATCTTCTTGGTTTCTGATTCTCCCTACCCGTTTTGCCATTTCGGCAGCGTCCATCATCTGGACGATTCATTCTTCTCTGCTTGCAACCTTCTCCTCTTTTCATGGAAGGAAGACAAGGCGACTTCCAGTTTCTACCAAACGTTGCTTCTAAGGCTCAGGCGGAAGCTGCGTTGGAGCCCTGCCCTGTGGGGGCCCTGGCACTGGCCCCCGGGACCCCCAAGAGATGCCCCCATTGCCCTAACCTCTCTCAAACTTGAGAGCAGGGCAGTCTTACGCATATGCAGTGCCGGGGTGCAAAGATCCGCCCGGCGCACCCCCCCAGGTTGCCTAAAGTTGTTGACCTATTTAAGGGGGGGAACCCCAATGTTGTTGACTTTTTAAAGGGTGGGCCAGCTGCCTCAGCATCAACAGAGGAGCCCGAGGAGGAGGCGGCAGTGGCAGCAGAGCAAGGCCAGGGCCGGGCGCCTGGGGGGTGGCAAGCAGAGCCCAGTGCAAAAACAAAAGTTGAGCCCGAGGCGGAAGTGGCAGCGACTGAGTGAAGCCAGGCCCTCATGTGAGCAGCGTGTGCGGGGGGGGGGGGGCTTTCGACAGCCTCCCAATCCCAGGTGCGCAGGAGGGCAGAGTCGGCTGGCTGCCTCTGTGCCTCGCTCACCCAAGGCAGAAGAGCTGCTCCGCTCAGCAGCAGCTGTTGGCTTTCCCCAATCCCTGGACTCCAAATCTCGGCCCCGGACTCTCGCCCTGGCACCCCTGAGAGCCGGGCGCCCGGGTGCCCCGCGCCCCTAGTGCCTATGGGTAAGACGGCCTGAGTATATTATGCAGTGAGTATAACAAGGATTTGTTTAAAGATGATAAAATGGAAACTTAATAAATATTTTTTTAAGAAATACTCTGGTTTTTTGTTGGCCTGCTGCAGCAGGTGTCCCCCCCCCCTTAGTGTCACAGGAAGAGAGGGGGGCCCCTTTCCTCTTCCCACCCCCAAATGCAGGGGAAAGGGCCTCTCCTCTCTTCTTCCAAGCTCCAGGGGCCACATGGGTCACTAAGGCCAAGAGGAGACCCTTCCCCGTCTCTGGCTGGGACCCCCCCCTGCAAGGCCACCTTACCTTGGACCCCTGGGAGACGCCCAGGACCTGCTCCTCTTCCTCACCTCCCTCTTCCAGAGAAGACCTGGGGGAAGGAAGTAGCAAAGTCGGGGTCACAGTTGGAGCCAGAGGTGGCAGAGGACACGGCAGGCTTCCTCGGGGCATGTGCAGAGCGCCTTTCGCTGACTGCGGAGCGATGGAGCCCAGACACACAGGGACCCCTTTGTAGAAAGCAGCTGACTGAACTGGACCTCCAAGTGCCCTGGAAAGTGGGGGGAGAAGGAGCCGCCGGAGCCCAGAGCAGCCGGGGGGAAGCCTGCCATGGGCCAGACCCCTCGAGTGCACCCCATTTTGCAAGGAAGGACCCTCAGTCCCCTGTGGGAGTCACGCCCCATAGACCAGGGGTCCAGAAAGAGGGTGGTAAGATTACTTGGGGGGAGCTGAGTTGAAGGGGGTCTCTGGAGACATAAATGGCTCTCAGTCTTTGAAAAGCTGGCGTCCCTGGGTCAAGTTCATCCATTTGGCTTAATTAAACCAAATCGTTTAAATTTGATTCTACAGTGGGACCTTGGTTCTCAAAGGCTTGGTACTGAAACAACTTGGAACCCAAACACTGCAAACCCGGAAGTAAGTGTTCCAGTTTGCAAACTTTTTTTGGAAGCTGAACGTACTCTGTTTTGAGTGTTAAGCTGAGGTCTGTCTGTTTTTGCTATTTATTTTGCGTTTTTTGTGGCTCTTTTTTCTTTAGTTTTTGTGACTGTGTGGAACCCAGTTCAGCTACGGATTGACTGACTGTGTAACTGCAGTACATTGTTTATTGCTTTCATTTTTCATTTTATCTATCTTGTAAGATAGAAAAAAATCAAGTTAAATTGCTGTCTTCGGGCTTGTTTTTAAAAGTCTGGAAAGGATTAATCCATTTTGCATTACAGTGGTACCTCTAGATACGAATTTAATTCATTCCAGGGGTCCGTGCACCCCCGAAAAATCCGTATCCAGAGGCGCTGCTTCTCCTTCTGCACATGCGCGCACGGCGAAACCTGGAAAAATACTTCTGGGTTTGCCGCGTTCGTAACCTGAAGGTTACATTTCCAGAGAGGTAAGTAACCCGAGGTTCCACTGTATTTTCTATGGGAAAGCGCACCTTGGTTTCAGAATGGACTTCTGGAACGGATTAAGTTTGAAAACCAAGGTCCCACTGCATATAAATGTGCACTCAATTGTCCCTGTTCTGAATTGTGTCGCGTTATCATCCTTCTTAGTGGGTCGTGCCTTCCTGGGGGGGGGGGGCCTTCCCACTCCACTCACCAGTTGCTGGGGGACCCCAAACACAAGCCAAGCGTGGCCTTCTTGTCCTCCTGGGGCTCTGGGACCCCCTCTTCCGACGGGATGTCCTGCAGGGAGCACAGCAGAAAAGGGGACATCGTGAGAAAGGAGCCCCCCCATCTCAGCCCCACCCCTCCCTCACCCCCTCACCCCCGCATCCAACCTCTCACCTTCCAGAAGGCAGCGGCTTCCTCCGAGGGCTCAGCCTGCCCAAACTCCATCCAGGTGAGCTGCAAAGGTGCAGGGGGGGTCAGGTGAGAAAGAACAGCCCCTCCCTGCCCCTCTTCGCTCAGCACAAGCAAGGGGAGGGGTCTATGGGGCTGCCCCACACCGGCAAGTAAGTTTACTTGCTACCCCCCCCAGGAAGTCCTTGGTATACTCAAGGGAAAGTACTGTATTTTTTCGTTTATATGACTAGGGGTTTTTCCACCAAAAGATTAGGTTTAAAATTGGGGCTCATCTTATACACAGGTAGTGCTGAGGGGTGTTTTCTTAATTTGGAGTGCCCCAAAATAGGGAGCGCCTTATACACAGAAAAATACGGTACATAAAGGATTCCATAATCATATAATTAGGAGATCACTTTTAAAAGTATGGGAAAAACACAAAGGTTTATTAGAACAAAAGACTCCATGGTGGTTGTCTCCAACAGAAGCAACCTCAATAAAAAAACAAATAGGGTAGAAAAATGGCTACAGCTAGAGATCTGTTAATAGAAACAGGGGGGAAATTAAAGCTAAAGGATCTTGAAGAGATGAGCGATTATGTACATGACGGGTTGCAATACTGTCAATTACATGAGGTCTTTAAAGAAGATAAAAAGAAAGGATTTAGCTATACTTTATCCAGATTCCAAGGGGAAATTATAGAAGACAATACTAAATTGTTGGAGAAGATGTATAATTATTATTAGAGTGGGAAACCAAGGATGAAGAGGTTAAATGAGTATTGATTAAGTGGGCACAAGATTTATTGTGGTGAATATATAATTGTAAAACTTAATAAAAATTATTTTTTTAAAAAAAGTTTTATAGTTTTATAGACTACTTTTTAGAGGCTGTGGTTGGGGTTTGGTGGGGAGTCATTTAACTGCCCCCCCCCCATTCCTGGTTTCAACAGATGTCAAATGGTAAAAGTGAAAATGAACAAAAAGAACTTTTACAAAGAAGAGAGAACGACTCTGCGAGGTGCAGAGTTTGGGTGTTGGCCTGTCAGGGCTGCTACAGCTGCCATCCCTGCATTGCTGGGGTGAGACTAGAGGACCTCTGGGGGCCCCTTTGGCAGATCTCCGCTTCTACAGAACCAGGCCAGAGCAAGTACAGCACAAAGGAAGTGCCCAAAGTCCCTTCAATTTACCCTCAACACAATCATAACTTTCTTATTTATAGGCCACCCGTCTGTCTGGGTTTCCCAGCCACTCCCAAGAGAATATTAAAAGCTCAATTAAACACCAGTCATGAAGAGCTGCCCTCTTTGGGTCTCCTGCCAGGGGAGGGAAGTGGGTGGGGCCAGGATTAAGCATTTTCTCTTAATTAAAGCTTCTGTTTGTCGTTTGATTTTGATTTTCCTCTGGTTCACGTGCTGAGAAATGGTTTTTCTCAAAAAAACCACCAGCCAACCCCATCCCCACAGCCCAGGGCTGCGCAGGGACGGTGGGCGTATTGTCCTGCTGTTTTGATTTCTTATTCAGTTCCTTTTGTCCTGTAATTTATTCCACAAGCTGCCCTGAGACCTCACGATGAAGGCTGGTATACAAATCTAACAAATAAATACGTACGTAACATTGAAAGGGGTTTTAAAAACGGCTCAAGCCCAGAATTGGCAGGCCTCCCGAGAAGGAGGGTCATTGACTGAAGGTGCGGCGTGAGGCGTAACTCTAACGTCTCACCACAAATCAAACTGATATGTAGAAAACGCAACGTGGAAAAAGAGACAATGCGTGTATTTTTGTCAACTAAGAAATTTTGCATAAAAATATTTTTTAAGAGAAGAAAAGAGAAGAAAAAGTGTCACAAGAGAGTCCCTAGGAATTATAATTATTATTTAATTTATTATTTATTATTCTATCTCATGTTTATTAAAATTGTAAACTTCCCTGTGGAAGTTTATTTCCTTGGGTAAAAGCCTCGAAAAAACCTCAACAACTTCAACCCTAAAAAAAAAGCTCAACGACTTCAACTTTAACAACTCATGGCCCTTCACTTCATCAAATCTGGCCCTCTTTGAAAAAAGTTTGGACACCACTGAGGTAAGTCATGAGCCCCGCCTGCTCCCTCAAATATCACTGCTTTGCTCAATTCTATATCAATTACTTTGATAAAATACCGCATGTTTCGCTCTAGAAGACGCACCTGACCATAGGACACACCTTGTTTTAGAGGGGGAGAACAAGAAAAAAATCTCTCCCTCTCTGCGCAGCGCCCCTTCAGAGACCCTTCCATTTCTCCTCCTGCTTCTCTGAAGGGGTGCTGCGCAGAGAGGGAAAACTGTGCAGCGCATCTCCAGCAAAGCGAAGCCAGGTGCGCACCGCCCCCTCTCGCTCTTCTGGCTTCAGTGAAAGCAACGTTGCTTTCGCTGAAGCCAAGGAGCCTGCATTCGCTCCATAAGACCCACACACATTTCCCCTTACTTTTTGGAGGGGGAAAAGTGCGTCCTATAGAGCAAAAAATACGGTACATCTTTTGTGATGTGCAAATGGCTTGAGTTCCTGTGAGGTCCAGCAATGACCATCTAGCAAACATTCAACACAAAAAAAGACCATTTCTTGTGGGCAAAGGAGAGCTGGACACGGAAAGAGCCCCCTTCCCTTCCGGAGCTGAGGGCCGCCTCCAAGCCCCGTCCGGCCCTGGCTGGTCTTCTGCTCCAGACTCCCCCTCACCTGCCTCTCCTTGGAGGGGGTGTTTCCCGGGGAGTCGCTGCCCCCGCCCCCCGAGGGGGGCTCCCACTGGGTGGTGCCGGTCGGGATGTGCCAGTAATAGGTCCCGGACGTGTCTTGAACCCGCATCCATCCGGCCGGGAGGTCGGAGTCCGTCTCCAGAGAGTTACATAGCCAGAAAGAGTCTGCGGAGAGAGAGGGGTGAGTCAGCTCTGGGGCATTTCTGCTAGGTATATTACAGTAAGATATACCCAAAGACAAGAGAATTTTATTTATTCAACGTGGAAGGTACTGTGTCATTAAATTTCAAAAGAAAGTTTTGAACAACAGGCCTGATTGGAAGATTCAAATGGAGTCAGGGAAAGCTGCGCTGGCAAATAGACAGTTGGAAAAATATAGATACACAAAGAAAGCTGTATTCAATGGATGAAAGGATATATGATTTATGACAAGATTGAGAATTGTAGAGCCAGTGACAGAGAACTTTAAAGTGTTAAAATCGGGATGTGAAAAATATGAAAACAACAAGGAGAGGCAGGACTGAAGATGTGGAGATATGCTTTAGAGGTCCAGACTATGGGGAGCCCCGAAAAATTAATAATTACAATTTGGATTATAATTTGGTCTTTTTTTATTTTAGTTTCTTGTTTTAGTTGGATTATGATTGGATAATCCAATCATTGGTTGGCTGTTTTTTATTGGAAAATTAATAAAAATGATTTTTTTTTTAAAAAAAAGAAGAAATTATTTATTTATGTATGCAACAACAGCGGCTAGAATCTTATTAGCCCAAAGATGGAAAAGTGATGAAATACCAATGAAAGAACATCGGCAAGAAAAGTTGGTGGAAGACGCGAAAATGGCAAAGTTAAGGGAGAAACTCAAAGAGAAGGAGAACAATGACTTCAAAAAAGATTGAGAACCTTTTATGATGTATATGCAGAAACAATGCATTGAAACAAACTCACTTGCAGGATTTGAGTAATACACTTAGAAAAGAAAATATAAATATGATTTTTTGAAAAGGTATATCAAAGTATAAGCAGAAGAAATAAATATGTTGGGGGGTGTCATGGGGTGGGGTTAATTGAAATTGTAAAATGTAATTTGAATGTTTGATTATGTTAAAATTTCTTCAATATTTTTTTTTAAGGAATGGGGCCGCCTGCCCCCACCTGCCCCACCCAAAATGGAGGCAGCGCACAGGGGTGAAGCAGCCGGGGGGGGAGGTCAGGACAGGGGGGAGGTCAGATAGAACCCCCACCCCAATCCCCGGGATCTGGCCCCCTCGGCCTCCCAGCCAATCTCCACCCCACAGGGAAGGGGTCAGGGAATGGCAGAGTCAGAGGGGCCCCGGGGTCATCTAGCCCAACCCCCTGCAGGGCAGGACTCCCAGCGGCTGGGCGGCTGATCTGTCACGGCTTCTCAAGCTGAGATTCATGCATCACTTGGGTTGGACTGGATGACCGCTGGGGTCCCTTCTGACTCTGCTATTCTGTGATGAGCTCATATCTACAGCCCCAGCGCTGGAGTGAGTTTGTTTTCTCTTCTGATAAGTGCTTTTCTCTGCTAAAAAAATGTTTAGGGGTACTCCTTCAAGGGCAGCCCCGCGTAGAGCGGATTACAGTAGTCAAGCCTGGAGGCGACCGTCGCATGGATCACTGTGGCCAGGTCAGGGTGGGGAAGGTAAGGGTCCAACTGCTTGGTGCGGCAAAGGTGGGAAAATGTCGCCTTGGCTGTTGCTGTAACCTGCGCCTCCGTGGAAAGGGAGGCGTCAAGAATGCCATGTGAGACTCCTGACGGGGTCCTCACCATAGGATCACATTCACCCGGTGCTGTACCAGCTGCACTGGCTCCCGGTGGAGTACAGGATCAGGTTTAAGGTGCTGGTTTTAACCTTCAAAGCCCTATACGGCCTAGGACCCTCGTACCTGCGGGACCGCCTCTCCTGATATGCCCCACAGAGAAACTTACGGTCTTCAAATAAAAACACCTTGAAGGTCCCAGGCCACAGAGAGGTTAGGCTGCCTCAACCAGAGCCAGGGCCTTTTCAGTACTGGCCCCGACTTGGTGGAACGCTCTGTCCCAAGAGACTAGGGCCCTGCGGGACTTGACATCTTTCCGAAGGGCCTGCAGGACGGAGCTGTTCTGCCTGGCCTTTGGCCAGGGCACAGACTGACCCCTTATATGGGATTTGGTATATTAATCTTCCCTTGGCTTTTTTGCTGGCCCACGTAGGACCAGCATGGATAGCTGCCTCGGGTGAATATCTGATGTTTCCTCCCATTATGGTCTTGATTTATGGGCTACTACTAAAATAAGGCTCCATTTTAAGCCATATTTTAATTAACTGTTGTTTTTTCCTATTATGTTTTATTGTAATTTATATTGGTGTTAGCTGCCCTGAGCCCGGTCCTGGCCGGGGAGGGTGGGGTATAAATAAAATTTTATTATTATTATTATTATTATTATTATTATTATTAATCCATTCTGGAAGTCTGTTCCAAAATGAAAGTGTTCCAAAACTAAGACACACTTTCCCATAGAAAGGAATGCAAAATGAATTCCGTTCCAGACTTTTAAAAACAACCCCTATAACAGCAATTTAATATGAACTGTACTATCTAACGAGACCCTTGATCCCTAAAATGAAAGCAATAATCAATGTACTGTACTATAAAATAAACAAGACAGTATTGTAGATGATAAAAATTAAAATTAATTTTTCATCTGCTCTGATGATAGTCATTGTTTGGATGGGGGGCTTTGAACCATTTCCACAGTCACGCAATCCATCAATCAGTAGCTGAACTGGGTTCCGCACAGTCACAAAAACAAATTAAACTAAAAAGACTCGGAAACAAAAATACAAAATAAATAGCAAAAACAAAAGCGCCAAACTTAATCCGTTCCGGAAGTCCATGTGACTTCCGTAATGTTCGGAAACCAAGCTGCAGCTTCTGATTGGTGCAGGCGCCACAGAAACAAGAGCCGACAGCCGCGTCGGACATTCGGCTTCCAAAAAACGTTCGGAAACCAAAACACTTCCAGGTTTTTGGAGTTTGGGAACCCAGGTGCCACTGCGTTGAAACTCTGCCCCTCAATGAGGCCAAACTTAGATGCACAAAATGTTTCGGCGTCCCCCCAGGAAAGAAGGACTGCTTCTGACTTTCTGCCTGCCCCCCCTGCCAGCCAGTCCCCCCCCGGAGCCCCCTCCCCACCGCTCACCCTGGCTGGGGCTCCGCATGGCTCCTGTCCCGCTGGGGGGGCTGCATCCAGCTCCAAGCCTGCTCCCTTTGCACCCCGGAGGGCGGGTGTCGCCAGCTGCCCCCCCTCCCCGCCTGCTCCTGGGCGGGTGTCCCAAGGCACCCACTGACATCACGGCTGCCAAAGCAGAAAGCGTCGCCAAGGCACCCTGCTCCCGGGGGGGGGGGGGGAGGACAACAGCCAGATGCCAGGCAGCGGGGGGGGGGCTGAAGCAGCAAACGCCTCTGGCTCAGAGCTGAGCTCTGCCCCCCCCAAGACCAAGGAAGCAGGGAGTCCAGTCGCAGCCCCCTGCCCGTCCCCCACTGTAGGGGTGCAAATATCGAGTGGGGGGGGGTCAGGTGGGATTGCTATGAGGAATGATGAAATATGGAGCAAGCCACTGTGTCCGCGATGAAAGCATTGCTGTGACTGGGTTTGATTCATTGACAATAATTTCTGATCGAATCCCACAAGCCTCTCCAGCTCTGCCCATTTTCTCTACTGTTCCATTTTCTACGCCTGACAGGCATGTATCAGCATTCTGAAACACAGGCCAGATGCTTCGCTGGGCATCCTCAGTACATGAAGATAGCAGGTTACTTTGATGTGGTTTAATCTTTAGAGAGATCTTAGGGGCCAGGAAGAGCGTTCACAAGGAGATGGTAAATCCGGCCGCCCTGCCTCTCCTGTTTATGACCTCCTGGTTTTGCTGAATGCATTCCTCCTTTTATTCCTATTTTATTTACTCTGGACTACTGTGCATGCTCAAGTAGGAAATAGTTTTTTTGTGGTTAAAAGAATTTCTTCTGATCTGACTTTGTCCCACGTGGGGTTTTAGAAGCTCAGAGCATATCTGATTGGTTCTTACGAACACGGTGTAAAAAGTTCTTTTGTGAATAAAACGACCTGGGCCGAGGGGGGGCGGGGGAGAGGATTATTATTACTGTATTGGCACTCCTCCCAGAACCTTGCTGGTCAAGCCTGGTGTGTATTCTGTTAATCAGAGTCCAATCCTTCCTTGCCTTGGGAACGCTACAGCCCACCCCATGGAAAAACAGGAGCTGGGGGAGGGGAATCAGGGAGCCCCAATGGGCAAGCCCCCCCTCGCTGCCTTGGCATCAACTTGGCCCTGGCTGTGGCCATGACAGACCTCCCTCTCCCCACCTGCCTCAGATCATAGCCCCCCCCTCCGGAGAACTGTAGAGGGGGAGGGGACTCCAAACCCCTGCAAGGCAGGATTTGTAACGATAGCATCCTGCATGGGGGGGGCAGCTCTGTCTCCACAGCCCCCCCCCCACTCCCTCTGAGTTGCCCTTGGAGCCAGACACCATCTCTTAGCCTCGCCTATCTCACCGGGCTGTTGTTCTTATGTATTAAATTCCTATTTACATCTAAATTTGGATTTAAATCAATTTGATATTGTGAGGAGGAAACCAGGAGGAGAACCAGCTACGGTGGACGCTCAGGTTGCGAACGTGATCTGTGAGGGAGGCACCTTCGCAACCCACAGCACCCACAACCTGCAGCGGCGCATCTGTGCACGCGCTGGTTGCGATTCGGCGCTTCTGCGCATGTGCAAAGTGCAATTTTGCGCTTCTGCGCATGTGTGACCACCGAAACCTGGAAGTAACCCGTTCCAATACTTCCGGGTTTTGGCAGTTCATAACTTAAAAAAACACAACCTGAAGCATCTGTAAGCCGAGGCATGACTGTACTTGAACGCCTTGAGAAAAAGATGGTATATAAATATTTTTAAAACCCTAGCATCCTAGAAGGGACCGAGGGTCAGCCAGTCTAACCCCCTGCAATGCATGCATCTTTCAAACCCACGAGCCTGAGCCATCCCCTCCTGGCATCTCCTGCCAGTCAGAGTGGGCAACAGGGAGCCGTCCCGCCTGCCGCCCATCGGCCAGGGATACTTTGGCACAGTCGGGGTCCAGCTTCAGGAACCCCCAGGCCCTTCGCCAGAGAGGGGCCCTTGGCCCTTGGCCCCCTACCTGCTTCGTCGGGGGAGCTGCCTGCGGGGCTGCCCTGGCTGAGGGTGGCCCAGCTGGAGTCCTCATCGCTGGCGGTGCTGTGGCGCATGCCAAAGAGGAGGCTAGCGCTGCGGCCCTGATCCCCCCGCGGAGGAGCCCTCTCCGAACTCTGCTCCTCCGACTCAGTCGCCGGCTCGCTCTGGACGGGCGTGGAGTCCTCTTCCTCCTCCTCCTCCTCCTCTTCTTCCTCCTCCTCGTCTTCCTCCTCCTCCTCCTCCTCTGGCTGGGCGTCCCCTGTCAGCGGGATGAGGAGGGCGCTCAGCTCCTTGGTGGGGGGGCTGAGCTCGTTGCGGTTCTGGTCGCGGCCCCTCTCGGCCGCCTGGCGCAGCTGGTTCTGCCCGTCCTTCACCCACTTGGTGTTGGAGGGGGGCTCCTCCGCGCTGGGGGGGCAGCCCAGGACCCCCTGCAGCTCGGCACAGCTGTAGGCGCAGTGGCCCTTGCGGGGCAGAATCGGGCCCACGGCGGGAGCCACCAGGCCCAGGCTCAGGCCCAGGCAGCTGTTGTCGTTGGCCAAGTCGCCCCTCTTGCTCAGGGAGCCCGACATGGCGCTGGGGGTTCCGTGGGGGGCAGGAAAGGAGATGGTGGGAGCCCTGGGAAGGAAGGAGAGAGAGAGAGAGGGAGAGAGAGAGAGAGGGAGAGAGGGAGAGAGGGAGAGAGGGAGAGAGGGAGAGAGGGAGAGAGAGAGAGAGAGAGAGAGAGAGAGAGAGAGGAGCCTCTTAGGTGCTCAGCCACACTCCAGCACCCTCACATGGCCCCCAAAGGGAAACCCACAACAAGCAGGATCCCAGCACAAGAGCAACTCCCTCCTCCTGTGGCAGGTAGTTCCGTAGGTGAACAATGCCCTGTGCTAAGAAGGGATTCTGGTCTCCTCCACTGCTCCACTCCCCCCCCCCCCCGAGAACCTAATACCAGATCCCTGGAGGTTGTCTGCTCTAACTCTCAGGGGAAAGGGAATGGCGCTCTGCACATGCGCCGCAGAATTCCATCACACACTCCAGGAAATAAACAACTATCTGACTTTCAGAAGACATCTGAAGGCAGCCCTGTTTAGGGAAGTTTTGAATGTTTGATGTTTTGTCACTATTATTATTATTATTAATCTGTTGGGAGCCGCCCAGAGTGGCTGGAGAAACCCAGCCAGATGGGCAGGGTATAATTTATTATTATTATTATTATTATTATTATTATTATTATTATTATTATAGCTGATCCTGGTAAGGAAATCCATTTCCCAGCTGCCACAAGGCCTTCACTGTGCCAGCATTTAGCCGCAAGGCCTGGCATTCAGAAAATAATAATAATAATAATAATAATAATAATAATAATAATAATAATAATATCCAAAGATCTCAGGGCAGTGTCTGAAAGCTTGATTTCAGGAAAAGAGCTGGAATTGTTTGTTGAAAAGGGTGTCTTTGTTAGCAGGGAAGGTGACATTTTGGCATCGCAGTCCTGGCACCCCCAGAACAGCCTGCCTTCAAAGTTTGGCCCCCAGCTCTAATGGGCTGAGGCACTTTGCACATGCTCTATGCCCCTCTCTCCTGAGAAACCTCTGCAGCCCCCTGCAACTGCTCACGCCCTGCCCTAAGCCCAGGTGGTCTCTGCCCAACCCCTTGGACTTACCTGTCGTGGGCCGGAGAGAGAGAAGAGCGGGCAACTACATGCTTTGGGTGGCACAAAACGGGCAGCGGCCAGGAGAGGGTCTGCCCCTAGAGCCTGGAGGCAGAAAAGGCACAGCTCAGTTGAGGCAGGAGAAGGGGGTCTCCCAGAAGCAGCAGCCCCCTCCCACCCCAAGACCCTTCAGCCCCAGGGCCTGGCAAAGCGCCCTGGAGATCCAGGGCCCCCACTCCCCTGCCCCACAGAACCCCCTAGTTCACCACCTTCCACAAGCCCCCTGTGACCCCCCCTTGAACCCACCAAGGACTGGGGGGGAGAAGGAGTTCAGGGCCTGGAGGGGGGGTGTCTGCAGGGGTCTAGACCAGGGCAGCACCCCACTGCCCACTCCTCTCTAGTTGTGAACAGGGGGCACCCACAGGCCCTTTGGGGGGCGGCCAGAAATGGGTGGTTGGATTGAGGGGGAGCCCATCCAGGCCAGCTTGCTCCTGTTCCGGGGGGGGGCGCTTTGGCCTCTCCCCGCCCCGTGCCAGCTGGGCACCAGCCCCACATCCTCCCCGTCCAAGGCCTCTCCTGGAAGGGAGATGGAGATGGAGGGGGGTTGGCGCAGCTTCCGTGGCAGGTGTGCCCCCCCCCGTCTGCTCCAAGCCGGCCCTGCTGGACAAGGAAACGGGGGGCGTCCTCTCCCGCCCCCGGTGCCAAGAGTAGGGGGCGCGACGGCGGAGAAAGGAGCCGGGAGAAGGATGGAGCCCCGCGCGCCCTTCCCGGGGGGTCGGGCATCCCCGGCCGCGATCGTGCAGCCCCCCACCCCACCCCGCGAGGCCAGACCCATTGGGGGGCGCAGAATCTGCTCCCGATGCCCCCTGGGGGTCCCTTTGTGGGAAGGGGTCTCCTTGAAGGAGGGGGCCAGGCACCGTCTCCCTCCCCGCCCAGGCATCCCGAAACGCCGGCGCCCCCGCCCGACGGTGCCTCTGCAGCCCCCTCCCCACCGTGCACCCCCTCCCAAGGGGGGGGCTCCGTTATTCCTAGCGACCCCCTCCCCTCTTTTTTCCTCCTTTTTGCATCGCGGTACCTGCAGCAGCGCCGCGCCTGCGTGAGGATGGAGACGGGGCGGCCGGGGGGGGGAGAAGGAGGGAGAGAACCGGGGGGGGGGAGGCGTCGTTTCCGTTTCCGAGCCCGCCGAGCCCCGCCCGCTGGCAGGGAGGGGGAGTCTCGAGGGGCTCCGGTGTGGGGAGGGAGGGAAGGACCGGGGCTCGTCGGGCGGGGGGCACGTGCAGGGGTCCCCCCCGTCCGCGGGCTCCGGGTGCAAATGCTGCGCAACGGGGGCCGCTTCTGAAGCTGGCTTCCCGGCGCGGGGGGGGGGGCAGCCGGCTCAGCGCAGGGGTCTCCGACGGGGCGCCCCTCCGAGTCTCCCACCCCCTCGCTGACGCGCCCCGCCCGGCGGAGACCCCAAAGAGGCGGGGGGCGCCTGATCCAGCTGGGTGGGGGCAGTGCCAGCTGGGCCCCCGGCTCGCCTCATCCGGGTTTCTGGCGACGGGAGATGCCACCTTCGGCGGCTCCCTCTCTCCATCTCCCGCGGGGGGAGAGGGTCGCCCTGGGGGTCGCCTGGAAATCCGACACGGACGGAGCTCCCCCCCCCCCCCCAGCCGCCCTGCCGTGACCTTCGGCGCTGGACACGGACAGCGCCCGCCGTTTCGCAAGATTTTCTGGACACTGGGTATCAATTTGGGTGGACGGATTAGGGAGCGAGCGTGGGTCTCCCTTCTCCCCCTCCCCAATTAATCCCCCCCCAGCCTCGTCAGGTAGGCTGGGTTCTTTCCAGGCACTTGCTGACTCTGAAGGTCACCCGAACCTCGTTCCCAAGTGGGGAGACTCGAACCCAGGGCCCCCGGGTCCCAGCCGGGTGCTCCAACCGCGAAGCCAGGCAGCTGACTCTCCCGTAGGAAAGGCGAAGCTGCACATTCTCCCGAACCTCTCCAGTAATTTGTAAGGTGCAATTGGTGCCCAGCTCAGCTGTGGCAGCCCTGAAAAAGGCCAATTCCCCGCTAGGGATCCTTAGGAAAGGAATAGGAAATAAAACCAGTAATATCATTATGTGTCACACTACTACTACTACTACTACTACTACTAATAATAATAATAATAATAATAATAATTTATTTATATCCCGCCCATCTGGCTGAGCTTCCCCAGCCACTCTGGGCGGCTCCCAATCAAGTGTTAAAAATAATTCAGCATTAAATATTAAAATCTTCCCTCAACAGGGCTGCCTTCAGGTCTCTTCTAAAAGTCAGATACCATATTTTTCGCTCTATAAGACGCACCTAGTTTTTGGAGGAGGAAAACAAGAAAAAAAAAATTCTGAATCCCAGAAGCCAGAAGAGCAAGAGGGATCGCTGAAAGCAGCAATCCCTCTTGCTGCTCTGGCTTCTGGGGTAGCTGCGCAGCCTGCATTCGCTCCATAAGACGCAGACACATTTCCCCTTACTTTTTAGGAGGGAAAAAGTGAGTCTTATAGAGCAAAAAACATGGTAGCTGTTTATTTCCTTGACATCTGGTGGGAGGGTGTTCCACAGGGCGGGTGCCACTACCGAGAAGGCCCTCTGCCTGGTTCCCTGTAACCTCACTTCTCGCAATGAGGGAACCACCAGGAGGCCCAAATCTGTGGTGGAACCACATTCGGGGCAGCCCCAGTTGCCTCACTTCCAAAAAGGATATTATAGGGCTGGACAAGGTTCAGAAAAGAGCAGGCCAAACGATCAAGGAGTGGAGTGACTCCCCTGGGAAGAAACGGCTGCAGAATTGGGGACTTTTTAAAAGGTAAGAGGTGACACTGGTTGGTTGGCACCCGCCTGTCTCGTGACCCCAGGGAAGAGCCTTTGGGCAGGTAGTCAGGCTGTTGGGAAGTCACAGCACCTGCTGTGGCTGTCGAAACCAAGAGAGGAGAGACATGTTTTGTTGCAGCTGGGGCACATCAAAGAAGCCTAGAACTGTAGAGCTGGAAGGGACCCCAGGGGTCATCTAAACCCCCTGAAATGCAGGAATCTGAACTCAATGAAGATGAAGAAGAAGAAGAAGAAGAAGAAGAAGAAGAAGAAGAAGAAGAAGAAGAAGAAGAAAGTTGTTTATACCCCCCCATCTGGGCTTCCCCAGCCACTCTGGGCAGCTTCTAACAGAATATCAGAAACACAATAAAACATCAAATATTAAAAGCTTCCCTAAAGAGGGCTGCCTTCAGATGTCTTCTAAAAGTGAGATACTTGTTTATTTCCTTGACATCTGATGGGAGGGCATTCCACAGGGAGGGTGCCACCACCGAGAAGGCCCTCTGCCTGCTTCCCCTACATGGCAGGTGGCCATCCAAGACAGGTGTCCGGTTGTGCTGCTGCAGGGCTGCTCCTCCCAGGGGCCATTCCTCCTCTGTCACTGCCAGGGATGCCCAACCTGACTGTCCCGGGCCCTGGGCTCCTCTGCCAGGGATTTTCACCTGGCACGGCTGATGTTGCCAGCCTTCAGGGCTTGTTTGCAGGCAGGAGTTGGTCTGCCCACAGGCAAAGGCTTCCCTCACAGGACTCAGCAGGGAGATCCCACAGCACTGGCAGAACTCTTCTCCCCCCCCCCAAAAAAAAAATATTCATTTTATAACACAACTAAACAGCACAAACAGAAAAACAGACAATACAAACAAATTCTTTTCTTATCCTTATTTTTTCTAAACATTGTTAGGTGAGCTTCCCCAAGTCCCCCCATCTGATTTTCATTTTACCTCATCTTTAGCAGTTTACATATATCATAATTTTGGACCATTTTTTTATCATACTTTTACCCTAAAAATCTTGACATTTTTAAATACACTATCTTCTACTTCTAACCCTACAGCCTATATCCACTTCCAAAGCTATTCTAAGATTTAAATATTGAAATATTTTTTCAAATATTCTTTAAACTTCTTCCAATCTTCTTCCACCATCTCTTCTCTCTGGTCTCGGAGTCAGTTTGGCAAGTTCCATTTGGTCCATCATCTTCGTCTGCCATTCTTCAATAGTTGGTAAATCTTGTTTCTTCCAATTCTTCACTAGTAGGAAAAAAGGAACATCCTTTTTGGGGATTTCCCCCCTCAGTGGCAGCACTCTTCTCGAGGGTCACACTGCTGGAGTCACAGAGCTCTGGTGGATCTTTGTTCCCAACGTGGCAAGAGGAAGCCGTGGAGCTGCATCAGGAGAGAGGAGTGGAGGTTGGCTTCCAGCACTTCTGTTGGCATCGCGTCCTGTCCTGGGGCTTCGCCACACGCGTGAGAGTTGATGGCAATCTCCACCTCATCCAGGGAGGGACACCCGCTTCTCCTGCTGTGTCAAGGGCCATGTTTTCCTGCCAGTTCAGATCTTGATGGTGGTCTGCCCATCGCTTCATCTGCTGCTGCGGTCTGGCGTGATCTCGCCCAACAAGGTTTCCAGCTGCTTTGATGTGGTTCCACCAGACTTTGATACTATCTCTGGGGCAATTCAGAAGAGCTTGTTTGACAGAATCGGAGAAGCATTCAGAAAGTTCAGGCGTGGCTGTTCTGGCGGTGTTGATCCTGTTGTTGTTGTTTAGTCGTTTAGTCATGTCCAACTCTTCGTGACCCCCTGGACCATAGCACGCCTGGCACTTCTGTCTTCCACTGCCTCCCGCAGTTTGGTCAAACTCATGCTGGTAGCTTCGAGAACACTGTCCCACCATCTCATCCTCTGTCGTCCCCTTCTCCTTGTGCCCTCCATCTTTTCCCAAATCAGGGTCTTTTCCAGGGAGTCTTCTCTTTTCATGAGGTGGCCAAAGTCTTGGAGCCTCAGCTTCAGGATCTGTCCTTCCAGTGAGCACTCAGGGCTGATTTCCTTCAGAATGGATACGTTTGATCTTCTTGCAGTCCATGGGACTCTCAAGAGTCTCCTCCAGCACCAGAATTCAAAAGCATCCATTGTTCGGCCATCAGCCTTCTTCATGGTCCATCTCTCACTTCCATACATCACTACTGGGAAAACCATGGCTTTAACTATATGGACCTTTGTTGGCAAGGTGATGTCTCTGCTTTTGAAGATGCTGTCTTAAGTGTTGATGCTGGGCCTCACCATCTGCTTGGTCCTGTGGTTCTTCTTTGGCTGGAGACGGATCTTCCTTGCCACCAGGCTAGGTGATCTTGCACCCCTGGCAGAACCGTCCGGATTGCGCCCCCTAGTCAAGGACAAATAAGCTCTTCCTTTTGCTTCTCCCCCCCTCCCCCCATTCAAGTCACCCTCTGTTTAAATCCATTTCTTATTAGGCAATAATCAATATTTATATTTATGGACACATGTTTAGCCTATTGTGTGCCCCCCAATTGCCTGTACCCTGGCGGGGGCCCACCTCACCCCCCCCCCCAGTTACAGCCCTGCCACCAGGAAGTGATCCTCTCACTCGGCACTGTGGTAGCTCCATGCGACATAAACACAGTTGGGTGCCGACAATCCATTCCAGCTGGGGTCAGAGGTCTGACCTTGGATGTCTCCAGGACACAGGATCAAAGCTTGTAAAATTGTACACACATGAAGAAAATGGATAGAGGAGAATTTCTGTCCCTCTCCTAACATTAGAACTTGTGGACAGCCAAATGAAGCTGAATATTGGGAAATTCAGGAAAGAGAGACGTCTGAGAAGGGCAAAATCTTGGGGTGTGGTACTTAAACCGTCCCCCAACGTTGCTAGCCCTGAGGGTTTGGAGTCTGACCACAGCCAGGCAGATGGAAGCCAAACAGCGGCTAGGAAGCCAGGATCCTTCCTTGCTGCAACAAGACTCCCCCTTCCGAGCAAAACAACAAAGAAGCCCAGAACAAAAGGCACATGGCTTCTTCAAAGTTCCCACTATTTCTCATAAGATAGGGTTACCAGACGTCCCCGGATTTGCAAATCTGTCCCCGGGAAACGTGGCAGCGGCAGCCTCAGCAGCCCGGAGCCAGCCTGGTAGCACAGTTGTCGCTGGCTGGCTTCAGGAGCTGCTCACTGGCGCCCGCCATTTTTCCTCTCTGGAAGCCCCCATATGATGTGTCTTGTGTGCAACCCATCATATGGGGACTTCCAGAGAGAAAAATGGCGGGTGCCAGCAAGCAGCTCCTGAAGCCAGCCAGAGCCCACTGCCGAAGGGGAACCGGGGACTTCTGGCGGTACAGATCTCCTGCCCCCTCCCCCTTTGTTTTGACAGATCGGGGGAGGCTCAGGAGTCGCAGCCGGCCAGCCGTTGCCCAGTTTTTTAAAAACTGCACATTTATGTTTCACAGGGTGCGAAAGAAGAGCTTTGCACCTTTATACAATATGCATGTGTGCTTGGACCCAGGGTCTTTTGCGTCACCATCCCCACTACTGACTCCCTGTTGCTACTCAGCTTCCAAAAAAACCCAAGTGTCCCCAGATTCATTGAAAAAAATCTGGTAACCATAGACATTTCTGCCCCTGTTTACACACACACACACAAAGGGGGCGGCTCTTGCTGTGCCAAGGTGAGATCCCTTCCACGTGCCACGGCCAGTGCCGTGATAAGGTGGGCGGAAGGGGGACGTTATCAGAGGCACTGGCAGCAGCGGTAGCAGAGGAAGGAGGTGGCTGGCACCTCAGCACCAAAGGACAAGGACAAGAGGCCGAGGAAGCTGCTCCACAGACCCTCCTGTGCCGTCAGGTAAAGGAGACCCCCCTAGACCCCCACCTGAGGGGAGGCCCATTGCTGCCCTTTCCACAGGCAGCTGGGGCAGGCAGAGTCCAGGGACCCCTCTGGCCGGGGCTGATCCTTTAAGGAGAGCCTGCAGGATCAGGCCAGGGGCCCTGCCACTCCTGCCTCCTGTTCTCACAGTGGCAGCCAGATGCCTCTTGTGCAAAACCCCCAGGAGAGACCCTCCCCTCTCGTCTCACAGCCTCCAGAAACTGGTCTGGAGGAGAATTTGCTGCCTCTGACTATGGAGGCCGAGCAGAGCCATCCAGCGAGAGGAGGGGGATATCAGTGAGGACCCACTTTTGCCCTCTGGGGGGCGGGGTGAGAGCACCAGATCAAAAACAGGCCAGGGGACCCTTTGTCCGGCTCTTCTTGGGGTCACAGACCCCCAGCTAGAATGGGACCCCTTTGCCCATCTGGTGGCTCAACTCTGTTAAATATCTGCACTCTTTGGAGGGAAGGAAACGACTTTTCCTGCCCAAGGGTTCTGTGTGAGCCAGAGGCTGGCCTGCTTCCTATGCCGACAAGAAAAGGTGTCAGGGAAGAGTTTCCGCAGCTTCCCGGCCATGCGCAGCCTGGGCTGCTGGTTAGTGCGGCAGCCCAGTGCGCCCCCCCCCCCGGGCTGCGTGAGGCAGGCAGGAGCCTGGGCCCGGCACTGCCAGCCACTCCCTGGGGCTGCCCCAAGAAGAACCCAGTCACTTCCAAGCCTGTGCCAGGCAGGGCACCGACTCCCCGTTCCCTGCCCGCCCTTGCCAGGCGCCACAAGGGCACGGCAGCACCTGGGCTGCTGCGAGGCTGCCAAGGGCAGGTCCTGGGTGGCCAGGAGAGACAGCCATGGCTGGGAGGGTGGCATGGGTGGCATCGGGCCAGCCCCTCAGGGCCTTCCCCCTCCCTCACAAGGCCAGCCAGACCCAGGCTGAGAAATATGAGGGGTCTCTCTCTCTCTTTAGGAGGCCACGCCCCAGCTGGGGAGCCCCACTTAATCTGGGGGGCTTGGACCCAAGCTTCCATCTGGGTTCAAGGGCCTTTCCTGCCCCCCGACTAGCGGCATTCAGAGGTAGACTGCCTCTGGCCTGGGAAGCTCCCTTTAGCCAGTTCCCTAGGAACCATAGTTTGAAAAGGGTGCTGGGAACTGTAGCTCTGTGCAGGGGGCAGTTCCCAGAGTTATTTGGGCAGAAGGTGGTTACAGATAGGTAGCCGTGTTGGTCTGCCATAGTCAAAACAAAAAAATTCCTTCCAGTAGCACCTTAAAGACCAACTAAGTCAGTTCTTGGTATGAGCTTTCGTGTGCATGCACACTTCTTCAGATACACTGAAACAGAAGTTTCCAGACCCTTCTATATAGTGAGAAGGTGGGGAGGGGTATTACTCAGAAGGCTGGTGGGAATGGGTGATTGGCAGATAGCTGTGATGAGCCCGTTGACGACTCTTAACGACTGCAATGAGTCTTACAGGAAAAAGCAAGGGGTGAGAAGGTGAAAAATGGCTTTGTCATGTATAATGAGATAAGAATCCAATGTCTTTGTTCAGACCAGGTCTCTCCATGGTTTTAAGTTTGGTGATAAGTTGCAATTCAGCAGCTTCTCTTTCCAGTCTATTTCTGAAATTCCTTTGTAGTAAAACAGCTACTTTGAGATCTTGTATAGAATGTCCTGAGAGATTGCTGCCACATACACCCGGACAACACCATTACTGGCCCCAACAACATCACACATACCATCTCGGGACTATTTAATTGCTCATCGTCTAACATTGTGTATGCCATCAAATGCCAACAGTGTCCTTCAGCTCTCTATATTGGACAAACAGGCCAGACCTTACGCCAAAGAATAAACGGACATAAATCGGACATCAGGAATCACAAGACAGAGAAACCAGTAGGAGAACACTTCAATCTCCCAGGACATTCTATACAAGATCTTCACGGCGGCCTTGGCCAACGCGGCGCCCTCTGAGCATTTCAGACTACAACTCCCAACAGCCTGAGCCATTGCAGCCGGATGATGCAGCGGCTGTTGGGAGTTGCCAGCCCAGAGCATGTGAAGAGTGCCTGGCTGGCTAAGGCTGCCTTAGGACTTGGCCTCAAAGACTCCAAGGCGGCTTCTCCTCCCTTGGACCAGGGATTCTCTGAGCATGCGCAGTGGGGTGCGAGAGGGTAGTGCTCGCTGCTCTTCTCTGACTTGCAATGCATTAGGAGCAGAAGCAGGCCTGGTTACCGGGACAGAGATTGGGGTCCCAGCCTCCCCCTTCTTAAAAAAGGAAAGTCTTTCTTTATGCAGCACATGGTTAGACTGTGGAACTCCCTCCCACCAGAGGCAATGATGGGAGAGAGCTATTGGATGGCTCCTAGCCCTGGTGACTCGGCTCTGCCTCCCCGAGGCTGGGAATCGCAAGAGGGGAAGGGGCTCCCGTAAGGGGCATCTGGCAGGCAACGGGGGGGGGCTCTCCTTCCGTGGAGGCTTTTAGCCAGAGGTTGAACGGTGGCTCTCCTGACGCAGATGCATTGCAGACGGGGTTAGACTAGATGACCCCAGGTCCCTTTCAGTGATAGGCCTGGCCCCGATCCCGCAGCCGGGGTCTTAAGAGAGGGCTGCCCTTCTTGCCGGCCCCCTGACCCGCCTCTCTCTCTCTCTCTCTCTCTCTCCCTCTGCAGACTCCCGTCCCCGCCTGCGGATGGCGCTCTTCTCGCAGTGCCTGGAGCCCACGGGCTTCCTGCAGTCGCTGCGCTCCCTGGCGCTGGGCGCGGCGTCGCTGCTGCGGGGCTCGGCGACCCCGGAGGAGGCGGCCTTCGTCCGCCGCGAGCTGGCGCTGCTGGAGCGCGACCTGGCCGCCGGGCCGGGGCTGGCGCTGGACGGCGCGGGCGAGCTGGGCGCCTGCGAGGACGGCGTGTCGGTCGCCTTCCAGCAGCTGGCTCTGGCGGCGCGCGCGTCCGGCACGGCGTCGGCGGCGCGCGAGGCCGAGCTCTTCGTGGCCGCGTGCGCGCGCGAGAAGCTGGAGCGGCGCCTGCTGGCCGCCTGGCGGCGCGTGCAGGGCTGCGGGGTGGCGGCGGCGCAGCGCCCGGTGCTGGAGCGCGCCGTCGAGGCGCACCGGCCGCGGAGGCCCCAGATGGCGGGCGTGTGCCAGAAGCTGAACGCGCTGCTGGGCGCCGGGCTGCTGTGCCTGCTGTGCCAGGCGGGCCTCACCCAGCGCGACCCGGCGCTGCTGCTGGCCGTCTGGGAGGAGCGCGTGGGCGCCGCGCACCGGCGCATGAAGGAGGCGCTGGCCGCCTGCGCCCGCTACTTCCCCCAGCAAGCGCAGGAAGACGTCGAGCGGGCGCTGGCCGAGGTGCCCGCGGGGGCGGCGGCGCCCCCCGGGCCGGCCCAGCTGGCATCCAGCGTCCTGCGCAAGCTGGAGGAGAACTACGACTGGCTGCGCTGGGCGGTGATGGCCTGGCAGGAGGGCGGCGAGGAGGAGGAGGTGCTGGCGCGGGGCAGCTTCGTGGCGGCCCGCGGCCCGGGGGGGCTGCACGTGGTGGCCTGCTACGGGGAGAGCCCCGGCGCCCTCGACCGCGCCCGCACCCACCAGCTGATCGGGGAGCTGGAGTGGAAGCTGCCCAACCCGCCCCCCGAGGTCTACGCCAGCCTGGAGGCCGAGCCCGCGCGGGCCGCCGGCTACCTGGCCCGCCGCCTGCTGCAGAAGCTGGCCGAGGGCCTGGGGCCCGGAGTCACCCTCCTGGTGGTGCCCGGCACGCTGGAGATGAAGAGCGGCTTCCCGCAGGCCGCCAGCCTCCGCCACCAGTACCGCCACCGCTTGGCCTCGGGCACCGTCTGCATCTTCGGCTGAGCCCCGCGAACGGCCTTTGGGAAGCCCCCGAATAAAAGGTCCTTTTGCTAGCCCAGCCTGGTCTCTTGCACCTTCCCGCACTGATGCTGAATCGGGGTCAGTGTTCCCTGCACTGACTGGCAGCAGCAGCAGCGCCCCAGGGGTCTCTGCCGGCCCTTCCTGGCGATGCCACCGTTCAGGATTGAACCCAGGACCCTCCCCTGCCCAGGAACAATCCTGACCTGGCTGCTCTCTCAGCTCACGGGACTCAGCATCCAGCAGCTGAGGGTCTTTCCAGAGTGGGGGGTGGGATTCAGCCACATTCCCACAAATGCAGATTGCCCTGGGAGGGGGCATCTCTGGCACAGGAACCCAACTGCAATGAGGAAGGCGAGAGGTGGACTGGGGGGGGGGGGACTCTTGCTGGGATGAAGGTGCAGCAAACACGTCACCTGGAAGCCCCCTCAGCCCCTCCAATTACAGGGCAGGGGAGACCCAAGAGGTCAGCTGTAGGCCCCCCAAAAAACACACAGGCAGACGGTGGGCACCAGGCAGAGGCTTTTATTGGGTGCAGGTGGGTCAGGGCTCCTGGGGAGGAGGGTGTGAGCTGGTGGGTCACCCCAGGGCAGGAAGAGGCCCTGAATCTATCTATTATTACAGTCACAGACCAGTTCCGGCTCACTTACAATATCAGGAAAACCATAAAACACAACAGGGATACACTGAATTGCAATTGGGTATGACAGAGACAATTCAGTTATAGCAGCAGTTAAAAAAATATATTGATCACTAAGATATAACCTAAAATTATCATTTAAAACCTTAATCGTTTTGGTAGTACAGCTTGCTCCCTAAGTGTTATGGCAGTCACACAGAGGAAGGGGCCCTGCTATTCATGCCTGGGGAGCGGGGTGTGGGGGCCCCCCCTTGCCCCTTGCCATGGGGCACCAGAAAACGTCAGCAGCCGTGTTCTGGGCAGGCACGGGCCCCGGAGCCCCCAGGAGATGGTCCACACTCCTATAGTGGTAGAAGTTGGGCCCCCGGAAAAGGAAGACCCCCTGGGCGGTGCAGAAGGCGCTGTCCACGTGGGGGTGGGGGGTGGCCAGCGCTGGGCCTGGCAGGCGGGGGCTCCTCTGCAGGTCCACCAGCTTCATGGAGTTTCCTGGGGGGAGGAATCAGGTCAAGCCCCCGGTGCCAGTCCCTGGAGCTGCCTGCAGAGCCCCCAACCCTCTTCTCTCTGCCCCCACCCCTCAACCACGCAGGGCCGTTCTGGGCCTCCGGAGGGAGAAGACCCCCCCCTCGCCTGGCCAGAGACCCTACCCAGAAGTGAGTGGCCATCTCCTGCCCACAGACGCAGCGGAGCCTGCCTGCATGTGAGAAAGCAGACCGCCTGGGACTCCTGCCGGGCAGCGGGCTGGACTGGATGACCCCTGGAGGCCCCTTCCAACTCAGCCATTCCAGGATTCCCAGGCCTGGGGGGCTCAGCGGCTCTTGCTTGCCTCGAGAGGAGTCCCCTGGAAGCTGCCTGATGGCAAGGGAGACCGCTGCTCCATCTCCTTCAGTGCTGTCTGCACAGGCTGGCAGCTGCTTCCCAGGCTTTCAGGCCAAAGCCTTTCCTATTCATATGTGGGGAGCTACGGGCCTCTTTCCTGGCACTGAGCACCTCCCGCTTTGCAGAATGAGGCCCTCCCCGCCCTTCCAAATACCTTGAAAGACGTAGAGGTGGCTGGAATGAGGGCAGGTGAAGGCCGCATCCACGCCCGGCAGCCCCAGCTCCTCCTGCAGAGGCCGGGGGTAGCCCTCCACGCGTCTGTACCCAGAGCCGGCCCGGAAGATGGTGACCTCAGAGCCCTGCAGACGAGAGCAGGAGGGGGAAGCCGCCAGTCCCACAGGGTGGGGGGCGCCCAGCCGCCTCCCAGCCCCTCAGGCACCTTCCGCCTTCTGGCTCAGCTGGAGACCTCTGACTAAGGCCAGCTGCAAGGAATGGCAGGCGGGAAAAGCGGCTGCTGCCTGGCAGGGGGTGGGATAGAGAACCTTTGGGGGTCCCTGCCAACTCTTCAGTGATTCTGTGCTGAGCTGGGGTCCCCCTCGGGGGGCTTCCGATAATGGCTGCTGTGGGGGCAGCAGGCTGCACTGGGTGGGCCCCCTTTGGCCTCAACCAACAGCTGGGCTTTTCTGGGGGGGGGCGTTTCATTGAACAAAAGGGCCCCCCAAAGCACAGCTGCCTTTTCGTTCCCCAGTTGCACCACGGGGGTGTCCATTTTTGAGCCTCCCTATGGGAAGTGTGGTGGCAGATGGTGGAAAGAGATGGGCAGGGACCAGAGGCTTAATACTTAGGGGGGGCACCTGCCTTCTAGTGGGCAAAGGAAGAAGAATCCCTAGGTAGCGTTTCATTCACCCTATGAGAGGTTAGAGACCCCCCCTTGAGACTCCATGGCCCCCTCGGACCTCTTAGGCCCCGTCTTCTGGCCAGACCACAGAGATGGGGGGCAGAGCTGACCCCTGCCCTCTCCCAGGGCTGGCACCCATTCCCATATTCCTCCTGACAACGGAGGTGTATCTCCACCCCCCAGCTGTCCCCCATACCTGGATCAGGTAGAATTTGTCCTCCCAGCTGAAGGCAGCGTCCACGTCCCCCTCCAGGCCCTTCCAGGTGTGGCTGAGAGGCCAGGCATGCCAGCCGTCGCGCCAGGAATCCACGCGGAGATACTGCCCCCCTGCCAGGAGGGGAAATCAAGGGGGCTTCATGTCTCCAGCTCCCTAGGGTGGGTGGGCAGCCAGCCACCATTTGGGTTCCAGGTGAGGGTCTCCAACCTCCCCGGGGCTACAAGAGTGGGAGGGGAGCCCTCTCAGCCTGGCCCAGCCCCCTCCTCTGCCCGCTTCCAGTGACAGGGAGCCCCCTGTTGCCCCCCCCCCCATCATGCCAGGGTGTCCCCGCTTGCTCACCGCGGAAGGCATAGATGCGCTCCGAGTCGTCCGAGGAGAAGGCCTGGAAGGGCTCCCCGCTGCAGGGGTCCATGGCTGCCCTGAGGGTGGCATTGGCCTGTGCCTCGTGCCCGTGGCCTGCAGAGAGAGGAGCGGAGAACAGAAACTCTCCTGGAAACTCTTCCTAAGCCGGGGGGGGGGGGATTGGGGCCCTGAGAAACAGCTCTGTCCATGGGCAAAAACAGCCCCAGACCCACAGCCGGTGCCTCAGAAGGGCAAAGGCTGCCCCACTGATCCCCCACTGCAGGTGAGACAGTATCCTTGTCTGAAGCCGCCCCCACCTTCATCCATGCGCAATTTGGCCTGTTCCCCCGAGGGTTGTTTGACGGGGGGGGGGCCTTGCACATGCCACCCACCCCGAATTTGGACTGTGAGGAAGTTGGCCCAGGGAGAAGCAGCCACAGGTCTCTTGTGCTGCCCCCTATGCCAAGGCCTTGGAGTTGGGCTCCAGAGGGGCTCCCCGCTGAGCTCGGCCCATGCAGTCTCCCCACCCTGGCCTATGGGCCGTCCGGCTGCCAGGCTGAGTGGGCATCCCAGGGCAGCTGTTCCTTGCCAGCAGGCCCTGCGAGGCTGCCACAGCCGGGAAATGCCACTTGGGGAGAAGGGTGCCCAGGCGCCCTGGTCTCCCCAAAGCCCAGCTCCTCGCAGCCACCTTTGGCTTCTGTGGACTCTGGCACAGCGCATCTTGCAGGAGAGGAGGGCCTTTTTGCTTCTGGCTCCCCCAGATTCCCTCTTTGCCGTTTCCTCGCATGCAAGACTCTCCCTGAGCAGCCCCACAGGGTCTGGAGGCTCAGTGGGGTTTGCGCCTGCTGTCTTGTGGGGGGATAGATGTTCCTTCTCAGAGCGCCCCAGACGCAGCAGCAGGGATGTGGGGGAGCTCTTCACCTCTTCCCGGGCAGCGCATGAAGTAGTCCCTGGCATCCCGCGGGTACTTGGGGGGCACCTCGCCCGTGACGGGGTCGAAGCGCAAGAACTGGATGCCCTGGAAGCAGTAATAGCGCTCCAGCCAGCGCACGGCAGAGGAGCAGTTGGCCACGGCCGGCCAGGAGCGCCTCTTCACCATCCCGGTGGCCAAGTCGTAGGAGAGGACCAGGGGGCCTGCGGGGGAGAGAGCAGGGAAGGGGGGTCAGCGGCTGCCACCTCCAGGCAAGTCGGGCAGACAGAGAGTCCTAGAATTGCTGAGTTGGAAGGGATCCCCAAGGGGCATCTAGTCCAACCCCCTGCAGTGCCCCAGGGCCCTGGTTCCCCATCCAATGCGAAACCAGACCGGACCCTGCTTAGCTTTGCAAATGGGCCGGCAGTTCTATGGCTGAACCACTAGGAGGCGCTTGCGCTCAGGTCCTGTGTTGAGCATCTGGCTGGCAGCTGCGAGAAGAGGGTGCTGGGCACCCTTTGGCCTGATCCTGCCACAGCCCAGCTCCTCTTCTGTCCCCTGGTCTCTCCCCTGGGCAGGGTCCAGGATGCTCAGATTCCTGCCACCAGACCTCCCCTTTCATGATGTATGAGTGATGTATGCGTTATGTAGTTTGGGTGCATGTAACATGGGGATTAGGAGCTAATAAAAGTTTGGGGTCTCCTTTTGTTTGGGGCATCCATCTTGTTCCACCTGGTGGCAGGTGGGAGTCCTGTCGCCAGAGTCTTCAATCAAGACCAAGCCGACTGGCTGCTGTTTTGCTCTGCTATTCCTGACTGGTGTCCTTGTTTTTTGTCCAAGGGAGCCCTCAGATTTCTCCGTTAACATGGGAGGCGGCTGGCCAGAGTGAGCTCTGTCCTATTGCAATAGCTATAATCTACGCTGATTCCTAAATCCAGAGCTGGACTTGGCTCTGTGGATTGTTCAAAAGCTGCTTGTTCCTCCCCTGGGTGACCAACAAGGTGGCGCAGAGGTGAATTCTCCCCATGCTGGGAGGCACATGGCCCTCTGTTGGTGGGGGGGGGGCTTGAGCCAAGATTCTTGCATTGCAGGGATTGGACTAGAGGACCCCCGGGGTCCCTTCCCCCGCTAGGACCCTCTGCTTCGACCCCCTTCTTCCCAGGGGCATCTGGGCCCCCCCCCTTAGCCCCTCAACCCCACAGGAGACACGATCCAGCTCACCCTTGAAGAAGAGGATGGTGGCGGCCGCACACTCCTTGGGGTGACACTCGACTGCGGCATCCAGGTGCCCAGGCACCCCTCTGAACTCTTCCTCGATGCGCCGGGGGAAGCCGGGCCTCAGCATGCCCTGGGCATAAGCCCAGACCCACAGGCCCTGCAGGGAGACCAGGGCACACCCTCCATCTCAGGGCGCAAAAGATGGCTGCCCCACCATCTCCCTTCCCCAAGGGGGGGACAGCTCAGCGGGAGAGAGAGGCCACTCACCCCACTTGCCTCCACATCCTGCCCCTGGCAGCCCCCAGTCCCCGTCCCCCCAGCCCTGGGGTGCCCCACACCTTCCCATCCAGGGCACAGAAGGACCCCTGCCTGGGAGGGCCCTCCTGCCTTGCAGATCCGCTGCCCAGGGAAGCTTAGGGGTTCTTTGGTTGGGGGGAGTCACCCCCCAGCCCCCCACCTGGAAGAGGTAGACGTTGTCGTGGGCGGCCGGCTGGTCCAGGTGGTGGATCCTCAAGGCGGCATCGAGGGGCCCCTGGATCTGGGGCCAGGAGGCGTTGAGGGGCTCGGCCGGCCCACTGAAGCCCTTCCAGACCACGTCCCCTGGGGAGGAAGGGGAGGCTCAGGGAGAGGCACCGGCTGGGGGCCCCGGCTGAGCCCCCAGGGGGCGGACTTAGCTTCAGCAGCCCCCCGGAAAGCATCCCGAGGTCTGCATCCTTCCTGGGCCCACATCTCACAGAGACCTCCCCATAGCAACCCCTCGGCCAGCGGACCCAGCCTCCTCCTCACACCACGGGAAGAAAGGGGGTGTGTGAAGGCAGTGGTGGAGCAGAGAGCAGACGGGGGTGTGGCTGGTTGCGTCCCAGGGTGTGGCACATGTCCTGTGGGCGTGGAGCACCGCCTGCGGGGGCATGGCACCCAGTGGGGGGGGGGCAGCCGTGATGGCACCCACCGGGATCGTGCGGCTGGGGGTGGTGCGCTGCCCCCGCACCCCTGTTCCTCCGCCAGTGGGTGCAGGGAGCCGGGTGCGAGATGCAGGCTACCTTTGAAGAAGAGCATGTTGCCTCTCTCGTCCAGCGTGATGGCGTCATAGCCTTCCTCGTTGGCACAGCGCCTGGCGGTCTCTGGAAGAAGCAGAGAACATCGCAACAGATCACCAGCGAACCATGGCGACACACCAATATCTCACGAGGTCTGAGATAAGGATGGAGCTATGGAGAGGCCCTGGCTGGCTGCATGGTTTTCCTCACATGGTGATTTTTGCATAGCGCACATAATCACATCATTATTCACAATATATCACCAGGTCAAAAACTATAAAAGCAAAATCACAATATGGAATTCAAACCAGTTTGGGATGATATATTGATATACCAGCCAGCCCTGGGCCCCCAGAAGCGAGAAAAATGTCAAAATGTACCTTCAGAAGGTGGTGGGCACAGCCAGTGCCTGTCAGAGGGTTTATTTGGCTGTGATTCCCGCACTTGATGACCCCCAAGGTCCCTCCCAGCTTTGCAATTCTCTGATTTTCTGCAGCACACCAAGGGGGGATGCGGGCAGCCTGGCTGGGAGTGGGGCAGGGAGACAGAAGGGGGTCCCAGAGCAAAGGAGGAGCAGGACCTCTGGAGAAGGTCCCACTGGCAAAGCCCACCTGTGTCGTTGAGCGCAGGCTGTGAGGCCGAGTGGTGCCAGCTGCTGCCGCCGGTGCCATTGAACTTGCTGCTCCCGTGACCCCTGCCAAATAGAAAACCCCCGGTTACCACCAGGCCGTGGGTCTCTGCAGCAGCCGTGGGGCCCCAGCAGGGATGCTCTGGTGGAAAGAGCCCCCTGCCTGGGCCAAGACAGAGCCCCAGCCTCAGGTCAGCTCCTGCAAGAGGACATGGGGGCAAAATGGGGTTCTAGGGAGAGAAGACCCCAACGGCAGAGCCACCCCCTCCTCTCCTTGGGCCCAAAAGCTGAGCCCTCCTTCCATCCACGCTGCCCAAGGAGAAAGGAGGGTCCTTCCTCTGCAATCTCCTCAACCTGCAAGCACAGCAGGTTGCCTTAGTCAGACCACAGATCCATTTAGCTCAATAGTGCCCACACTGGCAGGCAGCAACTCTCCAGGACTTCAGGTGGAGGGTCTCTCCCAGCCATGCCTGGAGATTTCCGCCTTTGGGGATTGGATCTGAGACTTCTGCATGCAAGGCAGGCGCCCTCCCACTAAGCCCCCTCCTCCCTCCCCCAGGACGAAGGCCCAAACAGAGCCCCTGCCCCATTCCGGGCACTCACAGGGGGTGGGCCAGGACCAGGGCCAGGGCCAGGGCCCAGCTCAGGCAGAGGGCTCCCAAGGGGCTGCGCATGATGTGCTCCAGTCCACAGCAGCAGAGCCCCGGGGCCAGGCCCTATCACCTCTTATATCAGCAGAGAGGAGGGATTTCCCAGCCCAGGAGAGTTTCACAATCCTCACTCGCCACTGTTAACTCTTTCCGCAAAAGGACTTCGGGGCGGAGGCTGCCTTTGGGGCACTGAGGGGGGGGGGGAGAAGCAGGGAGGCTCACAGAAGAAGTTGTGGGGCTCCTGCCCATTCCAGAGACGTGGGGGACCTGGGGGAGGGCAAATGTCCGGCCTTGATCTATGGCTGGCCCAAAACAAATACACATGACTTTTTTTCACATATAGCAGGATTTTAGTTTCTTATTCAAATGCCGAGGCACCTGATCCCTCATTGCTGTCTGTCTGGCTCATTTAAGATGAGAGAGAACCTTTCTTCTCAATAACGATGGAACTCACAAGTAGATAATTCTTTTATTTTCTATAAATTTTTATTATTCGCATCAGGAATCTTAGTATGAGTTAATGCTGTGTTACCCCTTTGGAGCTGGGCTGGGTACCGCCTCGGTTTCTATCTGCAAGCCCCGCGGACAGGGCCGGCTGCAAAGAAACCAAGGCACCTATGAATACTTGGTCCTGTTGCAGCATGTTTGTTTGGGAGGGGGGTCAGGCTCCAACCAGACCAGGCAGCAAATAAATTGCCATGTGCAGGCAGCTGTACACCCAACCATGTTTCCTCTTGGCTCATTAGATCAAGGGAGGGCATGACTGGTGGGGTCCGGAGAGTGGGGGGTGCTTTGTTGCTAGAGGGACTCCTGGTCCCAGGAGCAGGGCAGCCTCAGTCACCCAGATGGGAAATCTCAGAAAGATCTGCATTCTAGTTCTTAAAATAAAAAAATTCCTTCCAGCAGCACCTTAGAGACCAACTAAGTTTGTTATTGGTATGAGCTGGTCTCTGAAGAAGTGTGCATGCACACGAAAGCTCATACCAGTAACAAACTTAGTTGGTCTCTAAGGTGCTACTGGAAGGAATTTGATTATTTTGTTGCGACTACGGCAGACCAACACGGCTACCTACCTGTACCTAGAACCAGTTTTTTAAAACCCTTCCTGACTTAAAGAAATCATTCAAGGCAGCGCCTCCATCGCTTCGTTCCAGGCACAAATAAATCTTCCTTGTTGACTTCAACGGTATATTGAAATGCCTATTGATAATGGCAGAAACTGAAATGCTTCCCAGATTTGTAATGGACGGCTATGAGGTCTCTGGAGCAGAACTGGCAAGTATGGAAGGGAAGATGTCGACTTTGACGGGGACTGAGTCTCCTACAAGCAAACTCTCGGCAGAGTCAAGTGTGTCAGAACAACAACTCTCTTCTCCTGAGGAGACACATCAGTCCGGGAGGCTCTTTGCAAAGGGGCAGGCGTGGGGCTGGCGAAGGTGTGGGGCCAGGAAAGCGCTCCTACAGGACACCCCAGAAGGCACCAGAGCAAAGGCACCCTCTTGCAATGGGAGCCCCGTGGAAGAGGGACATTTGGCTCCCCGGGATCCTCTAGATAAAGAAATGTCGAACGGAAGGTACGTTCTGGCCGCTGTACATTTCAAAGTTGGGTCACAAACTGGACTGAATTGAGGAATCAGCCTCGCATGCAAAAATGCCCTTCACCTGACGGAAGGCAGAGAAATCCTCGGCCGGCCGAAGAGACAGAGCCCCATCCTCCCACGATGACCGCCTTGTGCTTCCTCCTGGCTTGGCTCTTCAGCATCAAGTACGTTTCCGAGCACAATGCAAACTGTTGGTGCTGACCTTTAAAGCCCTAAACAGCCTCGGTCCAGTAGACTTGAAGGAGCGTCTCCACCCTCATTGTTCTGCCTGGACACTGAGGTCCAGCGCTGAGGGCCTTCTGGCGGTTCCCTCCCTGCGAGAAGCAAAGCTACAGGGAACCAGGCAGAGGGCCTTCTTGGTGGTGGCCCCTGCCCTGTGGAATGCCCTCCCATTGGATGTCAAAGAGAACAACAACTACCTGACATTTAGAAGACATCTGAAGGCAGCCCTGTTCAGGGAAGTTTTTAATGTGTGACATTTTAATCTATTTTTCATCTTTGCTGGAAGCTGCCCAGAGTGGCTGGGGAAACCCAGCCAGATGGGCGGGGTACAAATAATTAATTACAATTATTACTATTCTTATAAATCTGGAGGCTGCTATGAGAGGTACCGGCTGTGCAACCCCTGGAATGCCTGGCCTGGTCCCAAACTTGTGGGTCATGTCTGCGTAGGGGTGTTCTAGCTGAAGGATGGCAGATGCCCCCACCGGAAGGAACTCTGCCTAGGGCATCTGGGGTGGGGGCGGCCGCCGTGATGACTGTACCCACCTGCTCACCAGCCCTCAGAAAGTCTGTCTTAGGCACAGCAATTACAACAGGCCTCTCTTTAAAATGCTTTGCATTGCGAAACAGAGGACAGGTCTTCTCCAAAGCAACTTCCAGGGTTCTTGTTGTAGATTCGTCTCAGCCAAGAGGAGCTTGCTAAAGGCCAACTTTGTTTGTTGTGGATTTCGCAAGCAGGCGATCAGAAAGGTTCTTGCAGTGGTCAGTTAAACAAGAGAGGTGGGACTTGCAGCAAAAGCTGTCCAACGACCAGACCCAATCCTGACTTTCTGAAGCACCGGCCAGAGCAAATGTTGCCCAACTCAGCTGGCAGGCGTGGGATCTGGAAGAGGAAGCCACAGCCAAAAATCTGGCCAGGCAGATGGGGGTGGGGCGGCTGGGACAGAAGGGCTTTGTGCTCCCAGACCGCCAGCTATGAGGAAGCCCACCCAGGCGCACCCTGCAAATTCCACAAATTGCACAAGGCTCAGAGAACGGGCGCCTCTGTCTCGGAGGGCAGAGATTGCGCAGGTGCGCAAAACTCCCGCCTCCTCCAGCTCCAGAGGCTTCCCTCAGCTCACATCCAGATTCTTTCCTTCTTTCTTTCTCTCCTTCCATTTTCCTTTTGCAAAGCACTGCTTGCCACCACCACCACCCTTTCTCAATTTACGCAGTCTTAACTCTCCCAGTTGTGGGATCATAAAACCGATTGCAGAGTTGGAAGGGACACCAAGGATCATCTAGTCCAACCCCTGCAATGCAGGAATGTGCAGCTGTCCCACACGGGGACCGAACCTGCAACTTGGGTGTTCTCAGCACTAAGCTGAAACCAACTGAGCTATCCATGAGGCCTGATCCTGGCTGTGAGACCCGTGACCAAGGTGGGGAGCTGAGGGCCTCCGATGCCCCTTCCCCACACCACTGATGCCCCACAGCCCCCAGGGGACGGCCACTTATGCCTCCTCGACTTCTCCAGCAGTTGCCGCCAACTTATGATTCTTGATGTAAGAATTTCTTAGTGAAAGCCTTAAACTGAGCCAAAGGCTTTTCTGTGTGAGTCAGGATGACACCTAAGTCAGGCTGCAAAGCCCCGAGGGGAAGAGGTATCTCCGTGGTCAAGTGCATGGCTAAAGTTGTAGTCCCAGGACGCAGCACACCCCCTGCTCTCCTTGGTGGGGACACGATTTGGAAGGCTGTGAGCAGCAGCAGAGCTTCCCAGCCCGCCTTCCTGGGAGTGCGGTGGGCTGTCATTCCTCCTGTGCCAGGAAGCGGGGAGGCAGAAGCCCCCTCAGCTCTCGAAACCAGGCCAAAAGCCAGACTGAGCTGGGGCCAGGCAGCCTGGTCATCTAGGCATCCCCTGAGCGGCCAGCTCAGCCACTGCTGGCCAGTTCTACTTCCCCTGGCCTGTGAGTCTTGCAAGTGCAGCCCCTCAAAGCTGTACATTCATCAGCACACAAAGAGCGTTCAGGGCTCTCTCAAGGGGGCACCTTCAAGGGCGGACATTGCCTGTGCTTCCGGCCAGCGTGCACTCAATACGTGGGGCTGGGAACTTCCAGCATTTCACAATCCCGTTTCCAGGCAGACAGTAACTGCAAATTCCCCTGCTCTTTCCAGGGGGTGAAGTGCCTCCCTCCGTCCCTTTGGAAATTCTCCCCCCCCCCCCCCTTGATCGGGCTCTTTCTCCCGAGAGCTGAGGGGCAGGAGTGACCCACATGCCAAAGGCTTTTAGCTGCTTTGCAGCAGCCGGTCCATTCCCCGGTCTGCCAGGGGACTCCCCTCTGAAGGAAGGCGGCAGCGTTTGGGATTTGGGGGTTTAGAGAAAAGGCAAGTAAGCGGCAACAGGAGAGAAGTGTGTAAGATTATGCCGAGAGAGAGCAGAGAGGGAAAAGCTTTCCCTCGTGGGCATCCCATGAAACGGAACGCTGGAGGATTCAGGACAGAGAAAAGAAAGCCCGTCCCACAGCAGAGAGTAAAACTGGGGATGCCCACCAGCCTCGATGGCTTTAAAAGAGGGCTGGGCGGAAAGCATGGAGGAAAGCAGGACTATGGATGCCCACTAGGCATGACAGCTCTGCTCGGATTCTGAATACCAGTTGCTAGGATCCACGGGAGGGGAGGGAGCTCTTCTAATCTGGTCCTCCTCACAGCTTTTGCTTCAGAGCATCTGGTCAGCCACAGGGAGAACAGGAGGACGGACCAGACGGTCCCTTGGGCCTGATCCAGAAGGCTCTGCTTATGGCCTTCTTGTTGGTTTTCCTTTATCTTAAAGAGGTGAATAATGATACTCAGAAACCAGGCTGGTGTCAGAGGTGCATGTTTGCAGTTTGACCTACTTAGCTGCACACCTGCGGTCTCTCGACTTTTTGCCTAATTAAAAGGGGAGTTACTTTCTGTACCTGGTGCAGGAAGGGATGTGAGAGGATAATTGGTTAATCGAAACTGCATTTAATTTGATCAAATGTCTTGTAAGCTGCCAGTGAGGAGGAGTGGTGGCTTGCAGCGTTTGCCTGTTATGTTTTTGAAAATAAAACTAAGAAAAGATAATGTGGACAGCTTTTTCTTTCTACGCTCCATTCTCTGTGCACACTTCTGTCCTCTTCTTTCCCCGCCAGGACAACTGGGCTCAGGAGGCAGCCCTGTGCCAGCAGCAGCGCCAGGAGCCTGAGAGGTGGGAGAAGCAGAAGTGGCCCTGGGCGCCGCTGGGCCCACATCCCTCTGCTTATGTTCTCATGGAACCCCCAGGTCCAGAGGCAGCGGTTGTGAGCATCCATCTGTCTCGGCAGATTGGGGGGGGGGCAAAGCCTCTAGGGGCGAAGTCAAACTGTTGAAGACATGTAGGCGCCTGCTGTGGCTGTAGAGACGGGTGGGGGAGGCCTCTTTTGTGGCACCTGGGGCAGGTGAAGGGGTCCAGCTGTGCTGCTGCAGATGCACCAGGGCGTTTCCTCTCTCTCTGCTCCTGCCAGCGGTCCTTCCTCCTCTGGGCACTGCTATGGAAGGACAATCTGACTATCTCCAAGGCTCCTCTGCAAGGGATTCCCACATGGCGGGGTTGATGTTGCCAGCCTTCCTGTCATGTTTGCAGACATCTTTGCAGTGTACAGTGGTACCTCGGTTTACATACGCTTCAGGTTACAGACTCCGCTAACCCAGAAATAGTGCTTCAGGTTAAGAACTTTGCTTCAGGATGAGAACAGAAATTGTGCTCCGGTGGCGTGGCAGCAGCAGGAGGCCCCATTAGCTAAAGTGGTGCTTCAGGTTAAGAACAGTTTCAGGTTAAGTACGGACCTCCAGAACGAATTAAGTACTTAAACCGAGGTACCACTGTAGTTGGTTTGCCAACGCACCAGAAGCCAGCTCCCTGGATATCACATCCTTGGGGATCCTGCTGCATCTTCTAGTCTGTGCTCATGAGCAAGCCAGCCCAGAGGCGCTGGGCCAGGAGTGCGACATGCTGGGAGAGCACATCTCTCTTGGAGGCTCTGTCCTGCCACATGATGCCACAAATCTTCCGGACGCAGCACACTGAGAAGACATGGAGGCGCTGCTTCGGCCAGAGGCCTTCTCTCGGCCTTCCTGGGTTCTGAGGGGCATTTGGTGTTAACTGTTACCGGGAAAATCCGAGGGCTCCCTTGGACAAAACAAAGACACCAACCAGGATAACTTGGAGCAAAACAGCAGCCTGTAGGCTTGGCCTTTATTGAACTGTTGCAACAGGGTATTCCCCTCACTTGCAGGAGAGAGGAAAGACCCAGAAGAATAGTGTGCAAGGTCTTATAAAAACTTTTGAAATTCCCCTCCTCTAGGTCAAGCCCACCCCCAGAAACATCATGCATACATTACAGAAAGGAGGGGCTGAGGGAGGCATACATTACAGAAAGGAGGGGCTGAGGGAGGAGTTGGTGGTAACAGGAGTGTCTTGTCACCTGCCTGGTTCCCCCTTTCCCCCTCCCCATAAGTACTTTCCAGGAGACAAAGGGGAGTTTGCAGTTTCCTGCCCCCAGAGGGAAGATCTGATCATTGTCCTTTGTTTCAGTCCATGCTGAATCCACTCCCATATGCAAGTTCTTTGTGATCTTGATTGTCTTCTGTCTGGGATCATCAGGGTTGGCATGGGCAGAGCTCCTGTGGATGTGCTGAGACAGTGAAGGGATTATGGCTGACCAGGACTAAGCCACCCCCCTTTGTTAGTTCTTGTCATATGGAGTAAAAATAAAAATGGAACAGTGCAAATCCAATGTATGGTTGATTTTCTATGAATTTATAACAGAAATGTGGCGTATGTAGTGTGTGAGTGTGTAGTTTATACAAACAGAATGATTGGGGTGGGGGGGGGTTCCTGCTACAATGTACTGACGCTGTGGGTTAAACCACAGAGCCTTGGGCTTACCGATCAGAAGGTCGGCAGTTTGAATCCCTGCGACGGGGTGAGCTCCTGTTGCTGGGTCCCTGCTCCCGCCAACCTAGCAGTTCAAAAGCACGTCAAAGTGCAAGTAGAGAAATAGGTGGGAAGGTAAACGATGTTTCTGTGCACTGCTAGCTTAGTCCTTCTGGCCACATGACCCGGAAGCTGTACGCCGGCTCCCTCGGCCCGTAAAGCGAGATGAGCGCCGCAACCCCAGAGTCGGCCACGACTGGACCTAATGGTCAGGGGTCCCTTTACCTTTACTGAAGTTCTCACCCTGGGCCAGCAGGGAGATATTGTAGGTAGTTTTCACTCAGGTCCACATATTCATATAAGGGGTCGAAAGTGACGTTCAGTGATTGGATAGTTACAAAAATGGTTCCTGTTGCTTTGTCGTGGAGCTCTCTATAAGCAGCTTGGCTGAGCCCTTCAGTTCTGTTCTGGGTCTCCTCGGGGAGAAGGACGGACTGGCCCAGCAGCCTCTGCCCCTCTTCTGATGGGACAGGCCTCAGCCAGCGGAGCTCGGCCCCTCCCGCCCCGCCTCCAGGCACGTGACGCCCAGGCCCCGCCCACAAGGACGCGGCTGGGCTGCCGACGTGTCGCTGGAGCGGAGGAGCCATTCAAAAAGGAAGAGAAAGAGGCGCCACCTGATTGGCCGCCGCGAGAGCTGGAGAGGCGGGCGCTTGACGTCAGAGGCAGGTGACGTTCTTCTGTGGGCGGGAATTCCGCTTCGCCGCGCCCAGCGAGTGGGAGGACCCGGAGCGAATGAATGGCGGGACGTCCCGCCAATCACACTCGGGATACCGGATTTCCCCCCGTTTTCATTGGCCGGCTGGCGAGGCGGGCGTGAAATGGCGGCGCGGCGACGGGGCGTTTCCTCCGTCCTTCTCGGGCTCCGCTGAACCGCCTCGGCCGGCCGCCGTCTCCTCCGTCCGCAGGCCGAGGCCGCTGCGCCCAAGCGGGGTTCACCTCTCTCCTGCAGTGCCCTGGCAGCTGCTCTGACCAATCAGGGCCTGCGGCTGGAGGGGCTTCTCTGCTCCAATTGGTCGAGAGGGCTTTGGGGCGGGAGGTTGCGCTGCTTCTCCCGGGGCGGGGCCGCGCAGGCGCAGACGCGGGAAAGAGAGACGCGTGTCTCTGAGCGTGTGCAGAGGGCGGAGGCTGCCCGAGAAGCCCCGGGCGGGCCGGGCCAGCTCCCCCGCGGCCAGGGCGCTCTGCACATGATCAGGAGTCCGATCCTGCAGCAGCCTCTGCTTGGGCTCTTGAGAAATGGGGGGGGGGAGTTTTGGGGAGCGGGGTATCATGAATGGACAAAATGCTTAAAAGAGCTTCTGTCAGGGGCTCCGAAGCTTTCTTATTGGGAATGACAGGAGCCGAGATTCATCCGAAAAGATTATTTATGTAGGCAACAACGGCAGCGGGGCTGTTATTAGCCCCCAAATGGAAAGACGCAACACCACCCTCCAAAGCAGAAGGGGAAGCCAAAATGATGGCAAAGCTTGCCGAGAAATTAAGGAAGCAAGAAGATCAGGACTTTGAAAAAGAATGGGGAAAATGTATAATGTACCTAAGAGAGCATTTGAAATATATTTTAAAAAATTGTCCAGTAGCGCCTTAGAGACCAACTAAGACCCAGAACAAACTTAGTTGGTCTCTAAAGTGCCACTGGGCAATTTTTATATTTTGACTACATCAGGCCAACACGGCTCCCTACCTGAATCTAAGAGAGCATCGTAAGCATATCAAAACGTTAGCTGGACTCTCAAAATCACTTGTAAAGCAAAAGAAGCTATTGATCTCTTAGACAAATAGAAACTGTGGAGAATTTATTGATATGTAGATCAAAGGATATTGGGTATAAGTTCCATGAAAGGGAGGGAGGGAGTCATGACATTTGAAGACTCATGAAATAAGTATGGAAATGATGTTGAGACAAATTTGTAACTATCAAGACTAATAAACAGGCTGCTTATCTTTGTCTGCCTTAAGCGATGGCAGGGACTTCCGTGGCCATGTTGCCCCCCCTGCAGACCCGCCTTTCCTCGGGGGAGGGCAGGAGCCCAGCCCACCCAAGACAGGCCTGAGGAGCTGCCATGGGACTTCTTGCTCCCGTTTATTCTGAATGCCTTCCTAATGTGACCCCTCACCACACCCAGCAGCTCCCGATTGAAGCGCAGAGTGAGGACCGGGACATTGGCAGGGAAACCAAAATGCTTGTTTGTGTTACAGGAAAAATCCGAGGGCTCCCTTGGACAAAACAAAGACACCAACCAGGATAACTTGGAGCAAAACAGCAGCCTGTAGGCTTGGCCTTTATTGAACTGTTGCAACAGGGTATTCCCCTCACGTGCAGGAGAGAGGAAAGACCCAGAAGAATAGTGTGCAAGGTCTTATAAAAACATTTGAAATTCCCCTCCTCTAGGTCTAGCCCACCCCCAGAAACATCATGCATACATTACAGAAAGGAGGGGCTGAGGGAGGAGTTGGTGGTAACCTGAGTGTCTTGTCACCTGGCTGGTTCCCTTCTCTCCCCCTCCCCATGAGTCACTTCCAGGAGACAAAGGGGAGTTTGCAGTTTCCTGCCCCCTGAGGGAAGATCTGATCATTGTCCTTTGTTTCAGTCCATGCTGAATCCACTCCCATATGCAGGTTCTTTGTGATCTTGATTGTCTTCTGTCTGGGATCATCAGGGTTGGCATGGGCAGAGCTCCTGTGGATGTGCTGAGACAGTGAAGGGATTATGGCTGACCAGGACTAAGTCACCCCCCTTTGTTAGTTCTTGTCATATGGAGTAAAAATAAAAATGGAACAGTGCAAATCCGATGTATGGTTGATTTTCTATGAATTTATAACAGAAATGGGGCGTATGTAGTGTGTGAGTGTGTAGTTTATAGAAACAGAATGATTGGGGTGGGGGGGGGGGGTTCCTGCTACATTTGCAAAGCTATTGTACTGCCAACCTTACTATATGCTTGTGAAACATGGACCACTTATAAAGGCCATCTCCAACTCCTCGAAAGATTCCATCAGTGGTGTCTCCGAAAAATTTGCACATCACTTGGGAAGACAGGCGAACTAATATCCAGTGTGAGAGCCAGTGTGGTGTAGTGGTTAAGAGTGGTAGTCTCGTAATCTGGGGAACCGGGTTCGAGTCTCTGCTCCTCCACATGCAACTGCTGGGTGACATTGGGCCAGTCACGATAGAGATTTGAAGGCCTCAGACGTGAGAAATCCAGGCTAAGAACTGATATTATGGACACCTCTTTGGGGGATCGAAACCTGGAAAGAGGGGGGGTGAGAATTTTCTTATAAGGTTATGATTTTTATGTCTAGTTATTATGTTTAGTAACTAATATGATAATTGAGAAATTGTTGGAAGGGAATTTAGGTCGACCTTTGGAAAGGATGTAATGATTATAATGGATCTGTGTAAGTTAAAATTGGATAATTAAGAAGAACTAAGTTTTTTTAAAAAAAATGATAATAATATTGTAAAGAAAGGAGATAAGAACTTGCTGAACTATTGGAACTAGGATGCATGAAGGGGGGATGCGGGGAAGTCAGAGAATGGGGTTATGAAAGTAAGAATTTGAAATTGTACATGTTTGTCTGTGTCTTTGTGTGTTTGTTATGTCTATATAAAATGTGAAAACTCAATAATAAAAAAAAAAGACATTGGGCCAGTCACACTTCTCTGAAGTCTCTCAGCCCCACTCACCTCACAGAGTGTTTGTTGTGGGGGAGGAAGGGAAAGGAGAATGTTAGCCGCTTTGAGACTCCTGAAGGGGAGTGAAAGGCGGGATATCAAATCCAAACTCTTCATATCAGTGTACTGGAAGAAGCAAAGATCACCAGTGTTGAAGCAATGATTCTTCCAGAGCAATTGTCTTCCAGAGCAACTACTCTATTCCGAACTTAAAAATGGAAAGCATAATGCTGGTGGTCAGCAAAAGAGGTTTAAAGACTGTCTCAAGGCAAATATTAAAAAAATGTAGTATAAACACCAACAATTGAGAAACACCGGTCTGTGAGTGCTCCAGTTAGTATGATAAAAATGTAAAATTTTAAATGTAAAAGAGTTGCTTCAGGCAGAGACTCCCAAGCCCTGCTCCAAGGTGGCCCCCAACAGCCCAGCTCTCTCCCCCCCCCCCTTGTGCAGGAAGACAGTGGCCCAGTAGTTCTTTCAGAATACTTTTATTTATTTTATTTATTTATTTTTTACATACATTTTGTCATGAGCATGGGGCTGCCTTGTCCTAGCCCAGCAGACAGGAGTGCTTGTGTCAGGTCCAGAGGGGCAGGGGTTGTCCAGGGGCTGGAGCGGCTATTGGCAGGAGCATGTTCGGGTCCGGGGGGAGCAGGCGGGCCAAGGCTCCCCACAAGCCTCTTGGGGGTGGGCAGGCTCCCTGGGTCCAGAAGCAGCCCCTCTGGGGAGGGGCAGAGTGGGGAGGGGCTGGCTCTCGAGGGGAAAGCACCAGCTGCTCAGCGCAGGGCCAGAAGGGGGCAAGGGCTGCCCCCATGAAGATCGAGGGCATCTCAGCCTGGGAGGAGAGCCAGTGGGGGGAGCGGCTGTGTCCATCAGGCATTCTCCCCATAGCGGAGCGGGGCAAAGGTGTGGGGGAATAAGCAGCCAGGCCAAGGTGCCACCACCCCAAAGCTGGCCAAGGGCGCTGGTTATCTGGGAATTGTAGAGTTGGAAGGGACCCCCAGGGGTCATCCAGCCCAACCCCCTGCAGCTGAGCTGCCCTGAATCAATGCCTCTTCCTGCTGCCTGGGGGAAACTGGTCCGCAGCTCCTGCCTGGAGGAGGAAGGCCACCCCTCTTCCTTGCTTTGGAACCCAGAAAGGAATCGTGGGATTGTAGAGTTGGAGGGCACCCCAAGGCCATCTAGCCCACCCCCTGCGGGAGGGGAGGAAGGGAGCCGCCTGCCCGTCCGCCTGCCCAGAAGGCCACAGCCTCTCCTCTCTCCCACCTGCAGCCGGGCTGGGGGGCGATTGTCCCCTCCTGCAAAGAGCCAGATAACTGGGGAGGGGGCTGCCTTGGAGATAAAGTGCAGAGAGAATCCGGGGCGGGGGAGAGAGCAAGGGCGAGGGAGGGGGCAGCTCTTGGGGTCCCAGACCCCCAGGATAGTTGGCAAGGGGGTGCCCAGAGCCTCTGAAGCCGGCAAGCAGCGGCTGCTGTGGTGCCCACCAAGGGAGTTCTCCCCCATCCCCAAAAAGTCCTTGGAGAAGCCAAGCGGGCGACGCTCCCTCCCCCCAAGCCCCCCCCTCAGTGCACCTATAGCTGCCTCGATAGCGATTGGCACCGTCACACTCAGCTGCCAGAGCCCCCGCCCAGCGCTGGGGGGCAGGCCCCCCGTTGAGGGTCCAGCCCCCCACCCGAGCCCATCGTCCTTAAGGCCAGCAGGTGGGCAGGAGGGGGAAGCCCCACGCCCCCTCCCGGGCCCAGCCTGCCCCCCGGGGCTACTGCAGGTAGCGGTAGGCCTTGAAACAGTGGTTGCCAGAGTCAGCCACAACCACGTGGCCGTCGGACGTCAGCGCCAAGCCCTGCGGCCCGTAGAGGGGGTCTGCCGTGGTGTTGATGTAGGACAGGAAGGAGCCTGCGCTGTCAAAGACCTGGAAGGAGAGCAGCCGGGGGTCAGGAGAGGCCGGGGGGGGGGGGGGAGAACATTTACCCTGGCCAAAGGGGTCTGGAAAGTTTTGCAAAGGGGGAAAATGCAGGTGTTTTAATTAGGGATATTGGGGAGTGGGCTGCAAAGGGGGACATTCCCCTTCTACCATCAGCTTACGATCATTTGACTGCCAGGTGGCTCAAGAAAGAGACTCCAGGCAAATTTTTAGGTAGCAGCTGAAGGCAAGAGAAGATGGTTTCAGAGCATGTGCAGAGTGCAGCCCCTGGGCTTGGAGTGGGACTGCTTTGAGGTCAGAAGGTGAAGACCCCTGGGGCTCTGAGGTCTCTCTCCTTCAGAATCAATTCCACACCCACCCACCGGGCTGGCTCATGGCCCCCCCACCTCCCTCCTCTTCCCTTCACTGGCCCCCGGTACCTGGATCCGGCTGTTGCCCCAGTCGGCCACAATGATGTTCCCGTTGGAGTCCACGGCGACCCCCGTTGGGGCGTTGAACTGCCCGTTCCCCTCGCCGTGTGAGCCAAACTTGAAGAGGAACTCTCCGTCAGCACTGTACACCTGGGGGGGGGGCAGGAACAGGGTTGGCCAAGTGCCCCTCCCCTTCGGCCTCTCTGCCCTCCCTGCCCCACTGTTCCACTTGGGCTGTGTGATGGGAGGGGAAGGAGGGCCTGGCCTGGCCTGCCCCAGACATTGGGCACTGAGTCCCCTCTGCCCCCAAAGAGACGAACAGGATGACGTGCAACACTGGTGTCAGAAGTGGGGTGGCATGCTATAGAGTGGACCCTCCGGATACAAACTTAATTTGTCCCGGGGGTCTGTACTTACCCCAAAAAGTCTGTATCCAGAGGCACTGCTTCTGTGCAAGCGTGTGGCACGATGGAGCGCTTCTGCGCATGCGGCGAAACCCGGAAATGTCTACTTCTGGGTTTGCTGCGTTCGCAACCCGAAATTACGTCACCCGAAGGTAACGTAACCTGAAGTACCACTGCAGTGCATTCTACTCTGACTGGCAGCAGCGCTGTGGGATTGCAGGCAGGAGTCTTCCTGCAGCTTTAAGAGGAGACACCTTTGGGGACTGACTTTGGGGAGGACCTCCCCCCATGGAAAGAGGCTGAGGGGTCTGGTCTGCCCCAAACACTGGGCACTGGATTTTCCCTGCACCCAAAGGAACAAGGCTCTGCCCAGTTTAGTAAGATGTTTGTGTCTTGCAGCATTGCAAGACTTTCTCAAGGCCGAGGATCCCCCTCTGGCCCCCTCAGTACAGCCGCTGTTTTATTTCGCTTCACTGGGCCCCCAAATCCAAGCCGACCAGGAAGTCCCTTTGATGCCTCACATTAAAACTAGTCGGTTCCCTCTACAGGGCAGGGGGAGCCCCTCTGGGGGAACTGGGGAAGATGCCTCGGGGCCCCACTGAGCCCCCAACCGCCAGGACCAGCCCGGGGCATTTTGCCACTTGAAGCAAAACAAAAAAATTGGACAAAATGGGCAAGAGAGGAGGCCTTGGGACCTGACGTGCAGCCCCCTCCCAGCCCCACTGAGGGAACTGGGGGTGGGGGACGCTGGACGTAAGTGCATTAGCAGAGGAGGCAGGCAGCCCCCTCCCCGCCCGTGGGGTGGATCCGACCGGGGATCCACTCTCGCTCACCTTCACGGAGTGGTTGTGGAAGTCGGTCACCACGATCTCGTTCTTGTTGTTGACGGCGACAAAGTGCGGCCCTGAGGAGAGGAGAGGGAGAGGGAAGGAGACCTTGCTTGCCACCCCCAGGAGGGGGCTGTGGGGGTCAGGGGTCAGGAGGGGCAGCGCTGGGGGGTCAGGAGAAGACCCCACGGGAGAGATGGGGCCAAATCCATGTGGCCACAAGGTAACAGGATTCCCAGTGGATCTCTCTCTCTCTCTCTCTCCGAACCCCCCCCCCACTGAAAAGTGAGGCCTCAAGAGACAAGCTGTCTGTCAGGGATGTTGTAAGTTGCGATTCCTGCATTGAAGGGGCTGGACTAGATGAGCCCTGGGGGTCCCTTCCACCTCTGCACTGCTATGATTCTATGACTTCCTCCACCTGCTTTATTGCACCTGAGAGCGTCTGGATCAGGACCAGGCCACGTGGGTCGGCCTGGGGAGACCTGATCCTTTCTCCTCACACTCCATTCCCACCAAAATCGCACCCAAACATGCCTTTTGCTGGAGAGGCAAATGCTCGGTTTTCAGCAGATGACAGTTTTGTCACAAGAGGGCGTCTTTATTTACAGGAAATTCTCTCGGAGGAAGGAAGGAATATACAGTGGTCCCACTTGGTTCTCAAAGGCCTTGGTACTCAAACAACCTGGAACCCAAACATTGCAAACCCGGAAGTAAGTGTTCTGGTTTGCAAAAAAAATTGGAAGCTGAATGTGCTCCGTTTTGAGTGTTCCGCTGAGATCTGTCTGTTTTTGCCATTTGTGTTTTTGTGGCTCTTTTTGGTTTTGCTTTTGTGACTGTGTGGAACCCAGTTCAGCTATTGATTGATTGATTGAGAACTAAGATGCCACTGTCCAAACCAGCCTTTCTGCATTGCAGTGGCTTGGCCTGGAAGACCTTTGGAGGTCCCTTCCTGCTCTCCCATTCTGATTCTCTGGAGGTTTATACCAGAGGTTGGGCTTCCACCTGTCAGGCATTCCTTGGCTGTACTTCCTGCATCACTGGGGGGTCCCTTCCAACTCTTCCTTTCGGGGGGGGCACACGGGCAGAGGCATGTTAGTCACCACACCAGCCGCCAGAAGGGTTAGTGGCAGGGAAGACACTCCCCTGCCGGCCACAAGGAGCCCAAGGTCCGTGGCCAAGGAGCCAAGCCAGCGAGAGAGCAGAGAGCGCAGGAAAGCCCCCTCCCCGGACGGCAAAGGGGTCCGGGCAGCCCTGGACCCCCGGCCGGCAGGCGGCAGAGAGCGCTCACCCACTGGGCCCCCAGCCCGCGTGGCCCCGGCAGAAGCCCAAGGCATGCAGTAAGAACAGGGAACCTGGCGTGGATTACCGTCGAGGGTACCTGCAAACTGGCGCTCCGAGGTGCCGCGGCTGCCAAACTTGGTCACCAGCTTCCCATTGGACTGGAAGATGAAGACGCAGCAGGCCTTGTTGTCCACCACAATGATGTGGCCGTTGCGGTCCACCGCCACCCCCTTGGGGCCCATCAGGCGGCCGGCTCCGATTTTGGTCTGGGGGCGGCATCAGAGGGAGAAATAAACAGGGGGCCCAACACCCTCCCCGTCCCCAGTGGGTGCCCGTCAGGTCACAGAGGAGCCCACCTGGCAAGGGGACAGAACTGGGTGCCCCACATTCAACCCCTCCACCCTGGGTGGCATCTTCGGGGGACAAGGGAAGGTCCAGGAGAGACGCTGCCAGCCAGGGCAGGCATACTGAGCCGAGAGCCAGAGCTGGCCTAAGGCTCCAACTGTGACCCCCCCACACACATGGGGTCCAGATTTGGGGTTCAGCCTTCAGCTCTGGCGCGTCTCCCCCAATGCACAAACAGACTTTGGCCCTCCTGCCATATTCCCCATCACGTCACCTGTCCCCTTTCCACCTGACTCCTACCTGGGCAGGTGTGCAGCAGCTCCCTCCTTAGGACCCGGTGGGGATGTTGGGTTAGTGTAACCACCAGGTCTTCAATGGGACCCCAAGCCCACCCTGAATGTCCTGGATCCACTGAGGGGGCCCCCAGGTGGAGGGAGCAGAAACTCCCCCCTGCTGCCTCCTCCCTTACCTTGAACTTGCCCTCGGGGGAGAAGATGCTGACCCAGCGATTGTCGTAGTCGGCGATGATGATGTCCCCGTTGAGGTCCACGGTGACCCCGGTGGGGCGCTGCAGCTGGCCTGGGGAGCGGCCCCGCACCCCAAAGCGCAGGCGGAACTGGCCCTCGTTGGAGAAGACCTGCGCCCGGCGGGAGAGAGAAAGGGGGCGTGAGGGGCAGCCCCACTGCTCTCCCCGAGGGGGCCTTGGAGGGGCGGGGGGGGGGCTCCCTACCTGCACACACTGGTTATTGCTGTCGGCCACCACGATGCGCCCGCTGCTGGAGGTGGAGATGCCCTGCAGGTTGGTGAACTCGCCCTTCTCCCGACCACGACTCCCTGCAGCCGGGGGGGGGGCACAGGGTGAAAAGCAGCCCCACATCTCACGCAGCACCCCAGGAAGCAGGCACCCCACGCCACCCCCACTCAGCCCAGGAGCTCTCCCCACCCCATAAGAACTAAGGAATGGGGAAGATCTGGAAGAAAACAAATCAGGTTCATGTGCGCAGCTGGTTGGAATGTGTCGGGAATATGGCATTGACCAATTTCAGCACTACAACTCCCATGATCCCTGGCCAGCTTGGGCTGATGGGAGTTGGAGTCCAACCACCCCTGGTGGTCCAGAGGTGCCTCACATCTGGCATAGAAGGTGGTTGGGATGTTTTTGCTTTTATTATATCTTTTGTATTTTATATTCCTTTTTTTATTAGGAAAGTTTCTCACTTAAAGGGCTGAGAATTTTTCATAAGGATCTTTAAAAAATAAAATAAATAAATTGCAAATTGTTGAGGAAATGCAGAGAATTGCATTTAAAGTTTGGAGAAATGAGGAAGTTACAGAAGCAAGAGTGGCAGATTTCTCTGTCTCTAGTCATAAGCAAGTCCCAGTGCAATCAGCTTGTTTAGGAATGCAGTCCTGCTAGACTCCTGGGCTCAGCCAAGTGTTGGGAAGCCTCATTGCTGAGCTTCCTGGGAAAAGTTTGGGTTACAAATGGAATAGCTAGCAGCTAAATTTGAAGGAGGCCATTCTGAGCCACTGGGTGGCATCTAATGAAGTAAGACTAACCACGGAACAAGTGCCTCATGCCCTCTAATTTCAATAGGTCTACTCCAAGTAGAATTTAGTTGGAATAATATTGTTTTTGCCAAAATACAGACTACCTATAGCAGCAGTAGCCAAAATGGCATCCTCCTCCGTATGTTGGACTCGCATTAGCCAAACTAGTTGAAGCCGATGGGAGTCCAAAAACCAGTGTTAGAAACTGAGATATGAAAGCTAGGAGCTAAATGGCACCTTCAACCGAGGTGATGGGGATTTTTTATACTGTGAACTGCCCTGAAACCTCTGAGTATAGGTCGGTATATAAATTCAATAAATAAAATAAAATAAACAGAAGGTGTGCTCTGTCCTCTAGGTCACTTAGGGGTTCAAGGCATACTCTCCCCAGGTGGGCTCACCTGGAGCTTTCTTTGCGCAGCTTCAGGCGCCAGGCAAAAACGCTTCTCCATAACCAGGCCTTGGGCCAGTAAAGACCAAGTTGTGGCCTTGAAAATGGGTTTGGGGTTGTTGGTTTGTTTCCATTTCTTTGTATTCTCCTGCTGTATGTTTATGGCATGAACTGCCCTGCAGTCTTTTATTTTCTGCCTTTTTTATATGCAGTGGGCGCTCAGGTTGTGATGCGATCTATGCGGGAGGCATGTTCGCAACCTGCAGCGTCGCGTCTGCGCACATGTAGTCGTGATTCGCGCTTCTGCGCATGTGCAAAGTGTGAGTTAGCACTTCTGCACATGCGCAAGCACTGAAACCTGGAAGTAACACGTTCCGGTACTTCTGGGTTCAGCTCGGTGCGCAACCCGAAATCACGCCACCCGAGGCATGACTGTATAGATTCAGTAGCTCTTTTAATTTATTTCCGCAGGTTATAAAAAGATACTTTGTAAGGGGTTTGTATTTTTGCATCTCTTTGAACAGCAACAAGGTAATAAATAAATAAAATAAGAAGCTAAGAGGAGCCAGCATCCTGTTCTCACAGTGGCAGACCAGTGGCTCACGGTGGGAAACTGGCAACCAGGATCCGGGCCCAGGAGCAACACTCTTCCCTGCTGCGCTTTTCAGAATCTGGGATTCTGGAGCCTTGCTGCCTCTGACCTTGTGATTCGGGGGGGGGGCAGGCAGCTGCTGGGCGCTGCACCCGGGCGGAAGACTGCTCCCCCCGCCACTCTAGGGCCCCCCTTTGGGCCTCTCCCCATGCGCTGCCCCTCGCTGCCCGGCCAGCCCCCCGGCAACTGACCCACGCGGAAGATGAGCTCGTCCTCAATGGGGTTCTCCTTCTTCTTGCCGCTGCTGTACATGCTGGAGGGGCGGCGCACGGCCTTCTGGCGGATGTGGCCGCTGCTGGGGGACTTGACGCGGCGCTTGACGTCGTCCGGGGAGGGCGGCACGTCAGAGGCCTTGACGGCCTTGACGCGGAAGGGGCTCCCACGGATGGGCTGCCCGTAGAGGCGGATGGAGAGCAGGTGGTCTCCCTCGTGGCGCGGCGTGTAGAGCAGCTCGTAGGTGCCGTTCTTGTTGTCCAGCACCTCGTGACTCAGGGCCGAGCCGTCGGGGGCGGTGGCCTCGGCCTGCAGGCAGGCGCTCCCGCTGCGCACCAGCTCCCCGTCCTTGTCCTTGGTGGTGACGGTCAGCGAGGCAGCCTGGCCCACCACGGCGTGGCGCAGGCCCTCCCCCGTGGCCACCGTCTTGTGGGCAATGGCGCTGGTGGTCAGCAGGACGCCCAGGTTGAGGATGGACTTGCGCACGCCCTCCGTCTCCACCACGTAGTCCACCTGGGCGTTCTCGTGCGGCTGCTCGGGGAAGTCGCGGCCGGCCAGCTCGCTCAGCCGCTCCGTCATCTGCTTCTTGACCAGCAGGACCTCCGTCTCGGAGCCGTGGTCCAGGGCCTGCTCCGTGAAGCTGCAGCTGCTCAGGATGTTCTCCTGGCCCTGCCGGAGCGTGTCCAGCTGCGCCTGCAGCACCTGAGAGGGGAGGAGAGGGGAGGGATCAGAGAACAGCAGGGCTGGGAGGGACCCCCAGGGGGCATCTAGTCCAGCCCCCAACAATGCAGGAACTGCAGCTCCAGAATCCCTGGACAGAGTGGCTTTTCGGGCAGCACATCCAGCTCAGGGCCACACGGAGCCCAAAGTCCATCCCCGTCCCTGGCAGAATCATTCACTCACTCATTCATTCACTGAATTTATATACAGTGGTGCCTTGGTTTAAGAACACCTTCGTTTATGAACAAATTGGATTAAGAACACTGCAAACCCAGAAGTAGGTGTTTTGGTTTGTGAACTTAGCCTTGGAATAAGAACATGTTCCACTTCCTGTTGAGTGCGTTTCATTTGTAAATTGAGGCCCCCACTGCCATGGGAAAGGGCGCCTTGGTTTAAGAACAGACTTCCAGAACGGATTAAGTTCATAAACCAAGGTACCACTGTATTGCTCTATACCCGGAGGTCTCAGAGCGGTTCACAAAAAAATCACAATATATAAAATCAAAATAAACACAATAATCCAATAACACCCCCCCCCAAAAGAGCCATATTTTAACGGGTATAGGATGTTGAGTAGGGCAGCTTAAAAAGGAACGTTTTTGCCTGGTGCCTAAAGGTGTGTAATGAAGGCGCCAGGCGACCTTTCCTGGGGAGAGCATCCCACAGACAGGGAGCCACTGCAGAGAAGGCCCCGTTCTCGTGTTGCCGCCCTCCGCACCTCTCGGGGAGGAGGCACGCATCTAACCTCTCTTTAAAAACTCAGAATCATAGCTTTGAGAGGGAACCCAAGTGTCATCTAGTCCAACCCCCAAGAAGGAAGAGCCAGCGTTGGGGGGGCATGGCAGGTGGCAGAATAGGTGGCTGCGTCAAGCACTTCCCTCCCTCCAGGGGGGCTGATTCAGGCTTCCCCCATCCCAAGTGGCTCCCGTAAATGGGGGGCCACAACACTGCATGTGGCCTAGGACCTGGGAGAGACGAGGGTCACTTGCTGGGTGACCCCGAGGGGCCAGCCTAACCTACCCCACAATTGTGGGGATTACATGAGGAGGGGAAGAACGATGGACCTTGAGCTCCTTGGAGGAAAAGGTGGGAATCACAAATACCCAATCACTGGCTTGGCAGGTTTGCTGCCCAGGGCAAGAGGCAGACACAAACGCTGCCCGCCTTGCCGGGGGGCACAGCACCTGCCCCACAGCTCAGCCCCAGTGTAGCCAAGAGAAAGCGCCCAGGGCCGTGCCTCCCACAGAATGATCTGCCCTTTGGCCAACCAGCCATGCGCTCTGCAGGTTTAAGAGCGAGGGAGGGGCTGGCCACCGGCCAGTTGGGGGCCCATGCCAAAAACGGGGAGGGGAAAGGCAGCCGGGGTGGGTGGGGCTGGATGCTGGCGCCCCAGAGACGCACTTCATTGTTCCAAAGAACAATTGTTTACAGAAGCCCGTATTTACGTTCTGCCTGAGCTCTCACAAAGAGCCGCTTGTGGCCAAGTCACCAGGGCCCCGGGGGGAATCTCAGCCAGGCCTGGCCCCTGGAAGAAGCCAACTGGAGAAGAGGGCCTCTAGGCATGCGCAGAGAGCCACTGCCCCATGCCCATCCTCCAGGGATTTAAGACAGAGTCTCTGAAACAGCACATGGGAAGATCTCTGGGAAACGGAGGCTGCGTGAAGAGGCTCTTGCCCACCCTCCTGAGCGCTGGGGCTCAGCGCAGGGCAGCATTGTCCCGGCCCAGGCTCACCTTCTGCTTGGCTCCACACAGGGCCTCCAGGTCCCGAACCAGCAGCCCCTTCCGCTGGTGCAGAGCCTTCTCTAGCTCAGCAAAGGTGCTCCCGATCTCGGCCACGGCATCGTTCTTGCGCTCCACCAGCTGCTGGCTGATCTCGGAGACCAGCCCGATGGCCGTGGTCAACTGAGGCAGGCTGGGGGGCGGGAAAGGGGGGTCAGTCCGGCCCCTGCCTGCAAGTGCCCCCTCCAGCTCCTCCTGGCCAGCGCCACCCCCACCCCGCCCCGCCCAGGGCGGTACCGGCTCTTGATGGCGTCCAGCTGCTGGCGCAGGGAGGCCTTGTGCTGCTCCACCACGTCCCGCAGCGGCACCGTCACGTGCTCCCGGTGCTCCCCCACCGTGCACTCGTGGCACATGGCCGTCTCGCACGACTCGCAGTAGTACTCCATCATCTGGCGGGGGGAGGGAGAGAGAGGCAGAGGGAGGTGTTAGAAACTGGGGCAGAAAACCTGGGTTTCAGGCCCCGCAGAGGAATGCCCAGGCGCCCCACTGATCTGCTGATTTGCAAAGTGGCCACTGCACAAATCAGTTTTTTAAAAAATATGTTTTATTATGCAAAAAAACAACAACCATACATTTACATCATTTGTTACAAGAAATGCAAAATTAACAAAAAATAAGCTCCTATGTTCTGGCAATAAATCTTCTTAAGGTACATCTAACTTCCCATCGTCTCCATACTTCATTTAATATTTACTAACTTACTGCATAAACCTATCCAATCATTTTATAATAAAGTATTACCGTATTTTTTGCTCTATAAGACTCACTTTTTCCCTCCTAAAACGTAAGGGGAAATGTGTGTGCGTCTTATGGAGTGAATGCAGGCTGCGCAGCTATCCCAGAAGCCAGAACAGGAAGAGGGATTGCTGCTTTCGCTGTGCAGCGATCCCTCTTGCTGTTCTGGCTTCTGAGATTCAGAATATTTTTTTTCTTGTTTTCCTCCTCCAAAAACTAGGTGCATCTTGTGGTCTGGTGCATCTTATAGAGCAAAAAGAATACAGTATTTCTCCTGTGTCCTTGTTTCTTACTTAGTACAGCTACAGAAGTAATTCGAAGGCAGCGACCAAGTTCACACTGCAACAACTATTCTTAAGATATGTTTTGAAAACTTCCCATTTTGCAATAAGTACTTTTTTTGAATTATCTTTCCTTATTTCGGTTAATTTGGCTAGCTCTGCATATTCAACTAATTTTTGTAACCATTCTGACCTGGTAGAGATTTTATCACTTTTCCAATTCGTCCCTGTTAGGATTCTCACAGCGACAGTGGCATATAGAAAAATTTCTCTTACATTCCTAGGAATGTCTGGTCCTGTAATTCTGAGGAGAAAAGCTTCTGGGGTTTTTTATAAATGAAAGCCTAAACATTTTTTTTAAAGTTCTATATAAAGGGCGCTGCACGAATCAGTTGGCTCCCACCAAAGGATGTGTCTGTTTTGGTGCTCCACAAGCCAAGTGAACCTCGGGCAGATCAGAACAGAAGGAGCACCTTGAGGTGCTGCGCTGCCCTGCAGATTAGCTGATCCGCACAGCAGCATGGCATCAAAAGACGAGTTTCTTTGGGTGCCATGCTGCCCCACAAGCCAGCTGACTGGTGTGGCATGGCAGCAATGCCAGCCAGCCAGATGGAAATGGTAGTCGCCAAACCTGGTGACAAAACATTGCGACTTCCTCGCTGGTTACCTGTCGCATAATGTGACTGGCACCCAGTTAGTTTCAGATGCAGTGAGGGGTCGGCTCATTCCCCCACCAACCCAAGCCCAGCCCCCTGGAGCCAGTGCCAGGGCAGGCCCCTCCCTCCTGACTCGGGGGGGGGGGAGCTCCGCAGAGGAGGAGGAGCCTCCGCTCGGCCTGCGGAGGGGTCCCAGGCGCCCCTCCCTGGTGAAGCGAGCCTGGAGGGGCCCAGCAGGCCAGGAAGGGGAAAGAGCCAGGAGAGGGGCAGGGAGGCAGCGGGGTCCCCCGCCTGCACCCCCTGGGGCTCCCGCCCCCCTGCCAGCACAGGACCCACCTTCCCCTCGTGGTTGGGGCAGGAGAGAGGCTTCCCCGGCACGGCGCTGACCGAGTCCAGCATGGCGGCGGCCGCGTCTTCGTGGCTGGCGCTGTCGGGCTGGCGCTGCAGCACCTCCATGAGGTTGGTGATGAAGAAGTTGTTCTGCAGGGCGGCCACCCCCTTCTCGGGCAGGATGGAGGTCTGGCGGCAGACGGGGCAGGAGAGGGTCAGGCTCTGGGGCGGGATATAGTTCTGGAGACACCTGGGGCAGAGCAGGCAAGACGAGACACGGGGGTCAGGGGGCCAAGCGCCCACTGCTGGGGGGGGCAAGGAAGGCGGCGGAGGCAGAGATGAAGCAGGGGGGGAGTGGCAAGCGGGGGGGATGGAAGGGCAGAGGCGAGGGGGAGGGGAGACAGACACAGAGGTGAGATGGCCCCAGGTGGGGGTGGGTACAAAATGAGTGGGGCTGAGGAGCGACTGACCACTGCAGTCTGTGGGGCTGGGGGTCCCTCTTCAAGTCAGCCCTGTGCCCCTCTCCAGGGAGGCCAGCCTTGCCCTAGAAGAAGACACCTCTTTCCCCCATTCCTGCATGGCCAGGGGTTGGACTTGATGATCCTTGGGGGCCCCCTTCCAGCACTACAATTCTGCACCCAGCAAGCCTCCTGGGACTTAAGCTGCAGGGGGGTCTGTTGGGGGGCAGCTTTGCTCAAGGTCTCTCCCCACTGACTTCCAGGAGCACGACCCACCCCCAAGATCTTCCAGGCCAACTTGGGGTTTCCTCCCTGACCCTCCCACCCCAAGCAGAGCCAGGCGGCCACTCTGCGCCTGCAGCCCCCCACCCCACCCCAAGCAGCCTGGGGGTGGCACAGCACCGGCCCCCCTTTCCTGGCTCCTCTCCCAGAAACACCTTCTCTCTCTCCAGATCCCTCCTGCCCTTGGTTTACCCCCCCCCACACACACACCTGAGCCACTGACTCCCCCCAACCTGCCCCCCAGTGAGGTCAGCCCTTGGGCGGGAGGCAGGACCATCTGCAAGGTCAGAAGATCTGGGCCCTCTCCGTCCCCACCCGGCAGCGGCTTCCCAGATCTGAGCACAATGCTGGAAGGGAGCCAGCCCCACGTTGGCTCAGGACGGGCGAAGCCAACCTCTCCCCAGAGAGCCCTGGCACACGCTCTGCCCCTGCAGCCGCAAGGGGCCATTCTCCTCCGTCCGCGTAGCCCCCCCTCCCTGAAGGCTCAAGGGGCAGGAGACTCAGAGAGAGTGCCTCCAATCCAGGACCCACTGCAAATGGAAAGATCACAGGAATCAGCCCCCCTTGACCTCTGCCAGGGGAGTTGGCAACTACCCCCCCCCCCAAGAGCCTCCCCCTGACCCTTCTGCCTGGCACGTCTGACACACTCAGGAAATTCAGGAAGCTCATCTCCCCCCCCTTCCCCCCAGGGCCCACCCCCGACTGTACCAGGGCACCATCCTCCCCCCCCCCAGCCCCCAATCTGCCACTCTGCTCAGAGGGCGAACTCCAGGCCTCCTTGACCTGGGCTGGCATTTGGCTTCCTGGCCTATTTACAGACTACAAATATAGTGTCTGCTTGCTTCCTGCCAACGCCTGTCCCCAGCCTGGCTAGCAAACGAGGTGAAGAGGGGGGCAGGCGACAGACTGTGAATGTGTAAAGAAGACAGAACCAGCAGGGCTGACTCTCCCCCCCCCCCCCCAGGACAACCAAGGCCAGGAAGGCTGCTGCCCCCTCTAGAAACCCCTGCAAGGAAGGGGGCCCAGTGCCAAGGGGGCCACTCTGCCAGGGCCAAGCTGGGCATGGCTGCCAGTCTAATGGCCAGCGCCAGGCTAGAAGAGCTTGCAGCCCAGAGACTTCTGACTCTGAAGCCATTTCCCAACGCCAGGAACCTGCGCATGACCCAGGACTGTTTTGCCAGGGGGTGTGGTGCCCATGAGCCCCTCCCTGCCCTTCCTTTGTTCCCACTGAGGAAGGTCCCTGAGTCAGCACCAGAGCTCTGGGCCCGATCCTCTGTGGTGCCAGATTAGGGCGTGTCCTTCCGAGTCTGCAGGAAACTGCTCACAAGCTACTAGAGCAGCTTCCTCAACCTCGGCCCTCCAGATGTTTCTGGCCTACAACTCCCATGATCCCTAGCTAGCAGGACCTGTGGTCAGTCATGGTGGGAACTGTAGTCTTAAAACATCTGGAGGGCCGGGGTTGAGGAAGCCTAGGCTAGAGACAGAAGGTGGAGCCCAGAGTGGTCCTGGCATGAAGGGGTTTTTAAGAGGGTCCCCACAGCATCACTGGTAGCCCACTGCCCTGGTGGCCCAGCTCAGAAGTCCCAGTGAGGAAAGATCCAGCTGTGAGCCCTGCCGTGATGCAGCAGCAGAAAAGGCCAAGAGCATTGTTCCAAGGGATCCAAGAGCCACTCAGGCAAATCCCGGCAGAGGGTCCAGCATTCTCTGCAACTGGATAATTATTACAATTATAATAATTTATTATTTATACCCTGCCCATCTGGCTGGGTTTCTCCAGCCACTCTGGGCAGCTTCCAACAAAATATTAAAAATACAATAACAATGCCAACTCAGCAGGGGGAGTGGCCAGAAGCAGCGAGGAAGGATCCTGCAAGCATACCACTATATTGCAGCCATGTGGTATATGCTGATATGTGAATGGTGTGTGCCTTTAAGTTAGGATTTGCTAATGTAATACCTTTCAATAAAAAGCTATTTTTTTATAAAAAAGAAAAAGGAGGCGCTTCCTGGCCTCTGTCCTTCCCCAGAGCAAAACAGAAAGGTGTCTGTCAGACTGCGCTGCAATTGAGAGGCTGGTCCCCAGAAACAACGTGCTCCAGGACAGACCCAGAAAACGACACACACACCCCGTCCCTTGCAGTCCCGGGCAGCCCATCCTGGCTGGGGACCCAAAGTCCCTCTTGCAAGGCTGGACCTGCTCCCAGGCCACCTGACAGAGTTCCTCAGGAGCAGCAGCCACCCAGATGGGGGCTGCATCTGCCCCACCACTGCTCAAAACGCCCGGGGCACATCCCTCCTCCCCCCCCCCCGCCTCATCTCCCCATGTGACAGATGCCGCTGCTGCCCTCCTTCCTTCCTTCGCCCCACATAAGGCCAGCAGGAAGAAGGATCAAGGGGCGCAAGTCTGCCAGGGGCTGGAGGGACATCCCAGGACACTCTGCAAATGAGCTTATGAAGCTCATTCAAGGCTGCGAGATGAAACTGCTGAGTGGCCAGATATCCGAAAGCTGAATGACTGTGTAGCACATTATATATGCTAAGTGGCTTCCCAATGCCAGAATGTCTGCATTATCAACACCTGCTTTATGAATTGCCACAGTTAACCATGAAACTGCCACTCCCTGTAGCTTTCTGTGTTTCAGTTCCCTCTGATCTCACTTTTCTCAGTTCCCCCACAGCCAAAACCAATCATCGGTGCACCAGGAAGTCAGGATAAGGCTCCATGCATCTGACTGCAGTCCATGACAGATTGTGCCACAATCAATGTGCCAATCTTTCAGGTGCCACAAGATGCTTCTGCTGTAACCAGCTGGCCTGGCTGCCCCGCCAGAAACTTCTCTTTCAATTACACCCAACATTCTTTAGCTGACGCATTGTTTTAAGAAAAGACATTTGGACCTCCCTCAACCACTTAAAATACATTCACCATTTCTGAAATTTATAAAGAGGCCTTGAGAACCTAAGAAATGCCCTGCATCTGGATCAGGCCCAGGGGGGCAAATGGATGCCAGGGCACAGGAGCCTCTGCCTGGTCTCCAAGAGGAGGCAGAAGGCAAGACAAAGGCTGCGGTGCAAAGAGCCAAAGCCACTTCTGCCCAGGATTAAAGCCTTGCAGACACAACTCCTGATGCCAAACCGCACAACTCTTCTAGTCCTCATGAGGGAAGGGAGGGGCTCCGCAAGAGGCTCCCTGCTCCCAGGAGGGAGGGAATCTCGACCCAGCCGATGCCTCCTCCACCCACACCCAAGGGAAACAGAGCCCCAAAGTCCCCCCCCCAAAAAAAAGCAGCCTTCCCGAGGCCTGCCGGGCTCAGCCGTGGAAGGCGCATCACTGCAGTCTCCGCAGGGAGCTCGATCCCGAGGCGCCGCGGTGGCGGCGGCAGCAGCAGCAGCAGCCGAGCTGGGGCGCCCCCTCCGGGCCAGGCGTCGGCGAGGGGGGGCGTCTCTCACCTTTCGCAGAAGGTGTGCAGGCAGGGGAGCACCTTGGGGTTGTGGTAGCGGTCCAGGCAGATGCTGCACACTAGGAACTGCTTGTCGATCTGCCGCACCACCGGGCTAGAGCTGGACTCCCGCTTCGCCATGGCGACGGCCGGGGGGGCGCCCCACTGGCACCCTCCTCCTCCTTCTTTGCGGATGGCCTGCCAAGGAGGGACAGGCAAGGGGTGACCCTCGACGGTCACAGGCGCGCACCCGACACCCCTAGAATCCCGGGGTGCAGGAAGGAGGGCGGGGTCCCCCCCAATTTCCCTCTCCTGCAGGGCCGGGGACTCCCAGGACACCCCCCTCCCCATCCCAGCTGCAGCTCAGCCCCGGATCCTGGGGGAGGCGGAGGAGGGCCCCACCCCCCAGCAGCAGCCACGCTGGCGGAGATGCCGCGGGAGAGGAGGGGAGGGGAGGGGGCGGCAGCATCCCCACCTGGCCCGCCGAGCCCCCCCTCCCCCGCTGCCCGGCCCGCGCCAGCCTCCCGCTCGGCCCGCCGCCGGGCGCGCTCACCCAGCTTCTGCGGGCGGCGGGGGCGCCCTCGGGGCCCGCCTCTCCGGAGCCCCCCGCCAGCCTTCCGGCCATGGCGCGGCGGCCCGGGGCACCTTCCGGGTCTGGCAGGAGGGACGGAGCGGCGGGCGGGCGGGCGGGCGGGCGGGCGGCGGCTCCTCCCCTTCCCCTGGAAGGGCGGCCCGGCCAGGCAGCGGTGTGCCAGACCGCTGGGCCGGGAGGCGGAGGCGGAGGAGGAGGAGGAGGAGGGCGCTCGCCCAGCCCAGCCCGCCCCTCCCTCCCCCCCCCCCGCAGGCTGGGCCGGGGCCAAAGGGCGCCTCCCCGCCGCTGCCGGGTGGGGGTGGGGAGGGGCTGCAGAGGCATCCGCCGGCGCGCCCCCCCCTCGAGGCGCCCTCCTCCCGTGCCAGCCCGGGGAGGGGCGCCCCCCGACCGCGTCCCGGCCCCATCACTCACCGGGCGGGCTGCTCCGGCGGAGGGGGCGCTCAGCGGGAGGGGCCGGCCGCCTCCTGCGCCCCCATCACCCGGGGATGTCGGCGGCGGGGCGAGGCCCGGGATGCTGCACCCGCGGCTCCCGCTCGGGCTGGGCTGGGCTGGCTCAGCGCATCCCCTCGGCGGCCGGAGCGTACCACTGCCAGCGCCGGGCGGGGGTGGCCGGGCGAGAGCGGCGCTTTCTGGCTGGCCGCCGGAGCCCCGCGGAGCCCCCGCTGCCTGCTGGCCTCCAGCCCCTCCGCCTCCGCCCTGGCCGGCGCCAGCCCCCGGCCCCGGGAGCAAGGGGGTGCCCCGCCTCCGCGCCCCCCTCCCGGCGCGCCAATGGTCGCGCCCGCCGCGCTGCCGAGCCCGCTGCCGAGCTGCGGCGGCTCCTCCGCAGTGCCGGAGCGCGGGGAAGCGGGGCCGGTGGGGTGGGGGGCGTCGAGCCCGCCCCCCAAGCCCCGGCGGGCGAGGCCAGGCAGCGGGCGGCGAGGGAAGGGCCCGGCCCGCGAGGGGGAGGCCAAGAGGGAGCGATGGTGGTTGTCATGGGAACTGCATCTCGGTACCCGCGGAGGATGCTGCAGGGGAGTGGCAGGAGGGGGAGGGGGCTTCTTCGCACCAGGAAGGGTCCTCGTGTCCCGCCCCCCCCCCCCCCGGCGCATCCTTTAGGAAGGTCAACCCCGCGGGGAGCCACCCCTTGGAGCTCAGGGCAGCAGGGGCCCCTAGGAAGGGCCGGATCCAGACTCACCCCCCCCCCTCTTTAAAGCCTCCAGATGCCCAGGAAGTCTACCAGATCCCGGGCTCCTGAATCCAGTCTTCTGTTCTCTTTCCTGAATCTGCTGAGTAGGTGACTCCGAGCTCCAGTCTACGTCAAGAGAGCCTGTCTGCTGGATCAGACCAGATGCCTCTCTGGCCCCACATCCTGTGCCCCACACTTGCTAAGCAGGTGCTCCCATGAAGCCACAAATAGGTCATGAGCGCAAAGGAGGGAGACATCTGGCTGCTAATAGGATCTTAAAGAGCATTTTAGAGCACCAGGAGGGCTGATGCACAACAAAACTCTCCCTCATGAATCTGTGCATTGCTGAAGCCGTCCAGGATGGCAGCCATCACAGCCTCTTGTGGAAGGGAGTTCCACAGTTGAACCATGTGCTGCATGAATAAATACTTCTGAGCTTCATTTGATTCCCTTAAGTATTTGGAGGGAAGGAGAGAAACATTTCTCTGTTCACTTTCCCCAGGCCTCACATAATTTTAGAAGCATCCACCATGTTGTGTCTTCCTCGCCTTTCAGCTAAACTAAAAAGTTCCAAAGTCGCTGGACTCCCTGGATCATTTTGGGGGCCCTTTTCTGAACCTTTTCCAAAAAACGCTCCCAGTTCAGACCCAATGAGCATATAGGCAAAATTAAGGTCTTTTGCCTCAACAGACATTCACATGGAAATGCATTGGCCATTTCCCCTCCCATTCACTCAGTTTGGAGCCTCCTTTTGGAGCTCTTTTTGTTTCAACCACTCTGAACAATTTGGGTTTCATCAGCAGACTTGGCCCCCACTGCTCACTCCTGCCTCTCCAGCATTTATGAACAAGCTGAAAAACTCAAGTCCCAATCCTGATCCATGGGGTCTGGGGCGTCACCTCAATCTCGGGATTGTGGGTCCCCAGCAGCAACTCTTCCTCCTCCTCTCTGCAGCCAGGGAGAAACCCTTTTCTGCAGGGCGGGGCAGAGAGACTGTCTGTGTCTGAGCCCCACTCCCCGGAAAAGGCTGCTTTGCTGGCGGGCTGTGTAGGACGGAGCTGAACTGCTTCTCTCTCTGCCAGATGGGCGGGGTATCAATATTATTATTATTATTATTATTATTATTATTATTATTATTATTATTTACTTTGTGGGTGCCTGGCTCCCACAATTATATTATAGTGGGTGCCCAAGCACTCACAGCCCCCTGGCATTGGGGCCCCTGCTTGGGGGACTCCACTTTCTGCATTCAGAGAGTTCTCCATGTCTTCCTGCTTTCTGCTCCTGCGGCTTCACCTGTTCCAGATGCACAACTGGCCCTCTCCTTTTGCTCCTTGCCTGCTTAGCTTCCTCGGGAGTCTTTGGTGAGGGACTTTGTCGAAAGCTTTTTATCCCCCTGTAACTGCCGCTCAGGGACGCAGGTGGCGCTGTGGGTAAAACCTCAGCGCCTAGAGCTTGCCAATCGAAAGGTCGGCGGTTCGAATCCCTGCGGCGGGGTGCGCTCCCGCTGCTCGGTCCCAGCGCCTGCCAACCTAGCAGTTCGAAAGCACCCCTTGGTGCAAGTAGATAAATAGGGACTGCTTACCAGCGGGAAGGTAAACGGCGTTTCTGTGTGCGGCTCTGGCTCTGGCCAGAGCAGCGATGTCACGCTGGCCACGTGACCCGGAAGTGTCTCCGGACAGCGCTGGCCCCCGGCCTCTTGAGTGAGATGGGCGCACCAACCCCAGAGTCTGGCAAGACTGGCCCGTACGGGCAGGGGTACCTTTACCTTTACCTTTTTAACTGCCGCTCTGCCATGGATGCTTCAGCTGCGATTCCTGCATCACAAGGGGTTGGACTAGAGGTCCTTTGGGTCCCCCCCTCAGCTCTCAGATTCTATGCTTCTATGACCCTAGACCCCCAGAATTCTACAAGAATTCTACAAGGAAGAATTCTACAAGGAAGGCTCAAGCAGTATGTGGACCGAGAACTCCCAGAAGTGCAAGCTGGATTTTGAAGAAGCAGAGGAACCAGAGACAAAATTGCAAACATGCGCTGGATTATGGAGAAACTAGAGAGTTCCAGAAAGACATCTACTTCTGCTTCATTGACTATGCAAAAGCCTTTGACTGTGTCAACCACAGCAAACTATGGCAAGTTCTTAAAGAAATGGAAGTGCCAGATCACCTCATCTGTCTCCTGAGAAATCTCTATGTGGGACAAGAAGCTACAGTTAGAACTGGATATGGAACAACTGATTGGTTCAAAATTGGGAAAGGAATACGACAAGGCTGTATATTGTCTCCCTGCTTATTTAACTTATATGCAGAATTCATCATGCGAAAGGCTGGGCTGAATGAATCCCAAGCCGGAATTAAGATTGCCGGAAGAAATAGCAACAACCTCAGATATGCAGATGACACAACCATGATGGCAGAAAGTGAGGAGGAATTAAAGAACCTTTTAATGAGGGTGAAAGAGGATAGCGAAAAATATTGTCTGAAGCTCAACATCAAAAAAAAACGAAGATCATGGCCACTGGTCCCATCACCTCCTGGCAAATAGAAGGGGAAGAAATGGAGGCAGTGAGAGATTTTACTTTCTTGGGCTCCATGATCACTGCAGATGGTGACAGCAGCCACAAAATTAAAAGACGCCTGCTTCTTGGGAGAAAAGAAATGACAAACCTAGACAACATCTTAAAAAGCAGAGACATCACCTTGCCAACAAATGTCCGTATAGTTAAAACTATGCTTTTCCCAGTAGTGTTGTATGGAAGTGAAAGCTGGACCATCAAGAAGGCTGATCGCCGAAGAATTGATGCTTTTGAATTCTGGTGCTGGAGGAGACTCTTGAGAGTCCCATGGACTGCAAGAAGATCAAACCTCTCCATTCTTAAGGAAATCAGCCCTGTGTGCTCACTGGAAGGACAGATCGTGAAACTGAGGCTCCAATACTTTGGCCACCTCATGAGAAGAGAAGACCCCCTGGAGAAGACCCTGATGTTGGGAAAGATGGAGGGCACAAGGAGAAGGGGATGGCAGAGGATGAGATGGTTGGATGGCATTCTCGAAGCTACCAGCATGAGTTTGACCAAACTGCGGGAGGCAGTGGAGGACAGGAGTGCCTGGCGTGCTCTGGTCCAGGGGGTCACGAAGAGTCCGACACAACTAAACAACAATAACAGACACACACCCCCCAGAAGACACCTGAGCCTCTCTTCTCTGGGTCTGGAGGGAGCCAGCCTGGTGGGTGGCAGGGGCCTCATCACAGCCTCTCAAAAAGCCTCCCTCCTGCTCAAGGGGCATCACTAGGGCAGGGGTGACCCAGGAAGGGCAGGGCCAGGCTGCACCCTCTCTCAGCAACACTCAATCATTGGGGCAGCAATACTCACCCACTGGATCAAGCTCATGCCCAGCCCCCTAGGCCAAGACACCCACCCCCCTGCCCCTGCCCCCTATCTGGACACTCAGAGGCCTGGCTGCTGCAGCCATTTCCCTTCCCTGGTTGCTACACAAGGAGTGCCCCCCTCCGACAATATCCTCTGCCCCACTTCCCCACGGCCTTACCGTGCCATGGCAGGATCATGTCCTCACTGCATCAAGGCTCCCATGGCTTCTGCCCCACAGCCGTGGGGCTGGGCACCTGAAAGGCAGCAAAGGGAGGAGGAGGCTGTAGCATCACTCAGTGGATAAAAGCAGGGGGAAGAGGGAGCCCCCCCCCAAAAAAACAACCCCTAACAGAGCCAGGCCTCCAGTCATCCAGCATCTCCTGGCACCCGGAAGAAAAAATCAAATAAAGTCTGGCAGGGAGAAGGGAGATGCCCAAAGGGAGGTGGGCGGGCAGGTGTCTGGGTGCAAACTCCTTCTTGGGATGGAGTTCTAATAAAAATAAAATAAATAAAATAAAATAAAAATGTATTGCTTATGCCCTGCACCATCTGGCCGGTCCTCCCCAGCCACTCTGGGCGGCTTCCAACAGAATATTAAAAACACAAGAAAACATCAAACATCAAAAACTTCCCTAAGCAGGGCTGCCTTCAGATGTCTTCTAAAAGTCAGATAGTTGTTTATTTCCTTGACATCTGGTGGGAGGGCGTTCCACAGGGCGGGTGCCACCACTGAGAAGGCCCTCTGCCTGGTTCCCTGTAACCTCACTTCTCACAATGAGGGAACCGCCAGAAAGCCCTTGGAGCTGGACCTCAGTTTCCAGGCTGAACAGTGGGGGTGGAGAAGGTCCTTCAGGTATACTGGGCCAAGGCTGTTAATGCTTTGAAAGCCCCCCCCCCCAACTCTCCATGGCCATGCTTTAGTTGAGATTCCTGCATTGCAGACTAGATGGCCCTTGGGGGGGTCTCTTCCAGCTGTACAGCAGCAGCAGCTCGGAGACCGCTCTGGATGCAGCCCCGCTGCCTTGGGAGTCTAGCCCTCAGGACCAGCCCTTGGCCGCCTTTCCCGGCCTCTGAGCGAGTGGTCTGCTGCTGCCGGCGCTCCTACTCTCAGCTCAGCCGGAGCCACGCAGCTGCTCAGAGGCAGGCGGTGCTGCTGCCGGTGACGGCAGGGATGTCCGCTCCTTTCCGCTGGCGCTCAGCCCTCGGAGGCCAGCCAGAAAAGACGCCGCCGCCGCCGCCCCGCCTGGCTTGGCGGCCTCCCTTCTCTCCCGGTCGTCTCCCGAGGCCGCTTAGCTCAGTCCGTGGCTCCACGGCCCGCCGGCCAGGCAGCGAGCCCCCCGCGAAACGAGGTCGACTTGGGGCGGGGAGCGTGGCTTGGCAGCTGGGCTGTCAAGAACTGGGGGTGCGGTGTGTGACCTAGGCGCAAACGGAACCCCCGACAGGCGCCGCCGAGAGGCGTCTGGAGAGCAATCTGAGCCAGGACTCGGTCCCGTGGGGCGAGGGGAGGCGCTCGTGGGTCCGGCGACGGGCCAGGGCAGCCCTTGCTCGGGCGTGGAGGCAGCCGAGTCTGCTCGCGCGCCCCAGGGGAGGCGGGAGGCAAAGAAGGCGCAATAGACGTTTAGGAGATTCCTGCTGCATCGCAGCGGATTGGATGGCATGACCCTCCGAATACAATTCCTTGATTCTGTGACATGCTCTGTTTGGTCATCCATACAGCAACAACCTTGCGAGGTAGGCCGATTTCGAGCGCCCGCCTTGCCGCCGTGGGGGGCCCGGCACCTACCCCTCGCACGGGCGCATCCAGGTGGCCAGAGGGACCCCCGTCGAGGGAGAGGGGCTCTCCCCGCAGGCCTGTTTTTCCTCTCGCCCGCCCGCGCGCGTGCCAACCAAGGGAGGAGCCGCCCGCGCGCAGCCTCTCCGCCCCCCATGATCCTCCGGTTCCCGGGCCAAGCGGCCCCCAGGCGGGGCAGAAGGGAGCAGGAATGCGGCCCGGCTGGTCCAGCTCCCTTTCCCGGCCGCCGCCCCCTCTTTCATCTGGGTTGTTGTTGTGCTCGGGAGTCGGGACAGAAAGTCGTTCTCCCTCCTCCCGCCAAGAAGCGCGCAGCTCCGAAGACAGGAGCTCCACCGCATCCCCCGGCCCCCTGGATACCCCGGGCGCCCTTGTGCGCCCTTCTGCCATAAGAACATGAGGAGAGACTGCGGAGCCAGGCCAGTGGCCTACCTCGTCCACAGGGGCCAAATACTCCTTAAAACCTAGGGATCGAGACAGACTGCCTCTGGAGCTGGAGGTTCCCTAAGAACCTCGGAAGAGCCCGTCTAGTCCAGTCCCCTGGCTGCCCAGTGGCCTGCCGGGTGCCCCCGGGGAGGCTGCCAAGCAGGACCCGAGCGCAAGAGCATCTCTCTCCACCTGCTCTGCCCTGCATTGCTGCTGCCTCGGACGGGAGACAGAGCCGAGCCATCCTGGCCAGTGGCTTTCCAAAGCCCTCTGCGCCTCCATGAATTTGCCTCATCCAAGTTGGGACCCACATCGCCTCCTGCGGGAGGGAGTTCCGCGGTTTCCTCGGCGCTGCCCAGGGCCGCCCACCCGTTGCCCCCGCCTCCCGTCGGGTCGCTCCCCTCGCAGCGGCTCCGGGCTCTCGACGGGGCTGTCAGCGCCGCGGTCCTCCTCGCCTCCGGAGCCCGAAAGACCTCCCGGCGCCGCGGTCCCGGGGGCGCCTGTAGAAGCCGCGCAGGGAACTGCTCACCTGTGCAGGTCCCGGACAGAAATGCCGCCCGTCCTCCGCCGCCGCGTCCTGCGGAGCCCGCGGGGTCCAGCCCCAAAGAGAGCGACCCGGGAACAGCCCCCGCCGTCGGGGAGACGCCGCTCGCTCCGCTTTTGCTCGGGAGTTTCCTCCCGCTTTGCTCGGCGCATGAAAGGCAGAGCGGGGCGACCTCGCCCAGAAAAGGTGGCGACGTCACTCCGGGTTCGCCCAGGTCCTACCTGAGCAGGTATCAGGGGCCGCAGGAACCGGCACCGCGGACTCGCTCCTGGACGGAAGGCGGTCCCGCGCTGCGCCCCGTGGCGGCGCATTTCGGAAGCCTAGCAGAGCCGCCGAGGGCTTGTGGCGCCCCCTGCCGCCTGCAGAAGCCCCTGCTCAGCGGAGCAGCATCTCGGCAGGTAAAGGCCAAAGGTGAGCGTCAGGAGCGGCTCTTTTCCCCCCGACATGTTGAGGCTGGACATTTCTGGCGAGCCAGGGCGGCTCAGCAACGCAACCGGTTGGCTCCGGTGGAGCCGAGCTCTTTCTCCTTCAAGGAGCCTCCATCCCTCCAGGCGATGAGAGTCTGCCTCCGACTCTGTGATTCTCCCTCAAGGGCTCTCATGCTCCCCCCCCCCCCAATCTATTAACGTGGCTCGTTTCCCTCCCATTCTGCATCCTGCAGCCACATCTCTGGTGAGTTCGAGGGTCTCTCTCCGAGTTCTGTTTCTTGTCCCCAGATCTAGCCTCACCAACGCCTCTCTGGAGAAGAGCGCTAAAAGCAAGGAGATCCATTCTGCAGTCCGTGTGCTGGGAAGGGGAACTGGATTCCAGGGCAGGAACAGGAATCTGACCGGGAAAGAATCGGGGGAAGATTTGGTCAGGTAGGAGCAGGAAAGGAAGGAGTCCGGAAGGAAGGAAACCCCGAATGGGGTCGAAAGCTCCACAGCAGACCAGCCTCCCTCAGAAAGGAAGGCTCCCAGGGGTCATTCTGCATCCTTGGTGGCAGTGCTTTTTTCTAAAGAAAATGTTTAGGGGTCCTCTCATTTTCCTACTCATATTGAAATACTGCCCCTCAATGAAGCCAAACTTAGATTCACAAAATGTTTAGTGGTATTCATGTCCCCCCAGAAAAAAAGCACTGCTTGTTGGACAATGACAGAATTCCCTGTCTACAGAAACATTGTAAAATTAAGGAATGTTAGAAGGATGCTGGAATGAAGTTATGTGGTTTTAGCAGTAATGTTATAAAGGAGTATGTAAAAATGGGTTGTTAACAGGTGAGAATGTAAAGTTACAATATATTAAGATAAATGATTAAGATAAAAACAAAGATGGAAAGGATTTGCTGAATTAACTAACTGAACTAGAATACAAAAAAGGGAGGTGTGAGGAAGTCAAGGAAACAAGTAAATGAAAGATAAGTTATGGAAAAATTGATTTGTTTTTAATTGTTTTTATTTTTCAGTATTTTGTATTTTTTGTTTTATTATTTTTTATTATTTTTGTCATTTTTTGAAATTTCAATAAATATTACTTTAAAAAAAAAAAAAAAAGACAGTCTTCCCCTTCAGTTTGTCCTGGCAAATTGGACTGAACTGAGGAGACAGGCTGCCTTTTCATAGAAAAATGAGACATTCCTTGCTAGAGAGGGGTGTGGTTGGGACCTGTTGTGTCCCTTCCTTTGCCTTCTCCCACCAACCCTGTGATCACGCTGTGCGCACACGCACGCACGCACGCACACACACACACACACATGCACAACCTCAACAAAGCCAGGCAGTCCCCAGCCAATAAAGTGCTGACTGTCCACCTGCCTCAGTGGGTGCTTGGGGCTCCCAGTCTCACTCACCAGGCAGACTAAACTGCTATATCAGGCAAAGAAGAAAGGAACAAACCCTCTTGCACCCAGCAAGCTGGAACATTAGGACCATGTGTTCTGGCTTGTTCGCTGACTTGCTGCAGGTCCATGACTCATGGAAGATGAACATCACTGACCACGAGCTGAAAACACTCAACATGGACATTGCTGCTCTACAGGAGACCAGACTTGCTTCGAATGGCAGCCTCAGAGAAAAGAACTGCACCTTTTGTGGCCAGGAGGGCATCTCAAAGAACCGCACATTCAAGGCATGAGATTGTCAGCGAAGGACTCCCTTCTGTCTGCGATAGAACTGCCAGCTGAGGCTCAGAATGCTTCCCTTCTCTCCATCTCTCAACTACCTCCATCCCAGTTAACATATTGAGTGTTTACACTTTGTGTGCTCTGATATACAGATCAAGAACAAGTTCTGCGAGGAACTAGACTGCAAACACCTTCTCGGTGGTGGTGCGCACCCTGTGGAACACCCTCCCATCAGATGTCAAAGAAATAAACAACTCTCTGACTTTTAGAAGACATCTGAAGGCAGCCCTGTTTAGGGCAGTTTTTAATGTTTGAAGTTTTTTCTGTTTTTAGTGTTCTGCTGGGAGCAGAGTGGCTGGGGAAACCCAACCAGATGGGCGGGGCATAAATAATAAAATTATTATCAGTTCTGCTGGGAGAAGTCGCCACAGCTGGGATAACCGCAGAGGCCCCCTTGATATCGGGAGCCTGAAGAAGAATGGAGAAAGGCTACCTGAACTGTGCTCCTTCCACAGCCTCTGCATCACAAACGTGATATGCTCCTCCAAGGCAAAAGGCTGAGTGTCCCGGAGACAGCTTAGATGTCAGGTCACTGCCACCAGGCGATTGCACTGAACTGTATTAATGCCACACAGAGCTACCACAACACCGACTGTGACATGGTCATGCCCTGGTGGCCAGCAAAGAGGACCTCTAGCCAATCTCAGCTTCTGCACTTTGGCAGGAAGAAGCAGCTGCACCAATATAAGGTGAGGGAAAAGAATCTAGGAATCTTAGTGAACCACGAACTTAACATGAGTCAACCTGAGAGTGATGCAGCAGCAAAAATTGCTAATGCTCTTTTAGGCTACAACAACAAAAGTGTCCAGATCAATGGAAGACAATAACACAATGAAATTCAAAACAGTAACAATTTATTCAACATCCATTAAAAACTATTTATTTTTTTCTATTCTATTCCAGTTCTTTTTCCTCTTTCCACCAATTGGTTCTCATTCCCCTGACCAGGCTCTGGAATTCCGCTTTGAGTTCCAGGAGTTGCAGATTCAGAAGTCTTCGCAAGTGGGCAATCATTTGGTGGTCCTTCACGATTTAGTAGAATTTCACTCCCTGATCTTTGTGACACAGTAGAAATCCCATCTCTGTCCTCAATCAGCACGACGCTGAGACACACGGAGTTACACAGGGAATAGATCATATATCCTAAGAAACTGAAAAACCCAAAAATCCATGAGATCTTTTGAGGCAAAATAATGCTATCAATTTTCGGATCTCTTTCTGTCCGGCCCTGCCCTGTCTTTTGCCAAAAGAAAGGTGGCAGCCCTGACACCCCCTCTCGGCCCCCCTGAGGTGGTCCAAAGGAAAGAAGAGCAAGGCGTAAGAAACCAGTTTGGCTGCAGGAGTTGCCAGAAGGAGGCCCACAAAATGCCTTCCCACCATCTTCAGGACTCCACTCTGGATCTGTGTAGCCACACGTTCCATGTCTCTGATCCACAAAATATGAGTATGCTTGGCTGACGAAGCCCAGCAGGGCCAAACGAGGTAATATTCGGGGAATCCTTATCACGTTTAAGTTCTTTCTTCTGATACCGGCATACAACAACTATATTTTGCAAAGGCACACGTTAAGATCTTCCGTATCCTTCGCCTGATACCTGCATACAGCAGCTGCAGACAACAGCCATACTTTGCAAAGGCAGATGTGGAACATTACAAGGAAAAGTTCATCTTTTGCAAGTACCGCTCCTTAAAGTTGTGACGTTTAACACTGGTATTCGCTAAGACATACGTGGAACACAAAAAGCTTTTATTTGGACATGACGTATATAAGAATTGATCTATTTGTATTTCCTATTCTAAATGTTGGTCCTTAATTGCTTCTACTTAACTAGAGAATGTGAAAAGAGTTATGTTTATATGATGTATAAAGAATTTATATAGTTAAACACAGCCAGTTACATTGTGGGTTTACTCTGGAGCCTTTTCTTCTCCTGAAGCAAGGCAGCGGAGGTTGAGAATCAGAGTTCTCCTCAATGGGATCCTCGAGTTCTCCCCATCGCCCCTCATTTCCCTCTACAGCACGTGCCCCTCCCTCACCGAGGGTTTGAGACTCATTGGCTCCCCTCCCCTGGTTGCCCGGCCTCTTCTCCCTCTGACCACCCATCCTTCCTCCACCTCCACTCCTTGGGCTCTGAGCCATCTTCCCTTCCTGGTTCCCCGGCTGCTTCCTCCCACCATTCCTCTGTGCCCAACCAGTCCATGACATTGCTCCATCCCTCGGCCTCTGTCCCCACAAGGCAGCTTCCCCTGACCTGATCTGGTTCCACAGCCGCTGTTCCCCTTCTGCCCCCATGAAAAGGCGGACCAGGAGGTTTTGCCGGCATCATTCTGTCTCCTGAAAGAGAAAAAACGTAATCAGGATGCCAGGAGTGCCTGCTTCTCTCACAGAGGAAACAGGACATCTCTAACTACAGATGGGCCTTTGAGAAAGACTTACCTGCTGAGTGCAGTTGGACGTTTGTGCCTTCCTTCCTCTGGACCCTTGGTCCCAACTGTGCCCCCCCCCCAAAAAAAACAAGATGAAAAGAACCCAGAGATTGGTTTGAAAACCAACAGAATGAGACCAAATTGAAAAAAAACCACCTTCCTCCTTACCCAGTGGCCTCTCTCTGGTGTCCAGTGGAGCCGGAGGTCCACACTGCCTCTGAATCTTCAATGATGATGTCATCTGGATGAAAGAGATGGAAAATGAGAGGCAGAATTATTCCACAGGCCTTTATTCCCCACATTTATACCCAACCTTCAGCCAAAGGTCCCAGGTTGGAAATGTCTTCTTCTTCTTCTTCTTCTTCTGCGATCCCTCGTAGCCGAGCAAGATGGTCTTCCACAAACAGGGTCTTAACAGTGAGTCTGTAAGTGACAGTGGAGGCCAATTCTGGATCCACACGTCCTTCCACAGTGGGGACACTGGATTCCGGGTGGGAGTTGATACTGGTGAGGGTTTGCCAAGCGTGCCTTCTCCCTTGCGTCCTGAGTTTGAGCGTCTTCAAAGACCATGGCACCTTTGGTCAATGCTGTTCTCCAACTGGAGCGCTCGCAGGCCAGTGTTTCCCAGTTGTCGGTGTTTATACTTGTCAGGACTGCCTCTAGGTCCCAGCTCACAGAGGACCAACGCCCGGTGGATGTAATGTACAAAAGTCTTTATTGAAGTTTAGTTTCCATTTCAAAGCTCTGGGCGTGCTGCCCCACGTCTTGACTCTAGACCGGCTAAGTCCCCTCTGACTCACTGCTCCTCCCACACCAGTTTAAGATTCTAGCCCGGTTCCACCTCCTGCGCTGTTCTTTCCTGCGCTGGGTCCTTCTGCCCTCTGGGGTTTCCTCCTTCCTGGACTCCTCTGATGCTGAGCCTCCTGAGTCCTGCCCTTCCTTCCGGCGGGCTTTAGGACCTGGCTCCCTTCCCGGGCTCCCTGCTGTGCCGCTCGCCTGTACATTTGAACTTGGCGCGCGCGCCCAGCCAGTAACCTTCCTCCTGACCGTTTCCCCGCTTCCCGATGTGGGCGTGGCCAAACCTGACTCCTCTCCTCCCGCTGGTGGTGAGGACACTGGTCCCGATTCTTGGGACTCCCCCTCCCCACTGCGCTCTGGTGGGGAAGCTGGTCCTGACTTCCAACTGCTGCTCAGGGACTCCCCGCTGGCCCCTTCCTCCTGGGGCTTCCCCCCTGGAGCCCCCCTCGCTCTGGCCACCGGCGCTCCCTTCTGTGAGTCCTCCGATTCGCTAGAGAGGCTTGTGGAATAACTCTGGCCACTGTCACTGCCTGCGCCCCCCTCGTACTCCTCCTCCTCACTCTCCATTTGCTCCCCCTCCTGTGTCTCTCCTTCTGAACCCCCGACATCCATCCCCCCCTCGAAGCCCCCCCTTCCCCCTCCCCCTCTTCAGGTGCGGGTTCCGGGTGCTCTAGAGTTGTCGGGGTGAGTTCAGGATACAGTTCGTCCCCCGAGGCGTGCAGCCATCGTGATAAGTCCGGAAAGTCCTCCATGGGCTCGTCGACTGCGATTCCCTCCGCTTCCATCTCCTGGGCGGTGTGTTCGAAATCTGAGGCCGCCCCCAAATCACTCACAACCCCTTCTCCCCCCGTCACCTGAGGTGAAGCCACTTCCCAGGGTCCCTCCGGCATGTCTCTGCGCCATCCCACTTCGGGTTGGTCCTCCCACCAATAAGATCCCCCCGTGCCAAAACCTGAGACCGAGCCCTCTGGGGAGCTGCCTCCCGGAGCCGAGTCCTCCGCTGACGAGAAACCCCAGAAAGTGCTGGCCGAGAGTGTGGGTGTGAACAGACAATCATCGAAAAAGCCCGCCGGCATAGGCTTGTGCGGGAAAAGTGTATGGAATTCTTCCTTGAGCAACTGCTCCTCCAATGCGTAATCCGGCACCCACCTGTTGGCGCTGGCCGGGGTGTCCTCTGTGGCGAGAAGATATTCAATCCCGTCCTCCCCCCACCTTGAGTCTAAAATCTCTGTGGCTTCGTTGAGTGGCCCCCTTCTCGGCGACCCCCCCTTTTTGGGCGCTTCCCTGAGCGGGTCTGGTGCTGTCCCTGGTGCCTGAAACCTGTGGGGCTCTTTGTAGGGTGTGAGCACTGATCTATGAAAAACCGGGTGCATTCTGGACCCCTCCGGGAGTGTTAACCGGAAGGCCACTGGGTTGATCTGCGCCTCTACTTGGTACGGCCCTAGCTGCTTGTGCCCGAGCTTCTTCTTGGCCAACGATCTGGCCGGAACTGCCTGGGCTGCTAACCAGACCCAGTCTCCTACCCGGATGTCTTCCCCAACCCCCCTGTATCGGTCTGCCTGCACTTTGTAAGCCTGTTTCGCCATCTCTAACTGCCTCCTGAGCTGCTCGTGGATCTCCTGCAACTCCGCTGCCACGGCCTCTGCTCCCTGCGGCTCCCCCTCCCTCACTTTCTCCAAACCCGGGAAGGTTCTGGGATGCCGCCCATTGTTGGCGAAAAACGGTGTCACCCCCGTGGACACGTGTTTCGTGTTGTTGTAGGCAAACTCGGCTAGCGGTAGGTAGTCCACCCAGGTCGAGGGCTGCTGGTTCGCGTAGCATCTCAGGTACTGCTGCATGATGGCGTTGACTCTCTCCGCCTGTCCGTTAGTCTGCGGGTGTCGCGCCGACACCAGGCTGACCTTGACGTTCAGGAAACCCATCAGCTTTTGCCAGAAGTTGGATATGAACTGGCGCCCCCTGTCGGACAGGATGGACCGTGGTAGGCCGTGCACCTTGAACACGTGGTCTATAAACAGCTTGGCGGTCTGCTCGGCTGTGGCCACCTTCGCGCAAGGAATGAAGTGGGCCATCTTGGTGAACAAGTCTACTACCACGAGTACTGCCGTCTTGCCTCTCGAGCTGGGCAGATCCGTGACAAAGTCCAGGGCCACCCTCTCCCACGGTTCGAACGGTGTCTGTAGCGGTTCCAAGAGGCCCGCCGGCGGCTGGTGTACTGGTTTGGCCCTTTGGCAGGTGTCGCACCTCCTGACGTATTCCGCGACATCCCCCCTCATCTTGGGCCACCAAAAGTCTCTGGCCACTAGGTCCACCGTCTTCTCCTTGCCGAAGTGTCCCGCGCTGGGCGCGTCGTGCAGCTGTTGCAGGACCCTCGCGCGGAGGTTGTCTCCCGGCACGTAGAGGGCTCCTTTGCGGATGAGCAGGCCGTCGCGTATTTGGAAGTCGTCGTCCCTCGCCGTGCCGCTACGCACCTCCTCCATCTTGGCTCGCGCGAAGGAGTCCGTCTGCAGCGCTCGACGCACCGCGTCCAGGTCCACCGTGGCTGACGCGCATGCCCACGCCTTTGGTGCGAAAATATGCTTGGCCGCCGCCAGCGCCTCTTCTTCGAGATACTGCGGTTTCCTGGACAGCGCGTCCGCCATGATGTTGTTGTTTCCAGGGATGTATTCTATTCTGAAGTTGAAATCTGCAAAGAACTCCGCCCAGCGGATGTGTCTCTGGTTCAGGAACCTCGCCGTGCGCCAGTACTCCAAGTTCTTATGGTCTGTACGGACCTGCACCGTGTGTTTGGCCCCGACGAGGAAATGCCGCCACGCCTTGTAGGCTGCATGTATGGCCAGTAACTCCCTGTCCCAGATGGTGTAGTTCTGCTCCGACTTGCTGAGTTTCCTGGAGTAGAAAGCGCACGGCCTCCAGTCCCCCTGGTGGTCTTGCTGCAACAGGACGGCCCCCACGGCCCTGTCTGACGCGTCCGTCTCCACTCTCATGGGCCTGCTGGGGTTCACGTGTAGCAGGTGTTCCTCGGACGCGAAGAGGTGCTTGAGCTTCTGAAAGGACTGCTCTGCCTGCTCCGTCCAGATGAACTTCTTCTTCTTGGAACTGAGGGTGTCAGTGATGGCCGCTGTCTGCATGGCGAAACCTTTGATGAACTTGGGATAAAAGTTGGCAAAGCCGACAAACCTCTGGACTTCCTTTCGATTGCGTGGGCTCTTCCAGTCCAGCACTGCCCGTACCTTGGTACTGTCCATGGCGAGTCCCTTGTCGGACAGTTTGTAGCCCAGGAAGTCCACCTCCGTCTTGTCGAACTGGCACTTCTCCAGCTTGGCGTAAAGCCGGTGCTCCCGCAGCCGCTGCAGTACTTCCCTGACATCTCTCTCGTGAGCCTCCGGCGACTCCGAGAAGATGAGGATGTCGTCCAGGAAGCAGACGCACTTCTTGTAGAGAAGCCCCGCCAAGACATGATGCATGAATGCTTGAAAACAGTGGGAGCCATTTTGTAATCCAAAAGGCATAACTCTATATTCATAGGTGCCCAGCGGCGTAAACATGGCCGTCTTCCACTCGTCACCCTTCCTCACGCGTATGAGATTGTACGCTCTGCGTAGATCCAACTTGGTAAAGATGCGCCCCTTCCGCACCGTCGCCAGCAGGTCATCGATCTTGGGCATGGGGAAGGCTGTGGGCTTGGTTTTTGAATTCAAAATTCTGAAATCAACTACAAGCCTCTTTTGGGGCGTGTCCCGCTTCTTCACAAAAAACACGGGACTGCCCCCCACTGCTTTGGATTCTCGGATGAACCCCCGCTTCAAGTTGTGATCTATGAACTCCCTGAGTTCCTGCAGTTCATCCTCAGACATGGAATACAGTTTCCCAGTGGCAGCGTCGCCCCCGGCAGGAGGTCAATCTTGCAGTCGTAGGGTCTGTGGGGAGGCAGCTTGTCCGCTTCCTTCTCGCAGAAGACCTCCAAAAACTCTTTGTACTTGTTGGGTACCGCTTGCAACATGCCTAAGTGCAGCTGTGGTCCGTCTTCGTGCCCCTCATCTTCTTGGTTAGCGAGGATGCAGTGTTCTGCGCAGTAGGAGGAGCAGAAGGTCAGTTGACGCTGGTACCATGCCAATGCCGGGCTGTGCCTGTCCAGCCAACTCATGCCCAACACAATGGGCGTGTCTGACAGGCGGGTGACGTTGAAGCTGATGACTTCACGGTGATTACCAATGCGCATCACCATTGGCGGCGTCTGCTGCAGCACTTGCCCTCCCAGTAGCTCCCTGCCGTCCACCGTGATGACGTTCAGAGGTACCGTCGCTGGCAGAAGGGCTATGCCATGTTGCTGGATGAACTCCATGCCTATAAAATCTGCATTGCTCCCAGAGTCAATCGTAATGGGGATTTCCACAGTGAGCCCATTGGGAAGTTGAAGGGATGCGGTGAGCTGCACTACTGGTTTGGGTGGGAGGGGGTCTGTGGGCTGTAACATTACTGGGGATTGCTTCACTGACTTGTCTGGCTGGCCCCCAGTGACTCCATTTCCAGCCAGACAGTGGAGTTTTCCTGCTGTGATTCACTCTGCTGAACTGCTTCTGTTACTGTCGCTGCGGCTGCAGTGTGCTTGTGAAACCGCTGGGGACACTCTTTCGCCATGTGCTGAGCACTGTCGCAGATGTAGCACTTCCTGGTCCCTCTAGGAGGCTTCATTTTGACTGCTCCCGGCGTTAGGGCTCCGGCTGTGGACTGAGCCTTAGCACCACCTATCTCCATCGGCTCCTCTCCTCCTCCCAGCGGAGGCATGGATCAAGCGCGCGCCGCTTCCTTGGGAAAGGGGGGTGGTGCTTTCGTTGGCGTGCGGCCCCAATGCCCTTCCTCTTTGTCCCAAGAGCGTCCTTCCAGCCTAACCCCAATGGTGAGTGCCCTCTCCACAATGTCCTTGGTGGTTTGGGGTCTCTCCCCCCTTGCAATTTCGTCTTTCACAGCTCCCTACAGCCCCTCCCAGAACAGATCTCTGACGGCAGACGATTCTCTCTCCCAGCCCAATACATTCACCAATGCAAAAAAACGTGAATGATATTGCCTTACAGTGGCTCTACCTTGTCTTAGTCCGTGAATCTGTTTCCTAGCGATATCCACATCAATCTCAGACAAAAAACACGCATCCATCACTTTAAGGAAGGCACCCGCATTTTGGAGGGCTGGATCCTTATCTCTCCAGAGATTGCGCAGCCATGTTTTCGCCTCTCCCCGTAAATGCGAAACAATAAATCCCACTCTTTCTTCCTCATTTTTAAAGTCCTTGTCAAGCAGCTGCAGTGCATATAGTACATCTGCTCTGAAGTTAGGATACTCCTGCAGGTCCCCACTGAAGTGAGACACAAGGCTCCCTCCTCTGTTCCCCAGCCCAATCCCTTCTGGTCTGGTGGCCGGTAGCCTCTGTGTAGTTAGCACTTCTAACCTGGTTCGCAGATCCTGGCAGGTAACAGCTGCTTCCTGCTCCTTCTTTCTGGACGCCGCAATTTCTGCAGTCAGCTGCGTCACTGCGTTTTGCAGACTCGCTATCTTCTCTTCGGTAGTCATTTCCCTGGTTTTCGTGAGCTCGCGAAGCACCAATCTTCACCCCTCGCTGCTTTCCCACACTCCACGAGGTTGTAAAATTGGTGGAAAATGGGAGAGGGGACTTACTGTCAGGACTGCCGCTAGGTCCCAGCTCACAGAGGACCAACGCCCAGTGGATGTTATATACAAAAGTCTTTATTAAAGTTTAGTTTCCATTTCCAAGCTCTGGGCGCGCAGACCCACGTCTTGACGCTAGACCGGCTAAGTCCCCTCTGACTCACTGCTCCACCCACACCAGTTTAAGATTCTAGCCCGGCTCCACCTCTTACGCTGTTCTTTCCTTCGCTGGGTCCTTCTGCCCTCTGGGGTTCCCTCCTTCCTGGACTCCTCTGACGCTGAGCCTCCTGAGTCTTGCCCCTCCCTCCGGCGGACTTTAGAACCTGGCTCCCTTCCCGGGCTCCCCGCTGTGCCGCGCTCCTGTACATTTGAACTTGGCGCGCACGCCCAGCCGGTGACTTTCCTTCTGACCATTTCCCCGCTTCCTGATGTGGGCGTTGCCAAACCTGACTCCTCTCCTCCCTCTGGTGGTGAGGACACTGGTCCCGACTCCTGGGACTCCCCCTCCCCACTGCGCTCTGGTGGAGACGCTGGTCCTGATCTCCAACTGCTGCTCAGGGACTCCCCGCTGGCCCCTTCCTCCTGGGGCTTCCCCCCTGGAGCCCCCCTCGCTCTGGCCACCGGCGCTCCCTTCTGTGAGTCCTCCGATTCGCTAGAGAGGCTTGTGGAATAACTCTGGCCACTGTCACTGCCTGCGCCCCCCTCGTACTCCTCCTCCTCACTCTCCATTTGCTCCCCCCCTGTGTCTCTCCTTCTGAACCCCTGACACTAGCCTTTTGCAGCTAATGAAGCTGTAAATCTTCACTTATGCAGCTCTCTCAACTTTCTGCAGCCTCTCAGTTCCTTTAAGAGCTGGATTTACGACCAAGCCGGTCTTCTCTCATCCGAAAGCTGCTTTCACTTTCTCTGCACACAATACAGCTGTAGAAACATAGAAGGAGCCATAACCTAAGAGATTCTGTGTACTGGTCCAGTAAACGCTTCTGCTGCGCAACCAGCAACAGTTCTCTTTGCAGAGCATTAATTAAGTCCAGTGCAGAGATTCTTGTTGCAGTACAAGCTTCAGAGTCTCAGCAGCAAAGAAATAACAACACAGGGAAGCCTGTCTTTCCAAAGACAGGTTTATTGCAGACAGATAACAGAAACACCTCCGGAGCTTTCAGACATTTTTGCTTCACGCCCCGCAGGCAGAGAAAACAAACACTCTTTATATACTGAGCAACTTAACAACTTAACGAGCTTGACTACTTAAAGTCACATGACATTGCTAACTTGCCAGCGTCTTAGGTTTCACACCCTAACAAAACCCAACCCCAGCCCTAACCCTACACCTAACCCTAACTACTCCTCTATGTACAAAATAAAATATACAAAATAAATACAAAATATGCACAGATGTGCACAAAAAATGTAAAATAAAAAACAAAGAACAAAAATAGAAATATTAAAATAAAGAACTAAAAAATAAGTGTTAAAATAAAAATTAAAAGAATAAAAGAAAATCAAAATAAATCAAATAAATCAAAGTAATAAATGAAATCAAAATAGGAAAATGAAAAAATAACAATAAACCAAACTCTTCTCCTTATCTTCTCCAACCGCCACCAGCTCCTCTCTCCTCCTCTCGCCCACTCCTAACCCACAATGGCTGCCTGCAAGTCAGTGGCTTTTAAAGGAGAAGCAAGCGATGTCACAAAGGAGGGCGGGTCCTTGTCACCGTGGCAACCCCCTCACCTGGACCTGGGCCCACCTGGTGATGCTCCTCCTTCCGCCTGCAGCTGGGCTGCCTCTGCCTTTCACCTCCTTCTTCCTGCAGCCCCATTCCCAAAGGGAGACCAGCCCCACATCCTCCCAGGCAGGCTAGGGGTCCCCATAGCACAGGATTGGACCATCTGCTTTGCATGCAGGTCTTCCATCCTGGGCGGCATCTCCGGGGGGGCTGACAATGTCGTCGTCCCCCCCCCGAACCCTGGAGAGCAGCTGCCGGTCAGTGCAGGCTAGTTGAAGAAAGATATTGAGCATCTGAAAGGTGACCAGAGGAGGGTGACCAAGATGATGAAGGGTCTGGAAACCAAGCCTGATGAAGAATGGTTGAGGCAGTTAGAAACCAAGCCTGATCCATATCATAGATAGGGGAGACAACATTAAACAGAACTAAGCATGTAAAAAAAAGGAAAAAGGGAGGGAAACTCTATTTTACCATGGTTACGAAAAGGTTCACAATGGAAACTTAGAGCTGACTCTTACCCATCCTTAATTATTTATGGAGTGAATATTGCAGTTGTTGTATAAATTATATAATTTTGCATTTGAACAGTTGGTATTAGTAATTGTATTATAATTTGGTATTGTTATAATGAGGCTATTATTGGATTGAAATTGAAAATTAATAAAAAATTATTATGAAAGATGTTAGTCCCTTTTCCCCTTCATGGATCACTGCCTTGCCGTGGCAAAGGGGCTTGAATAACTCAGAGAAGCTATGAGCTATGCCGTGCAGGGCCACCCAAGATGGACAGGTCATACAGTAGTGGAGAGTTTTCATAGATTCATAGAGTTGGAAGAGACCACAAGGGCCATGGAGTCCAATCCCCTGCCAAGCAGGAAACACCATCAGAGCACTCCTGACATATGGTTGTCAAGCCTCTGCTTAAAGACCTCCAAAGAAGGAGACTCCACCACACTCCTTGGCAGCAAATTCCACTGTCAAACAGCTCTTACTGTCAGGAAGTTCTTCCTAATGTTTAGGTGGAATCTTCTTTCTTGTAGTTTGGATCCATTGCTCCGTGTCCGCTTCTCTGGAGCAGCAGAAAACAACCTTTCTCTGTCCTCTATGTGACATCCTTTTATATATTTGAACATGGCTATCATATCACCCCTTAACCTCCTCTTCTCCAGGCTAAACATGCCCAGCTCCCTTAGCCGTTCCTCATAAGGCATCGTTTCCAGGCCTTTGACCATTTTGGTTGCCCTCCTCTGGATACGTTCCAGTTTGTCAGTGTCCTTCTTGAACTGTGGTGCCCAGAACTGGACACAGTACTCCAGGTGAGGTCTGACCAGAGCAGAATACAGTGGCACTATTACTTCCCTTGATCTAGATGCTATACTCCTATTGATGCAGCCCAGAATTGCGTTGGCTTTTTTAGCTGCTGCATCACACTGTTGGCTCATGTCAAGTTTGTGGTCAACCAAGACTCCTAGATCCTTTTCACATGTACTGCTCTCAAGCCAGGTGTCACCCATCTTGTATTTGTGCCTCTCATTTATTTATTTTTTGCCAAAGTGCAATACTTTACATTTCTCCCTGTTAAAATTCATCTTGTTTGTTTTGGCCCAGTTCTCTAATCTGTCAAGGTCGTTTTGAAGTGTGATCCTGTCCTCTGGGGTGTTAGCCACCTCTCCCAGTTTGGTGTCATCTGCAAGTTTGATCAGGATGCCCTTGAGTCCATCATCCAAGTCGTTGATAAAGATGTTGAATAAGACCGTGCCCAAGACAGAACCCTGTGGCACCCCACTAGTCACTCTTCTCCAGGATGAAGAGGAACCATTGATGAGCACCCTTTGGGTTCGGTCAGTCAGCCAGTTACAAATCCACTGAGTGGTAGCAAAGTCAAGACCGCATTTTACCAGCTTCTTTACAAGAATATCATGGGGCACCTTGTCAAATGCCTTGCTGAAATCAAGGTAGGCTATATCCACTGCGTTCCTTTCATCTACCAGGCTTGTAATTCTGTCAAAAAAAATGAGATCAGGTTAGTCTGACATGACTTATTTTTCAGAAATCCATGCTGACTATTGGTGATCACAGCATTCCTTTCTAGGTGCTCACAGACTGTTTGCTTAATGATCTGCTCCAGAATCTTCCCTGGTATTGATGTCAGACTGACTGGGCGGTAATTATTTGGGTCCTCTCTTTTCCCCTTTTTGAAAATAGGGACAACATTTGCCCTCCTCCAGTCTGCCGGGACTTCGCCTGTTCTCCAGGAATTCTCAAAGATGACTGCCAGTGGTTCTGAGATCACATCTGCCAGTTCTTTTAATAATTATTATTATTATTATTATTATTATTATTATTATTATTTATTTATTTATTTATTTATTTATTTATTTATTTATTTTTATTTATTATTTATACCCCGCCCATCTGGCTGGGCCTCCCCAGCCACTCTGGGCGGCTTCCATAAAAACCAAAAATACAGTAAAATATCACACGTTAAAAACTTCCCTGAACAGGGCTGCCTTAAGATGTCTTCTGAATGTCAGGTAGTTGTTTATCGCTTTGACATCTGCTGGAAGGGCGTTCCACAGGGTGGGCGCCACTACCGAGAAGGCCCTCTGCCTGGTTCCCTGTAGCTTCGCTTCTCGCAATGAGGGAACCGCCAGAAGGCCCTAGGCGCTGGACCTCAGCATCCGGGCAGAATGATGGGGGTGGAGACGCTCCTTCAGGTATACTGGACCGAGGCCGTTTAGGGCTTTAAAGGTCAGCACCAACACTTTGAATTGTGCTCGGAAACATACTGGGAGCCAATGTAGGTCTTTCAAGACCGGTGTTATATGGTCCCGGCGGCCACTCCCAGTCACCAGTCTAGCTGCCGCATTCTGGATTAGTTGTAGTTTCCGAGTCACCTTCAAAGGTAGCCCCACGTAGAGTGCATTGCAGTAGTCCAAGCGGGAGATAACCAGAGCATGCACCACTCTGGCGAGACAGTCCGCAGGCAGATAGGGTCTCAGCCTACGTACCAGATGGAGCTGCTAGACAGCTGTCCTGGACACAGATTTGACCTGTGCCTCCATGGACAGCTGTGAGTCCAAAATGACTCCCAGGCTGTGCATCTGGTCCTTCAGGGGCACAGTTACCCCATTCAGGACCAGGGAATCCTCCACACCTGCCCGCCTCCTGTCCCCCAGAAACAGTACTTCTGTCTTGTCAGGATTCAACCTCAATCTGTTAGCCGCCATCCATCCTCCAACCGCCTCCAGGCACTCACACAGGACCTTCACTGCCCTCACTGGTTCTGATTTAAAAGAGAGGTAGAGCTGGGTATCATCTGCATACTGATGAACACCCAGCCCAAACCTCCTGATGATCTCTCCCAGCGGCTGCATGTAAAATACTCTTGGATGCAGTTCATCTGGCCCTGGAGACTTGAATACATCTAAACTAGCCAAGTATTCTTGTACTATCTCCTTAGTTATTCTGGGCTGTGTTTCCTCTGCTGAATCATTTGCTCCAAATTCTTCAGGTCGGGCATTGTTTTCTTTATCGGAGAAGACTGAGGCAAAGAAGGCATTGAGGAGTTCAGCCCTTTCTGTGTCCCCTGTTTGCATTTCACCATCTTCTCCTCTGAGTGACCCCACTGTTTCTTTGTTCTTCCTTTTGCTACGAACATACCCGTAAAAGCCTTTTTTGTTGCTTTTACCCTCTCTAGCAAGCCTGAGTTCATTCTGTGCTTTAGCTTTTCTGACTTTGTGTCTACACGTGCTGGCTATTTGTTTGAATTCCTCTTTGGTGGTTTCCCCCCTTTTCCATTTTTTTGTACACATCCTTTTTTAATCTTAACTCAGTTAAAAGTTGTTTAGATAGCCACCCTGGCTTCTTTAGGCACCTTCCATGTTTCCATCTCATTGGTATTGCCTGAAGTTGTGCTTTTACTATCTCCCTCTTAACAAACTCCCAGCCATCATGAACCCCCTTTCCTTTTAGTATTACTGTCCATGGGATCTCACCCAGCACTTCCCTAAGTTTTATGAAGTCGGCTTTCTTAAAGTCAAGAAATTGAGTCCTAGTATGCTTGGCTGCTCCTTTGCGCTGTATGGTAAACTTCAGAAGAGCATGATCACTCGCCAGGGGCGCCGACTTATAAAAAATATTGGGGGGGGGGCCCATACCGGGGTCCTACCCCGGGAAGTTTTCTAAATTTTAGATGAAAATTAGTGAGCTTTAAAGTTTTTTAAAAGTATTTTAGAGTCATATGATCAACATTAGAACCCCGAAAACTCGACTCTCTATAACTCCACACTCCGGGAAACTCGACAAGCCTGAAACACTTTTTGGCTTTGGAAAAAAACAAAAAACAAAAACACGCACGGTATTTTCGTAAAAAGCTAATTTAATTTACAGTAACAATTATGCTTATAGACTATTACAGAGCAGTGAATATATAGCTCTGAAAAGACTGAAATGATATTTAAATAAATCCTAAACTATCATTAAAAGAATAAAACATAAAATATTGCTGTCGCACAGTAATAGCACTTTGATTAATAAGTGAAATAGCTAATTTAAGCTTACTTTGAATAAGGCTGAGGGTTTATTAAATAAATATAATATCTCAAAGTTAATGCTTTAATACAGTTAATAAAGTTAATACAGTATGCCTAATACTGTATGTAAATACTGTAATACTGTATGTAAATAACGGGCTTTAATTGGGTCTTACACCCTAAAAATATTTAAGTATTTGAAAATAACTAATACAGTACTATAGTAATATAGAAATACAGTACTAAACTAGTACTAATATTTCAAAACTGAAAATTTAACATTCTGTATGTATTTAATTCTCTATTTTATAAAGATTTTTAATATCTGACAGTGAGTTTGGAGTAGCCCAATGCAAAAATCCTGAGGGTCCATGTGGATCCATGCTTTGTAACCACGTTTTTGCACCACTGTGACCCTAGGCAACAGTGGGTGCGTGATTTTTTTGGTGCAAGATGTAGCCATGGACATGCTATGTGATCTGATGGTGAATTTGGGGTGACCCAATGCAAAAATCCTGAGGATCCATGTGGATCCGTGCTTTGTAACCACGTTTTTGCACCACTGTGACCCTAGGCAACAGTGGGTGCGTGATTTTTTTGGTGCAAGATGTAGCCATGAACATGCTATGTGATCTGATGGTGAATTTGGGGTGACCCAATGCAAAAATCCTGAGGATCCATGCTTTGTAACCACGTTTTTGCACCATTGCAGCCCCAGGCAACAGTGGGTGCGTGATTTTTTTGGTGCAAGATGTAGCTATGAACATGTTATGTGATCTGATAGTGAATTTGGGGTGACCCAATGCAAAAATCCTGAGGATCCATGTGGATCCGTGCTTTGTCACCACGTTTTAAATGGGGAGGGAAGGAAAAACACAGAAGGGACAAGAAGCACAAGAGGGGTGTGCGGAGAAGCAGCTGGCTAAGAATGCAGGGGAGGAGTTTAACGGGGTGGGGGGAGGAAAGGAAGGCAAAAGTCCCCCCCCCAAGCCAGCCCTCTCTCTCTCTCTCCCACCTGCATCCCTAGAGCACGGAGAGGAGGAGGTGGTGGGCTGGAGCCTGCACGCAGTGTGACTAGGAAAGAATTAGAAGGAAGGACTCGATCCTTTCCTTAACCCTCTGCTTGCCAGGAGGGCAGGGGATTCCCTGCTCTTTGTTGAGTTTGAGCAAACGCAGCAACAGAAGCGGGTGGGCAGTAAGACCCTGAGGCAGAATGCAGGAAAACAGCAGCTTCCGCCTTCCCTCCGCCCGACCGCCCGATCTTATTTTTGCCTGATTTTTGCCCCTGCGCTCCGGCTCCGGGGACCACACATTCGCTCAATAACACGCACAGACATTTCCCCTTACTTTTTAGGAGAAAAAATCTGCGTGTTATAGAGCAAAATTTACGGTAATAATTTTCTTAAATTATTGGGGGGGCTCCGCCCCCCCCAAACGAATTTTTGAGGGGGCTCGGGCCCCCTCAGGCCCCATGGAGTCGGCGCCTATGTCACTCGCGCCTAATGATTCTTCCACTTCTACCCCACTAACCAGGTCATCAACATTGGTTAGGACCAGATCTAAAATGGCTGTTCCTCTTGTTGCTTCTCCCACTTTCTGGACAATGAAGTTGTCTGCAAGGCCAGTGAGGAATCTGTTTGACCTTATGCTCTTGGCTGAGTTTGACATCCAACAAATATCCGGGTAATTGAAGTCCCCCATTACTACTATCTCCCTTCCTTTTGCATGCTTGGCCATCTGTTCCAGGAAGGCATCATCTATGTCCTCCGTTTGGCTTGGGGATCTATTGTAAACTCCCACAATGAGGTCCCTGTTATTCTTCTCTCCCTTAATTTTGACCCAAATGCTCTCACTTTGGCTTTGAGGTTCTAAATCTTGGATCTCTTCACAGGTATACACATCCCTGACATATAACGCCACTCCTCCTCCTTTCTTGTCTGGTCTGTTTCTCTGAAATAGATTGTATCCCTCCATTATTACATTCCAGTCGTGGGACCTATCCCACCAAACGTGACCAAACATGATCCACCTGGAGCAGGAACCGGCAAGCCACTCCAGTATCCCTGCCAAGAAAGCTCCATGGACAAAGACAACAGGCATATAAAAGTTATGACGCTGGAAGATGAGCCCCTCAGCTCAGAAGGCGTCCAACATGCTACTGAGGAAGAGCGGAGGACAAGTACAAGTAGATTCAGAGCTGATGAAGCGGCTGGGCCAAAGCCAAAAGGACGCTCAGTTGCGGATATGCCTGGAAGCGAAAGGAAAGTCCAATGCTGTAAAGAAAAATATTGCATAGGAACCTGGAATGTAAGAACCATGAACCTGGGTAAGTTGGATGTGGTCAAAAATGAGATGGCAAGAATAAATATTGACATCCTGGGCATCAGTGAACTAAAATGGATGGGAATGGGCGAATTCAGTTCAGATGACCATCATATCTACTACTGTGGGCAAGAATCGCGTAAAAGAAATGGAGTGGCCCTCATAGTCAACAAAAGAGTGGCGAAAGCTGTACTAGGATGCAATCTCAAAAATGATAGAATGATCTCGATACAAATCCAAGGCAGACCTTTTAACATCACAGCAATCCAAGTTTATGCACCAACTACTGGTGCTGAAGAAACTGAAATTGACCAATTCTATGAAGACTTACAACACCTTATAGAAATGACACCAAATAAGGATGTTCTTCTCATTATAGGGGATTGGAATGCTAAAGTAGGGAGTCAAGAGATAAAAGGAACAACTGGCAAGTTTGGCCTTGGAGATCAAAACGAAGCAGGGCAAAGGCTAATAGAGTTCTGCCAAGAGAACAAGTTGGGCATCACAAACACTCTTTTCCAACAACACAAGAGACGACTCTACACATGGACATCCCCAGATGGGCAGCATCGAAATCAGATTGATTATATTCTCTGCAGCCAAAGATGGGGAAGCTCTATACAGTCAGCAAAATCAAGACCTGGAGCTGACTGTGGCTCAGATCATCAGCTTCTTATAGAAAAATTCAAGCTTAAACTGAAGAAAGTAGGAAAAACCACTGGGCCGGTAAGATACAATCTAAGTCAAATCCCTTATGAATACACAGTGGAAGTGAGGAACAGGTTTAAGGATTTAAATTTGGTGGACAGAGTGCCTGAAGAATTATGGATGGAGGCTCACAACATTATACAAGAGGCAGCAACTAAAACCATCCCAATGAAAAGGAAATGCAAGAAAGCAAAGTGGCTGTCCAATGAGGCCTTACAAATAGCGGGGGAGAGAAGGCAAGCAAAATGCGAGGGAGATGGTGAAAGATACAGGAAATTGAATGCAGATTTCCAAAAAATAGCAAGGAGAGACAAGAAGGCCTTCTTAAATGAGCAATGCAAAGAAATAGAGAAAAACAACAGAATGGGAAAAACCAGAAATCTGTTCAAGAAAATTGGAGATATGAAAGGAACATTTCGTACAAAGATTACCATAATAAAAGACAAAAGTGGAAAGGACCTAACAGAAGCAGAAGACATCAAGAAGAGGTGGCAAGAATACACAGAGGAATTATACCAGAAAGATATGGATGTCTCGTATACCCCAGGTAGTGTGGTTGCTGACCTTGAGCCAGACATCCTGGAGAGTGAAGTCAAATGGGCCTTAGAAAGCACTACAAATAACAAGGAAGTGATGATATTCCAGCTGAACTATTTAAAATTTTAAATGATGATGCTGTCAAGGTGCTACACTCAATATGCCAGCAAATTTGGAAAACTCAGCAGTGGCCAGAGGATTAGAGAAGATCAGTCTACATCCCAATCCCAGGGCAGTGCCAAAGAATGCTCCAACTACCGCACAATTGCGCTCATTTCACATGCTAGCCAGGTTATGCTTAAAATTCTACAAGGCAGGCTTAAGCAGTATGTGGACCAAGAACTCCCAGAAGTGCAAGCTGGACTTAGAAGAGGCAGAGGAACCAGAGACCAAATTGCAAACATGCGCTGGATTATGAAAAAAACTAGAGAGTTCTAGAAAGACATCTACTTCTGCTTCATTGACTATGCAAAAGCCTTTGACTGTGTCGACCACAGCAAACTATGGCAAGTTCTTAAAGAAATGGGAGTGCCAGATCACCTCATCTGTCTCCTGAGAAATCTCTATGTGGGACAAGAAGCTACAGTTAGAACTGGATATGGAACAACTCATTCGTTCAAAATTGGGTAAGGAGTACGACAAGGCTGTATATTGTCTCCCTGCTTATTTAACTTATATACAGAATTCATCATGAGAAAGGCTGGGCTGGATGAATCCCTAGCCAGAATTAAGATTGCCAGAAGAAATATCAACAACCTCAGATATGCAGATGACACAACCTTGATGGCAGAATGTGAGGAGGAATTAAAGAACCTTTTAATGAGGGTGAAAGAGGACAGCGAAAAATATGGTCTGAAGCTCAACATCAAAAAAACTAAGATCATGGCCACTGGTCCCATCACCTCCTGGCAAATAGAAGGGGAAGAAATGGAGGCAGTGAGAGATTTTACTTTCTTGGGCTCAATGATCACTGCAGATGGTGACAGCAGCCACGAAATTAAAAGACGCCTGCTCCTTGGGAGAAAGGCGATGGCAAACCTAGACAGCATCTTAAAAAGCAGAGACATCACCTTGCCAACAAATGTCCGTATAGTTAAAGCTATGGTTTTCCCACTAGTGATATACGGAAGTGAGAGCTGGACCATCAAGAAGGCTGATCGCTGAAAAAATGATGCTTTTGAATTATGGTGCTGGAGGAGACTCTTGAGAGTCCCATGGACTGCAAGAAGATCAAACCTCTCCATTCTGAAGGAAATCAGCCCTGAGTGCTCACTGGAAGGACAGATTGTGAAGCTGAGGCTCCAGTACTTTGGCCACCTCATGAGAAGAGAAGACTCCCTGGAGAAGACCCTGATGTTGGGAAAGATGGAGGGCACAAGGAGAAGGGGACGACAGAGGACGAGATTGTGGGACGGTGTTCTTGAAGCTACCAGCATGAGGGAGACAGTGGAAGACAGGAGGGCCTGATGTGCTCTGGTCCAGGGGGTCACGAAGAGTTGAACACGACTAAACGACTAAACAACAACACCAAAAAGGCCCTTTTATTGCTTTGCCAGTGCTTGTCATTTGCTAATCAGCATACAAATCATATCCAATTGCAATCATTCAATCAGTCATATTTGTGTGAATTACCATATACTCAATTTTCTATTTCCCCTTTTCTGTACACATTCTGTACCGTTTGTAATTCCATTTCATATCATCTCTATCATTTCTTTCAAGCTTTGTATATCAACAGAGCCAAGAGATTTGTTTCAGTTACATGTCTTTGGGGGGGGGGTTGTTGTATGAATAAGCTTTATTCCCAGTTCCCCTGAGTTGCTATTGAGCAAAATCGAACCACGATGAGGACCCAATGGATGCAGGTGCCTTGGCCTTGACTGCACATAGTTGGTGATGATGTCAATCGCCAGTTTAAAACACCCCCCCCAGCCCAGCCCACCCCGGAAGGAAGAGTTTGCAAAAGCTCAGATCACACTCAGGCAAGAAATAGCTCCAAAAAAATTTATTGAGAGTCAACGGACAGAACAGTTTTTAAAAGGGGGAGATGAGAGAATATAAAAGTGTTTTATTGGTGTGGAAGGGGAAGACTTTAAAACTGCCGGCTGCAGCCCTTGGCTCTGTGGCCTGAGAAAGAGGGGCTGATCCTGCAAGGACGGGGGGGGGACAGGAGGGGAGCAGCAAGACACCAGTTCTTCTAGGCTAGTGCAGAGTTTGAGTGGAGGCAGTACAAGGTGGGCAGCGGGAGAGAAGGCCCCCCCCAACTGGTGCCCCATGTTCTGGGGGAGGGGTTGCCTGGCAGCAGGTTTGCCCTGGGACCCTCCCAGCCGCCCCGTCTCAGAGCTGGGCTCCCTGCCATGGCTTTTCCCCCACACTCAGGCGGCGGAAGAAGCCCACCAGGGCAGAGACGTCCTTGGGGGAAGACAGGGGGGAGGTGGGGAGCTCTGGACCCTCCTGGGGGGTCTTCTTCTGGAACAGGGTGGGGAAGCGGAAGCCGCTGGGGGCTTCGGGCGAGACAGGGCCTTGGGGGGAGGCGGCCACTGTGGCCAGGGGGGGGGACCTGAGGAAGGCCTTGAGGCCCTGCCCAAAGAGCCCCCCGGCCTTCTTGCCACAGCCAGGGGGGGTGGAAGTGGGGAGGGTGGGGGTGGCTGGGGCAGCTTCCGTCTCCGCTGGCCTGGGGGGCTCTATGCAGGGGGGCAGGGCGGTGAGCGTGTGTCTCCGCCGGCCGAGGGGCAGGGCCCTCTCTCTGGTGCTCTGGGGGCTCTCCAGGGCGGGGCGGAGGCCCTGCTGGGACCGGTTGCGCCTCCGGGAGCGAGGGGGCCGCAGGAAGAAGAGGTCCAGCTCCACGTCCTGCAGGCCAGGTTCGCGGGCCGAGCAGCTGGCGATGGAGCGCCGCTTCTGCTTCTCCTTGCGCTCGCGCTCCTGGCGCTGCTGCCGGCACACAGCGGCCTCCCGGGCCTGGTTGTCCTGGGGGGAAGGAGGAGGAGGAGGGCATGAGAAGAAGAGCCATCTGCGCCAGCATCCTGTTCTCACCGGGGCCAACCAGGGAACCCCTCCAAGCACCAAACCTCTCCCCTCCTGCGCTTCCCAGAACAGAGACACCTTGGCTAGCTGCCTTCCAAATACCTCTCTGCCTCCAGGAATTTGTCTAATCCTCCTTTCAAGCCAACTAGGTTGGTGGCCGCCTTGCCTCCTGTGGGAGGGAGTTCCGCAGTTCCACTATGTGCTGCGTGAAGGAGGGAGCCAGGAGCTGATCCTGCACTCTGCAGGGGGTGCTGGAGCCACAGCAAAGTGGGAGGCCATGCAAGGATCTTCAGGTGCCCCGGGCAGAGCCACTGCAAGGAACCCAACCCACAGTCTCTGCCCCAATTGCCAACGCAACAAAACAAAAACACCACAAACTGGCTTAGAGGTAGAAAACCAAATTTACTAGAATAATAGCTAGAATAGAGATAGACTTGTAACCATTCAAGCAACAAACACACTAAGGTGCTATGTGCAAAACAAAGCCTGGAGATACTGTAAACATGGAATGGATGAATGTACAACTGTATCTTAACAAGTTACATGTGCAATAAACGTTATACAGACTGGATAAATGATCCGTTCAACAAGTAGCATAAGTCCAATCACAGAACGGCAACCCCGTGCCGCCACAACGGCAAGGGTAGCACACTGGAGAATATGAAAACGTTTTTCAAAGCTGTTTTTCAAAGATTGAACTGGATGAGATGTTCTTCAATAGGTCTTGAGTTGGAAACACAAAGCCGTGTGCATGGATCAATCACGGGAAGGCAAATCAAACCCACCCCCTGGTGAGAATAGCGCAAGGGGGCAAAAGGAGACCTGTTCTTCTCTGGATATACTACAGGTTTCGCTGCACACTGCTTCATCAGGCACTTTCTTTATCTTGCAAACCGTTTTGTATGACTGGGTAAAGTATAGTATGAGACTGATATTTTCTAATTTTTATGGTTTACCACACATTGTAATTGGAGTGCTATTTTACATCATGCAGCTTTTCGGACTGATGGGTTGTGGCTTTGATTTGAAAATGCTCTTTGCTGAGCAGCCTTTGTTTTGCACATGGCACCTGAGTATGTTTGTTGCTTGAATGGTTACAAGTCTATCTCTATTCTAGCTATTATTCTAGCAAATTTGGTTTTCTACTTCTAAGCCAGTTTGGGGTGGTGGTGTTTTGGGGCTCTAAGCCAGCCTGGACCTGCCTCCCCACCTCAGAGGAGTCCCCTGCTCCCACCACTGCCCTCCAGATGGGGGGAAGGTTCATGTGTGATCAGGGCTGGGGGAGGGGAGAGAAGGAGCAGGGGGAGGGCCCTTAGCTCAGCAGCCTGGGGAGGGCTCCGGGTTCAGTTCCCACCAGGGGCACCAGCAGAGGGGGCTGGGAATGTCCCCGGAGAGCCCTTGCTGCCAATGGCCAGAGTAGCTATAAGACGCCTTCCTATGTCCCTCCAGAGGCCCATAGACTGCCCCCTTCAAGCCACCACTCCACCAGCGCGTTGGGGGCAGGTTTTACCTGCACGGCAGCCAGGAAGCGCTCCCCGAAGGACTGGAAGATGCGGCAGCACTCAGTCAGGTTGAAGGTCTCAGGGTCCTCGCAGAGGAAGTCGCACAGGGTGGCTGCGGTCTGGCTCAGGCCCTCCTGGGAGGCCCTGACGGCCTGCAGCTCCACCGCAGCCACCTGCACGAAGGGCCCCAGCTGGGCACCCAGGCCCAGGCCCTCCAGCTCCCCCTGGGCACTCAGAAGGCGCTGCCCTAGGCTCTCCAGCTCCACCATCACCTCCTGGTCAACGATCCTGCGAAGGGAACACACAAGGTGTTGGGGAGCTGCACTTGCTTCATGCCCCCCAGACTGCCAGACTACCCCCCCCCCCAGCTGCAAGCCCAGTCCGCTTCAGAAGGCCCAGCAGGAAAGACAAGAGAGCAAGGGTAGGAACTGGAAGGGATGCCCCCCAACTCCTTCATTCCCATTCCCCCCCTCATGGGGGCACAGAGCACTGCCCTTCCTCACCGCGAAGCAGGCCCCACATGCTGCAGCTTGCTGGGGAACTGCAGGAGAGTCGGGTCCTTCTTCTCTGCCTCCTGCAAGGATAAGGAGGTGGTGAGTCAGCCCTGGAGACCTTGCCCTGTCCTGCAGGGTCAAGGCAGAGAAAGGGGAGGAAGAGTGGAAGGGGGAATCTGGCTCAGTCCCCGCTCAGCCAGGAAGCTGATTAGAGTCCATGGGGAAAGCACAACACCTTCCGCCCCACGGGGAGAAAACAAGGGCCAAGGTGGCCCCGATCCTCTTCCAGAACAGGAAACTGAGAAGAGGAACTAACAGACTGGCCAAAGGACCGGTATCTGTTTTTAAACTGGAGCAAGAGGTGAGCAGTGTTGATGATGCTAAATTGTTCAGGATGGTAAAATAAATAAATAAAGAGATTGCAGAGGTCCTTTTGGAGCTCTTCATAAACAGAGGAAATGGGTGTCCCAATGGCAAAAGCAATTCAATGTGAACAGGTGTAAAGAGTGCAAGCTGGGGCAAAACCATCTTAATTTCACACATATATATACACAGACCAGGAGCAAGATGTTGGGGTCATAGTGGATGGGTCGTTGGAGATGTCAACCCCATGGATGGCAGCTGTGAAAGGGGCAAATTCCACGCTAAGGATCGATCATGAGGAAAGGAGTCATTTTTCTGGCCCTCCTTCTGCCAGCATTTGCTGAGGGCACCACCCACATGGGGCACACCCCACAGGCCCCCTTCCTACCCGCTGTGCCCCCTCATGGGCTGGCAGAGCTCACCAGGGCAACAAAGTGCAGAAGGTCCATTCCTGGCCGGTTGGCCTTGGTGTCCGTGAGCCTCAGCAGCGAGGACATGCGGAAGCCCAGCGCAGAGCCAGCGTAGCCTCCCTGCAGGGAGAGGGGACACCAGTCTATTAAGAATAATAAGAAGAAGAATTTATACCCCACTCATCTGACTGGGTTGCCTCAGCCACTCTGGGCAGTTTCCAACAAAAACACAGATAAACATCCTCATCAAACATCGAAACCTTCTGGAAACAGGGCTGTCCTCAGGTGGAGTCACAGGCTGGGGCATCCCAGCCCACCAGCCAGCCTCTTTTGCCGCAGGTCACGCCCTGCCGCTGCCACTGTCCATGCCCCTCCCCAAAGCCACATTTTCACCAGCCCAACACCCAAAGAAGCCCTGGCTGGCCAGGTGCCAACTGCCCACGGTGCTCAGAGCAAAGACTCAGGGGCCAGGTTGCGCCACTGCTGAAGGGCAGGTCCTCTGCCCTCTGTTGCAGGCTTTTGTGGGGGTGCCAGGAGGTGCCCCCGTTGCCAGCTGGATGGCTGAGAAGCAGGGAAGCTGGGCGCCACCTCCTGCCCAGGTAGAGCCACCTCCGAGGCACGCCGGGAGTGGAGCACCCCCCTACACCTGGGGACCCCTCAACCCCCTTGCCCTCCCAACCCCCCATGGGGCCTGGAGGCTGACCCAAGAGGGCGGCATTTCCTGCCTGCCAGACCAGAGGCAGCCCCCCTGCCCCCTGCCCCCGCCAGCCAAGCCCCCTCACCTCATTCATGTAGTTTCCTGCCTTCAGCACCAGCTGGAGGAGTTCGTGCAGCTCCTCACACTCCAACAACTCTGGGGGAGGGGAGGGGGAATGAGATTAGGGGGGCGGCAGAGATCAATCCAGTCCATACTGGTTAAGGGGGGTGGGATGGCACCCCTGCAGGTGACTCCAGTGACCCTACATTCCCTCTGGGACACCAGCCCTGTCAACTGAATGGCCAACAGATCCCCACTTCAGAATTTTGCATTGCCACCAGGACAATCTGATAGCCATTCTGCAGCCTCCTGGCAATGTCTGGCCCCTCTCATTCACCTCCCAGCCCGTCCTGAGGGGGGAGAGTCAAGCCACATGCCCAGGACTCAGGTGCCCCCCTCCCCATGGGTACCTAGGGCTGCCTCTGTCAGAATCTGGATGGCCGACTGCAGCGAGTTGAGCTGGGGGAAGAACTCCTCCTGCAAGACCAGGAGCTTCAGACGGTGGACGTAGCTGGAGGGGAAAGAGAAGGAGGGAATCATGGAACCGCTGGGCTGGAAGGGACTCAAGGATCCTCTAGTCCTGCCGCTGCAGCCCAGGAATGGCATCTCAAGAAGCCCTGACTGGTGCCACACCACCTCTGCTCAAAAACCTCTCAGGGAATCAAACACACCAGAAAGTTCTTCCTCATGTTTAGCTGGAATCTCCTTTCTTGAGAGTTGACTCCCTTGTTTCATGCCCTCCAGAGAAGCAGAAAACAGCTCCATCTTCCACCCTTAATTATTTCTTTATTTATTGGCCCTCCAGATATCTGAGGAGCGCTCTCCGCCTTCTCTTCTCTGGGCTACACATCCCCAACTCCCTCAACCGTTCCTCACCAGGCTTGGCTTCCCGGTCCTTGAGGAGGCCATCCTGTCCCTCTGCTCTGGGGCAGCCCAGCAGGATCAGAAGGGCCGGCTGAAGCCTCTGCTCCCCCCTGGACCCACGCCAACCCTCTCACCTGGGCACCTGGACGAGGAGCAGGGCAAAGACCTCAGCCTCCGAGAGGCGGCTCTGGCAGCCTCGGAACGCAGCCAGCTTCTTGGCCTTCCCAAAGAGAAAAGGGGAGGTGTCACTTGGGAGATGGGGAGCAGAGCAAGCCTCCCCCCCCCCGCCCATTTCCCAGCAGTCACCTCCTCCGCATCAGGCAGCATCTTTGTCAGCTCCAGCAGCTTCTCCGCCCCGTAAAGGGCTCCTGCTCCATCCTGGATATCGGCCACAATCTCCTGGACCGGCCTGGGAAGAGAGAGGAGGCAGCTCCCTTACCTGGGCTGGCCCCTTCTGCTCTGGCCAAAGCCCTCCCCTCCCCTCCGGTGGTCCAGCCCAGCCGCCCTCCCGCCTGCCTGCCCTGCCGCCTACCTCTTGAACTGCTTGAGGAAGATGCCCAGGTTCAGAATCTTCTTGGAGTCCAGCAGGGAGACCTGGAGGGAGAGAAGCAGGGAAGGACTTGAGCAAGGAAGCGCAGCCTCTCCCGGCCACCACGTGTCACACACACAAACTTCTCTGCACCACCGAGGTCCTGATCCTGTCCCAGCACCTTCCTGGAAGCCCAGAGCCCAGTCCTGCTTCACTTGGGCAGCTGCCTTCTGGGAAGAGACTTTCTTCCAAACAAGATCCACCATTCCTGCTGCTTCCCTGCTCTCTCATCCAACCAGGGCAGGCGTCACCCTTGAAAGATGCCACCCAAATGGCACTGAGCCCCCAGCCCAGCTCCAAGGCTCAAGGCTCCAATAGTTGGATTTCACATCAAGGGGCAGGGGGTCCCAAGAAAGGCAGCTAGCTTGGACAAAACCAGGTAACTGGCCCTCCCGGCTCTCGGGGTCCTGCCTCTGCCCTGACAGGCAGCCGCTCACCAGGAGAAGAGAGATCAGACGCTCCCCTCTCCTTCCGCTGGATCCTCTCAGTTGGGGACTGAGCCAGGGACTGACCTGGGTGGCTCCCTCTCCCCCCACCCCAACCATGCCAGGTCCCCTCGTCCTGGGGGAGAGTAGGCCAGCCCCACACCTTTCTCCCTCCACTCTGCTCACACTCTGGGCCTCAGGAGATGGGCCACACAACCCTCTCTCGTTTCTCAAGGCAGCGTCTGGCACACACACCCCCCACTTCCCCAGACAGGCGGCTACACACGCGGCTCCCGGGGCCCCTTCTGAACGCCCTCGGGAGGGCGAAGCCGGCTGCGCCGCCGGCCGCCCCGTCGGGCTCACCTGCTCTGCCGCCGGCTGGCCCCGCAGGCTCCCCCCGGGCGGCTCCGGGCGCTGCCCGAAAAGCTCCTCCAGGAGGGCGAGATCCAGGGGGAAGCCGTCGCCCCGACGCCGCCCGGGCGCCGTCCAGAGGTTGTGGCGCCCCCGGATGCGCTCTGCCGGGATGGCCTCCCAGTTGAAGTTGCGCAGCCGCGCCGCCCGCCGCCCCGAGCAACCCTCCCCGCCCGGCCAGGCCCGTGGCGCTCCGGGGCTCAAGCCGACGGGCGGGGGCGGGGGCGGCGGCAGCGGAGGCGGCGGCGAGGCAGCCGCGGGGTCCGGGGGCAGAGAAGCCGTCGAGAGGGTGGAGGCGTCGGCGTCGGGGGTCGCCGCCGGGCCCGTCCAGTCTGTGGGCGAGGCGGGAGAGCTTCGGACGGTCACCATTGTCGGTAGGAAGAGACGAGAGTACAGTACAGGCGCGTCGAGAGCCGTCGGGGATGTCCGCTCCCAGCCCACGGCGTCAGGGAGTCATCGGAAGGGGGCGGCCTCGGACGTGCCCCACCCAGCCCGACTCTAGACGTATCACCTGAGGGCTTGAGCGGCAAGGGACGGGGCGGGAGCATCGGCCTCTTCCTGATGAAGCCCAGAGCTAGCGCACGGAGGGATAAGACCGAGAAAGCCAGGCGAGGATGGCGCCCAGACGCCGACGCCGACGCCTTGTTGCTGCCCAGGCCAGGCCTCTGCCCCGCAGCTCACGCAGGTTTCAAAGAAGCCCCGACGGGAAAGGGCCGCCACCGACGCCGCCCCTCCCGCTCCCCACCGGAGTGGACAGTCCTGGCTTGCCTACACAAAGCAAGGCTGGTGAGGTCCAGGAAGACTCGCTCGCCCCTGTCCCGCGGCAACCGAGGGCTGCCTTGGCGTCCATCCTGGAGGCGGCGCTGCCGAGCCGCGACGGGGCGAACAACTGTGCCTTCTTCATCATCTCAGGTCCCTAAGCGTTATTTTTCAGCTGGTGGCTGGAAAAGGGCAGAGGCGGCCGTATCTCAGCTGATGACGGGGGGGGCGGGAGGTCCCCAACCAAGGACCCCCCCCCCAATTGCTTGACTCCGTCACATCAGAGGTTTTCTTTCAGAGATATTAAGGTGTGCGCCACACCCCGGCCTACAAATAGACGTCATTCCTTCTGTGCTCCCCGCCCCCCAGCAATTTTTTTCCAGGTGTCCCCACGGCCGGAAACCTGAGAGGGAGGCGGGGGCGGAACTACAAGAGAGGGAGCGGCCGGACTCCTGGGTCCTGCAGGGGCCCTTTAGCCCGCCTTCCGCATGCCATTGCTTGGGTAGCGGTCTGCTGGACGTGGCGAGGGCTGGACGCTGCTTCCTTTGGCGTGTCTCGACGTGCTCCCAGACGCTCCTTTCCAAGGAACCGAGATATGGAGGGGGGTCTGTTTCTTGGAGCTCTCCCTATAGTGCCCCCACCAACCAAGGCCTTTGGGGTGGAGGCTGTGGGGCTCCTGCTTCTAGCACCACTTAGGAGTCCTCTCCTGGCCTCCTGCCCGAGCCCCACAAGTGTTCCTCTCCCCCCCTGCCCCCTCTTTTTGGGCCTGCAATAGGTGAGGGAGTGGGGGGGGGGCTGCCAATTTGTGAAGGAACCTCAGGCATTTTATGGTGAGGCTGTCGCTGATCTCAGAGATTGCAGGTAGCAGGATTCCTCTTTTTATGATATCCTGTTGTTGCAATCTTGAATTTGCCCCCTCCTCTTTCAGAGCCATCCAAGCTGGTGACCCCCGGCCTCCTGTGGGAGGGAGTTCCATAGCTTAACTGTGCTGCACGAAGGACTTTGTCCTGCATCCCTGGATGGCCCCGTGCTCCCAAAACACACTAGGAGCTCAGCTGCAGATCAAGAAAGACGCCAAGAAGCAGCTATTGGAGGCAAGGCGGCTTCTCTTGGGAAATGAAGTCTTGTCCAAATGAAACAAACTTTCACCAAACACCCCCCCCCCCAGGTGCAAGTGTGGGCAGGACAAGAGGAGTGACAAATCATGCAAAAACCAGAGACACCCCCCTCCCCAGGCAACAGGCGGCTTTACGTTGGACTTGGGTGCAACTCAGCTTGCGAAAGTCTGCACAGGAAAGAGGGAGTCCCAGCGCTGTCCCTGCGCTTCTCACCTCTGGAGCCGAGCTCCCTGCTGCTCAGGCTACTTCCTAGGTTGCATCCTGTTCTACAGCTTCCTCCCACTTCTCTCTCGAACCTCAAGAGGAGGGGTCACCTTGGCACTATTCTGAGAACAAAGGAGCCAGCACAGCCGCCTTTGCTTTCTCCAGAATAGCTCGTTGAGGCTGGAACTGGGAACTTGGCTCTCCAAGCTCTGTGCTTGCCCTAAGCTCCGTTGCTGCTTTCCTGACATCTCTGGGCTCCCTCGCCTGGCCCTGCACCCTCCCAGGAAGAGGAAGACTTCACTCTTCCGTACCCCCCCCTTTTCAAAGCCCCATCCCAGCCATGCCACAGAGAAGCAGGGAGCAGGGCCAGTGAGGGAGGGGAGGCCTGGAGAGCTGCCTTGGGCCACCAGGCCTGAGCGTTCCCACCCTGGAAATAGGTCTGTGGCCTGATCCCGCAGGGCTCCTGCTCTCCACCACTAGGCCAAGAACCCTCTGCCTGCCTCTTAGGGGCCCTAGACATGCACTCCAGGGGGTCCTGCCGGTGCCACGGGGCAGCCAGCTGGGCTTGAGGAATGGCAGTCCACTCTCAGGTCAGCTGAGGCAGCTTTGGCCAGCTCTCTTGCCCCTCCCCCGTGTGCCCCAGAGGGAATCCCCCCCCCCCTCCGTCCGGAGAAGGGATCCCCACATAAGAGCTTTTCTCCAGTTAGAAACAGAACATTGCACTTTATTTCTACGCAACCCTTTTGATTGTCTCCAAGGTCACCGGCTCCTCCTCCTCCTGGATCTCTCCATCATTCCTTAGTAATGGAAGTCATGCTTCTTCGACTGAAATGCAACAGACTACATGGGGCAGGGGGCCTTGGCTGGTGATCTGGAGCTGGGGGAGCCCAGAAGGAGGAGCCAGGGGGTCTCTCAAGGGGGCGGGCAGGAGCCCCTTCTGGAAGGGAGCCTTGTGAGGGCATCTGGCTGACCCTCAGGGGAGAGAGGCAGGCCCTCCCTGGCCCCCCGCTTCCTCCAATGCAGCGGCCAGACCAGGCAGGCTTCACCGGAGAGACAAGCAGGGGAGGAGGAGGACAGAATCAGAAGGGACCCAAAGGGTTTTCTAGTCCAACCCCTTGCAGTATGGGGGTCTTGCTGGGCACCTCCTCCTACTGCCTGCCTGCCTGCCCCCCCCATCCCACACAGATCAAGAGCAATGATGGGGGGGGGGCTGCCACAGAGTAGGAGTGTGCCAGGCTGAGGGCTCCCCTGGCGTCAGCAACAGGAGCACGGCAGGCTCAGATTCGTACCGTTTATTCTGGAATCTTTACAGAGTGGGTTGGGGGACCCAGCAGGGAGAAGCACCCATTCCTTCACCTGGTGCCCCCCTGCCGCCACCCCCATGGAGCCCCCTCACCTAGGAACACAACACAGGGGTACTGGCCGTAAAACACACGCACGCACGCACACACACACGCACAGACACCCCCTCCCCGCAAGGCTGAAGCCCTGCTACTTTTTGGTCCATACTGGGAGGGGGGCAATCCCAGCTTGGGATCCTCACATTCACCCCCCACCCCAATAGCAGCACATCCAGTCCGAGGCCTCCTGCACACAGCCCCCCCACCACCACAATTTGGAGCACAAGTAGGGAGAGGTCAGAGCTGCCCAAACGCAGGACCCCCATTTCACCCCCCATGAAAAAAGTACTGGAGCAGAACAGCAGCTGGGGGCCAGAGGATGACGCCCCCCCCTCTGTTTATGCCAGCAAGGGGGGCAAGAAATGTGTAGTGTGGGGTTGGAGCTGCCTTGTGGCAAGAGAGAGAACCCCGCTTCCCCCTCTTCCCAAAATGCCAGCCCCTCTTTTGTGGCTGTTTCCCACCAGCGCCACCATGGAGTGTGTCAAAAGTGCCGGCCCGGGTGGCCTGGAGGAGGTGGTGGAGGCGGGGGCCCCTTCTCCAGAGCCAAGAGCAAAATCTGGGGTGGGGGGAGAGTCCCCTGCCCCTCAAGCAGCCGCAGGAAAAGCTGGTGGGGGGAGAGGAGAGACTGTTTCTGCCGGCCAGGCCCCCCTCCTCACCCGGCCGGCCTCTTCTGCTCCAGAGGGGGGCGAGGGGGCGCCGGAGCTCAGCCCCCTCCCCGCGGAGTCCAGGTCCATGACGGGAGCAGGGGGGCGGGGAGGGGGCCGGGGAGGGGGCTGGCAGTTCACGGCTCCTCCAGCCACGAGGGCTTCTCTGCTCCGGGGCTCTTCAGCTTGACGTTGAACTGCTTGAGCGTCTGCTCCAGCTGCTGCTGGTTGCCGGCAAAGTAGGCCGAGATGGCGTTGTGGAAGAGCAGCAGCTGCTTGTGCATCACCTTCACCTGCAACGGGGGGGGGGGGCGTCAGAGGAGCCGCCTGGAGCAGGCCAGGAGCCCCCAGGGCCCAGCCGCGCATCTCAGGGGGCCGCAGGGCATCACTGCTTCCGCAGTTCAGCTCTGTGCTGCGTGAAGGACTTTCTGTTCTCCCCCCGGGATGGTTGGTCGTCCTGCTGCCCACCTCCGCCCCCCACCCAAGGAAGCCCCCCCCCCTGCGCCCCTCCTGGACTCTTCTTGCCTGGCCTGGAAGCAGAGGCCAGGAATGCTCTGGCTGGGATTCCTGGACCCAGGCATGGACAGGAGCCCCCCTCACCTTGTTCTCCTCCAAGAACTTCAGCTTGACGGCCACGTCCGCCCGCAGCTTCTCGTACTTGGCGCGGTGGGCCTGGAAGTGGGCCTGGGCGGCGTCCAGGCGGCAGAGGGTGCTGGCGTCCCGAGGGCCCAAGTTCAGCTCCTCCAGGTCCGTGCGGTAGGCGTCGTACTCCAGCCTGCACGGGGGGGGGGGGAGTGTCAAAGCAGCGGCACAACCCCCCCTGCACCCCCCGGAAAGAGGCACCCACTGGCAGCGGGGCATCTGCCGAGCCCTGCCTGGAGCCCCCCCCCCCCCCCCGCTTGCAGCCCCACCTGGCCGTCTCATACTGCTTGACGGTCATGAGAGTGTCCTCCATGGTCTTGTTGACCAGCGTGTTGATGCTGGAGACGAAGAAGTTGACGGCCCCCAGAAGGGTCTCCCCGTTCTTGCACAGCAGCTTCTGGGTCTCTGCGTTGTAGCCAAACTCCTCCTGCGGGGGGTGGGGGCCTTGAAAAGGGGGCTGACCAAAGGCAAGAAACCCCCCCAGGGCAGTCTGCTGGATCAAGCCTTGATGGCTCTCTCCTGCCCCACACATTTGCCCAATCCTCTTTCAAAGCCCTCCAGGCGGGGGGCCATTCCTGGGGGGCGTGTGGCTGCCTTGTGGCTGTAGCTGCTTCCGATGCCCTTGGAAACGGCCCCAGAGGCAGGACGGGGGCCTCCCCTCCGCCTGGCATCTGGGCCATCCTGCCTCCCCCCTGCCCCAAGGACGTGGGGCGCGCTCCCCACCTGCAGCTCCGGGGACTTCTGGCTGAGGTCGGAGAAGGCGTCGGCCAGGGCGTGCTGCGTCTGCACCAGGCTGTAGAAGTGGTTGGTGAGGGCCCTGGCCAGGCCCAGGACGCTCTCGTACTTGCGCTTGGTGTCCCGCAGGAGCTCAATCTGCGTCTCCAGCTCCAGGTCGACGGTCCGAGAGCCCCTCCCAAAGCGCTCCGAGAGCAGCTGCTTTGTGCACTGCGGAGGGAGAAGAGGAGGGGCAGCTGGGGAGCCTCGCCCGGAGCGGAAGATCCCCTGGCCCTGCAGGGGGTTGGGCTAGATGACCCCCCGGGTCCCTTCCCAGGATCACTAAAGCTGCCCAAGGGACCTAAAAGAGCAAGGGCGTGTGGGCGTGCGGAGCGCAGCTGCCAGATGGAGGAAGAGCAGGTGACCGGGAAAGCCTTGTGCAAAGGGGCCGCAGCTGAAAAGGCCGCCCCTCTCTTCCTGCCCTCTGGGTGGGAGCTGACCAGTGGCTTAGTGGCTGCCCCCCGCCTTTTGCAGCCGCCTCCCAAGGCAGCCCCCAAAGCAGACTTGCTGGTGGGCCAAAGGGGATCGATCCAGAAGCAAGAGACCGATCCGTGTGAGGAAGAGGGCACCTCCCTGGTTCAGGCTGAGCCCCACCACCGCCCCCTCTTCCTGGGGCTGAGACAACGCCTCCCCCCCCCCGCTCACCTTGTAGGTGTTGATGCCCCACTTCTTGACGACATCGAACTTCTCCACCGCGATGCCCCGCGTGGCCTCCTCGCCTGCCAGGGCCGGGTTGGAGTGCGGCTGGTGCAAATTGGAACCTGCAAGGGCCGAGCGGGCAGGGGGCTTCCTGAGCAGGGGGAAGGGGCAGGTCCCCCAATGCTGCCCCATGGAGGAGGCAGAAAGAGGGGCAGGAAAACATCTCTCCGCCTCGCCTACATTCCCCTGGAAGGCTGCACCCCAACCGCTCCCATGAGCTTTTGGGGGCAGGGATAGGGCAATACCTGACGCAGCGACTGCCTGGCTGGCTATCCGGCTGGCAGCCGACGGGCTGGGGGAGATGAGCGGTCTTCGGGGTGGGTGAGATGGAACGAGAGAGCCTGAAATGGAGGGGGCCCAGGGCAGGGCAGAGATGGGCACCGGGCAGGGTGGGGGGAGGAGGAGGGGGGAGCCATGGAGGGGGTGCAGGATAACACAGGGGGGTTGATGAGCTGCGGCAGACACAGACAGGGTGGCGTGAGCACATGATGCCAGGCTCCCAGAGGAGCACGAGGCGGGCATAGTTCCCCAGGCAAGGTGCTGGCTGAGCTAGGTGCCTTCCTCATCCCTGGGGGTCAGGGGAAAGGGAGGCTGCAGGAGGCCCGTCTCGAAGGAGGGGGGTAGAGGGAGGGGCCTTGCTAACGGGTGCTTGATGCCCTTTGCGGGCAGGCAGGGCTCAGCTGTGGGCAGACTGGCCCCCTCCCCGCGCGGAGAGCAGCACGGCGATTCTCTTAGGCGGCCTGACCTTTGATGGCGCTGGTGGGGATGATGCCCTCGGCGGTGCCCCCGTAGCCCCCGGAAACAATGCTGGTCTCATTCAGGTTGGGCCCCGACACCATCACCTGCTGGAGGTCCTGCAGCGGGAGAAAGGGAACGTGGCAGAGCCCAGCCCGAGGGGAGGGGGCGCCAGGCAGGCCCAGCAGCGTCCCCTCAACCGGGGTGGCTGCTCTGCAGCAGGGCCTGGTTCCCCAAAATCAGTGGCCTGCGGGGAACCAGCATTTGAATGGGGGGGGGCAGGAACTGGCTCCCTTGCAGCTGGGAGTCAAACTGGACTGCTAGAATGAGGGTGGGGGCCCCACAGGCAAGTGAACCATCCCACTCCCTCCCCTGCCCCATAACCATCAGAGCTCAGCTTACAGAGCCCCCCAGAAATCTCTCCCTTGCAAGCCCCACACACTGCGCCTGGGACATCAGTGGACCCCCCCCCCCCATTCTTACCCCCTCCCCGTTACCTGCTCCAGACCATCGTCCTCAGCGAGACGCCGGGAGTCTCCGTTGCCATGGATTGGAATCTCCATGGTGGCTGCTTTGCTCATCAGTCCGTCGGTCATGCTCAGGGTCTGGAGGGGCCAGGAAAAAAGGGGGGCTCAGGCACCAGGGGCAGAAGAAGGGGCTCCACTGTCCACCCTGAATGCCTGGGCGGGGGCTGGCAGCAGGGGCAAAGGGCAGCAGGAGACCCCGGGGCAGACACCCCCAGGGAGGGGCGTTTTTGTCTTCAGGAGCAAAGAGCTGCCTTCCGATGGCCCCAGGCGGACGCCTCTTCCCAGACCTGCTCTGCTGAGCACGCCGGTCTTGTTCCCTGACGCCTGGATTTGGCCAGTGGACCACCTGGGCCAAGAGGAGCCTGCGGGAAACCAGGGAGCACAAGAGGGGCACCACGCTGGCAACCCTCCCAGTGCCAATCTCCCGTCCTTCTCTCCCTCCTTTGCGAGGCCCCCTTTGACTTCTCAGGTGCGACTGGAACCACCATTTGAAGAAAAAGCAAAGTGGGCCTGGTTTCCCCATCAATGTACCCAAAAGCCTTTCTTGGAAAGAGAAAAGAACGTGCTCCCTGCTTCCCCCCTAATGCCAACTCCACCCCATCACTCCCCAACAGCCCCTGAAACCCCATAGATTCCCAGCACCCCCCCCCCCACAGAGAAAGCAGCTGCCTGGGCATCGGAATCATGGCTTCACTTGTGCCTCTACCACCGTTTGCGCCAGCCTCTGAATCATGGGACTCCTACCTCGCTCAGTCTGACTGCTGCCTCCAAGCCAACGAGCTGACAGCAGTATCAAAGGATTGGAAGCGGGGCCTATTCCTCAGCCTCTGTGGGCCTGAGGTGTTTGAGACGGCCCGAGCATTGGTTGCGCCTGAAGCAGTCCAGCTACTACACCACTGCCCTCAGACAGGCTGCCATGTCTACCCACTATTCTACACTGCCTGGGCATCTCAGCCTCCCATGGCATTTTCTTCTCCCAAATGCAGGAAGGAGAAGAGAAGAGGCCCAGCAAACCTCGGAGGCAGATGGACAGACCAACAAGAAGGCAGGAGGCCCCCACTTAAAACCCTTCTTCACTCCAGAAACTAAGAGAACCACCTACAGCCGGGGCGGCATCTGGGTCAGGTCAGAAAGTTTAACAATAGTGCCAGGAAGAATGCCACCCCCCAGGGGGCATTCCAGCACAAAACTTGTCGCCTTCCTAGTGGCACCAGCCTCATCCAGGAACCGGGGGGGGGGGGGCGACTTCAACAGGAACCTGCCAGAATGAGCTCTGACTTGCCCAGCACACGGCCGCAGGAAGAGGGATGCAAGGGGGGCAGCCCCCAAGACGCGTCTTGTCTCTCAGTACCTGGGCTTCCCCCTTCCTGGGCAGCCACTCCCCTGGGGCAGAAGTGGTGTGGGATGACAAGGCCTGCCCACGGGTCCAGGACACTGGGGCATGGGCAGAGATGCCACACCACCCGTCCCACGTGCCTGAGGCAGCGAAGGAGCCACAGACGCAGCACAGAGCATCAGCTCAAGGGAGCCAAATCCAGGGGGCACAAGGGGGCCATCAGCACACAACCCTCCAAAGCAGAACTGGCGGGGGCAGCAGCAGCACCTCCTGCAAGCCAACCCAGATGGGGCCCAGTGCTGCCCCTCCCCCCTTCTTGCTTGAACCTCAGTGCCCCTCCCAAAGCAGGCAGCCTCTTTTCAGAACTGGTGGGCAGCCATGGCGTGTCACCTCCAAGGGTCCCGTTGGCATGTGCATTGGGGTGGGGGAGCGAGGGGGAGGGGGAACAGCTCCCTGCCCACTCCAGGAACATGCAGAGTTTCCGGGCTGGTGGTTGACGTGGCCACCGAGGAGCCTTGGCAGGAAGGGCAGGGCCAGGTGCCAGGTTTGCTTTTGGGTATTTGCTTAATGCTGTGGGTTTTTTTGGGGAGGGAGGTGGTACACATCTGTAAATTGCAATGTATTGTTGTGAACTTCCCTGGGAACCTGCCAACTTGGAGGGCGGAATCTCCTGCCCCACAACCAAGACCCCTGCCAGATCGGGACAGGACCCTCCCTCCTTCCCACCTGCCCATGATGGCGCTGCTGGAGAGGAGAGGGGAGCCGTTCTGTCCTTCAGAAGGGCCCCCCCCCCATCCTCGGGGCCTCTCAGCCAGCAGGGACCCCCGAGCCCCCTCTCTGGCTCCCTCAGCCGCAGAGGAGATGTGGGGCAGCACGGGGAGCGGAGTGGCGCCCCCTTCTGGCCATGTTCCATCTGCCCCCCCCCCCTCGGGCCCTCAGCCCCGGACCGCGCCTGGCCCCGAGGGCACCCCCTGCCTCGGCTTCGCTCGGCCCCTCCGGAGAAGCAGGCCGTGCCCGCTGGGTGGGCGCACCTGCCGGCCGTGCCAAGCTGCCCTCTCGGCCTGGGCTGCCGGGAAGGAGGGGGCGGGCGCGGGGGGCGGCCCGGCCGGCCGGTGCAGGAAGCGGAGCCCCGGCCTGGGGGCCCCAGGGGGAGCCGACCCCGCCTCCCGGCGAGCTGCGCCGCGGGGAGGAGGAGAGGAGCCTCCCTCGCCCGGGAAGCGGCCTCGGCGTCGCTCCGGCTCCGGCTCCGGCTCCCTCCCGCTCCGCTCGGCGGCGCACCTGCCTGGCGGCTCCCGGAGGCTCCGGGCGTCGGATCCGCGTTGGGCCCCGGGCACACCGGAAACGACGTCACGCGCCCCGGCGCCGGAGGAGGAGGGGCCTCGGCCAGGCCGGAAGTGGATCCGGAAGCCCCGAGAGGAGGAGGAGGAAGAAGATGGAGCAGCAGCAGCAGCAGCAACTGCGCGGCGTGAGAGGCGGGCGGGGGGCGCGGGCGGCGGGCGGGGGGCGGGGAGTCCGCGGAGACTCTCTTCCGGGCGACACGCGTCCGCGGGGCTCGTGGGGATGCGCCGGGGGGGGGTCCCCTCCCTCCCTCCCTCCCTCCCTCCCTCCCTCCCTCCCAGCCTGGCCTTCTCGTTGCAGCTGCGCGACTTCCTGCTGGCCTACAACCAGATGACGGAGCTCTGCTTCCAGCGCTGCGTCTCCAACCTGAACTACCGGGCGCTGACCGGCGAGGAGGTGAGCGCTGCCCGGCAGGGAGGGAGGGAAGCGGGGCGCCGGGACCCCGAGACCCGCCGGGCTGAGCTCTCTCTCTCCCCCCCCCCCCGCAGGAGAGCTGCCTGGACGGCTGCGCGGGGAAGCTGGTGCGCTCCAACCACCGCCTGATGGCCGCCTACGTCCGCCTGATGCCCTCGCTCGTCCAGCGCCGCATCTCCGACTACGAGGCCGCCGCGCAGGAAGCGGCCCTCCCGCCCACGGAGCCTCCCGCCCTGCCGGGGCCCAGCGTGGTCAGCGCCTCCTGACGGCACCTCCGCGCTGCTTGGTCTCTCGGCGCCGCCCGCCCGGGCTGCTTCGGGGCTGCCGCTCCAGGGAGCCCCTCCCCGGGCCGCTTGCCCCCAGAGATGCCCCCCCCCTCGCGACTGGACTCCGGGGCGTCGTGGGCAGCTGCTCCTTCTGGGGCCCATCTCTCCAGGAGCATCCCAGAGCACACCGCTCCTGGGGACAATAAAACCACTTTCTGGGACACCTTGTGCGTGAGAATGCTGTGCTGGCCCTGGGCGGTGCTTTCCATGCTGCTTGCCTGAAGGGAGCCCTGGGGTGGCGGGGCCTCAACCAGCTGCTCCTTGACACTTCAGCTTGAGAGCAGAGCTGGAAGTAGCAAGGCTCCCTTCTTCACCTCCAGGCTCCGCTCCCCCTCCACCGCCTGCTATTCCAAGTTCTGATTTGAGGTGGTGGGTGCTGAGCAGGGTGGGCCCCTGAGGAAAGGGTTTGCTGGGAATTCTGGTGCTGTGGCCACCACAGCGTGGCTTGTGGGTATGGAGAAGGGATCTGGATGGACTCTGCCACATGAGCCGTGACCCCCTGAAGCAGGGATGGTGCCGCTTCATGTGGACCAAATGCAGGTTGGTGTTTGTGTGGCATTTGGAGATGTGCCCCCCCCCCCAGTTCCATCAAGCATTTGGCAAAAGAAATCATGGATCTCCAAGAGCAGACCACACAGTCCAGGGCGCATGGATGGGGGGAAGGGCCTTGCTGCTCCTGCGCCAAAGGCGCTCGCAAGAAGGACCATCGTGGCCCAGTAGCAGGGCGGGAAATGCTGTGCATGCAGAAGGTCCCAAGTTCAATCCCTGCTGGCTCACAGAGACCTCTGCCTAGAACCCCTAAGAGCAGATGCTTGTCAGTGGGGCTGGTACTACTATCAATAATTTAATTATTTGTGCCCCACCCATCTGACTGGGTTGCCCCAGCTACTCTGGGCAGCTTCCAGCAGAACAGAAAAACACAGTGAGACAGTAAACATTAAAAACGTCCCAATACAGGGCTGCCTTCAGATGTCTTCTAAAAGTAGCATAGTTCTTTATCTCCTTGGCATCTGATGGAAGGGCGTTCCACAGGGAGGACGCCACTGTCTTAAAGGCCCCCTGCTGCCCAGGTCAGCTCTAACACTTTGAATTGTGCTTGGAAACATACTGGGAGGCTGTGAAGATGCATTAGGACTGGTATATTATGGTCCCAGCGGCTGTTCCCAGTCACCAGTGTGGTTGCCGCATTCTGGATTGCATTTCCCATGACATAGAGTGCATGCAGTAGTCCACGCAGGAGATAACCAGAGCATGTACCAGAACTTCTTTGTTGTTGCCCCTTGGTAGGCTGGACATTGAGCTCCAACCCATGTTCAGTCTGATTCAGAATGGTTGCTTCATTGCCCTCATTCCCAGGGAAAACCCTGGGGCCACCTAAGCTCCATGCAGTGGGCCAGTGCACCGGCGCTCTATAAGGCAGCTACCTGCGTTCCTGCGTAGAGCCACCTGGTACAGTGAGGTGGCGCTGGCCCTTTTTCCAGAAGCCAGTGGAACTGCAGTCATTTGTGGGAGTATGGGGGGGGGGGCGGCAGATGCACTCAGGGAGAAGCCCACCTTCCTTTGACTCTTCCAGATCTACAGCTGCTTGTGTGGGAAATAGTCTCGAGCCTTTTGGATCAGAGCTGGTTGGACCAGGAAGAGGGCAGGGGGAACACAAGATACGGCTTCTTTTTTAATAATATTTTTATTAATTTTCCATTTTATAATATTTAAACACATCTTCGTTATCCACTTTACTTCTTTTGCTCATACGAGCCTGTTGACTTCCCGCCCACCTCATGGTTTTCAAAATTCATTTGTATATCACAGCATTGTTACGGAAAAATCTAGGTGCGAGGCTGCTCAGTCCCCCAGCTGGTTGAGCGGAGCCCGCGGGTCCCTGCGGAATAAAGGAAGGAGTCCAGCCCCCAACTGGAGGAAATAGCTGTAGACCAAAGTTCATTGTGCAACAGGTTCAAGGAGGAATTTTGAACCCCGAGGATGGGGTGACAAAGACTTTTAAAACTTTCCCACCATATCCCAGAATACAGTTCGTACAGCATCCTTGCTACATCATCGCTACATCTCACAAAAGGGGAGGGGTAGGCAGGGGTTACACTGGTACAAGATTATCATAAGCAGACATGGCAGGGCAAGACTCAGGTATAAGATTAGCAGAGGCAAACACCTCTGAAGTCCCACCAGCCAAAGTACAATAGCATGTCTGGCCCCTTGGCTGGTCTGGTGATGGGATTAGGCTTTCCTTGGCCAACAATCAGCTCAGCAATTGTCACCTGGAGTCCTTTTTTAAGAACTTCCTGGAGTCCTTTTTTAAGGGGAAAATAGCTTTGGAATGAAGGAAACTGGCAAAGGAGTTGATTTTATATTATATTTAAAGCTAGGTAACTAGCGGGTGGCGCTGTGGGTAAAACCTCAGCGCCTAGGACTTGCCGATCGTCAGGTCGGCGGTTCGAATCCCCGCAGCGGGGTGAGCTCCTGTTGCTCGGTCCCAGCGCCTGCCAACCTAGCAGTTCGAAAGCAGCCCAGGTGCAAGTAGATAAATAGGGACCACTTAACTAGCGGGAAGGTAAACGGCGTTTCCGTGTGCTGCGCTTGCTCGCCAGATGCAGCTTGTCACGCTGGCCACGTGACCCGGAAGTGTCTTCGGACAGCGCTGGCCCCCGGCCTCTTAAGCGAGATGGGCGCGCAACCCCAGAGTCGGACACGACTGGCCCATACGGGCAGGGGTACCTTTACCTTTAACTTCCCTGAGCTGTCAAGTTGAAAGGATACATTCAGGCATAATATTTGTAACATTTAACTTTAAATATGTGCCCCCCCCTGTAATTTCTGTGACAGGATTTATTCAATTTCCATTTTACGTTTCATTCAGAATATCACAATTTTTAAATAAATATAAAAGGGTAGTGACAATTATCAATACAAGTCTTCTTACAACCCTTCTAGTGTTGTTAATTGCTTACAATGGTCCTTCAAGTATTTTATAAATTTACTCCAGTCTTTTTGGAAAGCTTGATCACGTCGGTTTTGGATTTTTCCGGTCAGCTTCTCCAATTCCGCAAAGTCCATCATCTTCATCTGCCACTATTCTTTCCTTGGTATTTCTTTTTGTTTCCATTTTTGGGCTAAAAGGATTCTTGCTGCGGTTGTTGCATGCATAAACAGTTTTGATCACCCTATGGCATCTCTTCACCCACTAGACTCAATAAAAATGCTTCTGGCTTTTTAACAAAGGTGTACTTACACATAGAATCATAGAGTTGGAAGAGACCACAAGGGCCATCGAGTCCAACCCCCTGCCAAGCAGGAAATACCATCAGAGCACTCCTGACATATGCTTAAAGAGCTCCAAAGAAGGAGACTCCACCACACTCCTGGGCAGCAAATTCCACTGTCGAACAGCTCTTACTGTCAGGAAGTTCTTCCTAATGTTTAGGTGGAATCTTCTTTCTTGTAGTTTGGATCCATTGCTCCGTGTCCGCTTCTCTGGAGCAGCAGAAAACAACCTTTCTTCCTCCTCTATGTGACATCCTTTTATATATTTGAACATGGCTATCATATCACCCCTTAACCTCCTCTTCTCCAGGCTAAACATGCCCAGCTCCCTTAGCCGTTCCTCATAAGGCATTGTTTCCAGGCTTTTGACCATTTTGGTTGCCCTCCTATGGACACGTTCCAGTTTGTCAGTGTCCTTCTTGAACTGTGGTGCCCAGAACTGGACACAGTACTCCAGGTGAGGTCTGACCAGAGCAGAATACAGTGGCACTATTACTTCCCTTGATCTAGATGCTATACTCCTATTGATGCAGCCCAGAATTGCATTGGCTTTTTTAGCTGCCGCGTCACACTGTTGGCTCATGTCAGGTTTGTGGTCAACCAAGACTCCTAGATCCTTTCACATGTACTGCTCTCAAGCCAGGTGTCACCCATCTTGTATTTGTGCCTCTCATTTTTTTTTTTTTTTTTTGCCCAAGTGCAATACTTTACATTTCTCCCTGTTAAAATTCATCTTGTTTGTTTTGGCCCAGTTCTCTAATCTGTCAAGGTCGTTTTGAAGTGTGATCCTGTCCTCTGGGGTGTTAGCCACCTCTCCCAGTTTGGTGTCATCTGCAAATTTGATCAGGATGCCCTTGAGTCCATCATCCAAGTCGTTGATAAAGATGTTGAATAAGACCGGGCCCAAGACAGAACCCTGTGGCACCCCACTAGTCACTCTTCTCCAGGATGAAGAGGAACCATTGATGAGCACCCTTTGGGTTCGGTCAGTCAGCCAGTTACAAATCCACTGAGTGGTAGCCTAGTCAAGACCGCATTTTACCAGCTTCTTTACAAGAATATCATGGGGCACCTTGTCAAATGCCTTGCTGAAATCAAGGTAGGCTACATCCACTGCGTTCCCTTCATCTACCAGGCTTGTAATTCTGTCAAAAAACGAGATCAGGTTAGTCTGACATGACTTATTTTTCAGAAATCCATGCTGACTATTGGTGATCCCAGGAATCCTTTCTAGGTGCTCACAGACTGTTTGCTTAATGATCTGCTCCAGAATCTTCCCTGGTATTGATGTCAGACTGACTGGGCGGTAATTATTTGGGTCCTCTCTTTCCCCCTTTTTGAAAATAGGGACAACATTTGCCCTCCTCCAGTCTGCCGGGACTTCGCCTGTTTCCCAGGAATTCTCAAAGATGACTGCCAGTGGTTCTGAGATCACATCTGCCAGTTCTTTTAATACTCTTGGATGCAGTTCATCTGGCCCTGGAGACTTGAATACATCTAAACTAGCCAAGTATTCTTGTACTATCTCCTTAGTTATTCTGGGCTGTGTTTCCTCTGCTGAATCATTTGCTCCAAATTCTTCAGGTCGGGCATTGTTTTCTTTATCGGAGAAGACTGAGGCAAAGAAGGCATTGAGGAGTTCAGCCCTTTCTGTGTCCCCTTGTTTGCATTTCACCATCTTCTCCTCTGAGTGACCCCACTGTTTCTTTGTTCTTCCTTTTGCTACGAACATACCCATAAAAGCCTTTTTTGTTGCTTTTACCCTCTCTAGCAAGCCTGAGTTCATTCTGTGCTTTAGCTTTTCTGACTTTGTGTCTACACGTGCTGGCTGTTTGTTTGAATTCCTCTTTGGTGGTTTCCCCCTTTTCCATTTTTTGTACACATCCTTTTTTAATCTTAACTCAGTTAAAAGTTCTTTAGATAGCCACCCTGGCTTCTTTAGGCACCTTCCATGTTTCCATCTCATTGGTATTGCCTGAAGTTGTGCTTTTACTATCTCCCTCTTAACAAACTCCCAGCCATCATGAACTCCCTTTCCTTTTAGTATTACTGTCCATGGGATCTCACCCAGCACTTCCCTAAGTTTTATGAAGTCGGCTTTCTTAAAGTCAAGAAATTGAGTCCTAGTATGCTTGGCTGCTCCTTTGCGCTGTATGGTAAACTTCAGAAGAGCATGATCACTCGCGCCTAATGATCCTTCCACTTCTACCCCACTCCACTTCGACTCCACTTCTACATTTTCTTCAACTCATTATATATCATTTCCCAATATGCTTTTGCCTTGTTCCATAAGCTTCATTCCACAACCTTTCCCATGGTTCTAACTGAATATTATATCCAAAATCTTTACCCCAGTGTATCATTACCATTTTCACCTCTTCATCTTTGGTATGCCATTCCAATAATAATTTGTACATTTTCGATAATATTTTCCTCTTATCATCCAATAGCTCTCTCTCCAGTCTGGATCTTGTTGTATCAAAACCATTCTTCTTTTTCTCCTCATTGAACACATCATTTAACGGATGATATTGCAACCAATCCGTCACTAGCTCTTATTTCTTCAAATGTTTTTAATTTTAACTTATTTTCTACCTCGATCAATAAATCTCTATACGTGGCCCACTTTCCTTTCATGTTTAGTCTTTTCCCCGCTTTTGCTTCAGTTGGCTTCTAGCTAGAGAAGTTCTGTGGTCCAAGGCAAAACTCCAGCCTTCCCACGAGAAAGCCTGCCAATGCCAGGGCGGCTGGGCCTGCGAGCAGGACCCTGGGCAGGGAGACAGGCGGGATCCTGCTCTGGAGCTGAGCAAGGGGGTTTCCAGACCAGACCTGCGCGCCAACTGCCCAGTCCGGCGCCGCCTCGCCCTCCGCTTGACGCCGATGCCCCGGGGGTGCGGGCAGCCTCGGCGGCCAGGACGGGACTTTCCGAAGGGACCCGGAGGCGGGGCGAGTCTAAGCATCCCGGGGGCCACGGAGCGCCGGCCGTTGGGCGCCCCTAGCAACGCGTCCCGCGCGCCCTCGCCGCCCCTCGCCCCGACGACGCCATGGAGCCCTGCGCCCCCGACGCCCTGCCGAGTAAGGGGCGCCCCCTCCCGGGCAGCGGCAGAGGGTCCTTCCTCCGGGCTCCTCGGGGGGGGGGGTCTCTCTCCCTCTTGCTTCCCTGGAGCCCCTCCACACCCTCCTCGGGGCAAGTGCCCCAAATGAGAAACTCTCCCGGGAAGTGCAGGGGTCGGACTAGTCCGGCAAGTGGCCTTGGGAGATCAGGGCTGCAGCTGCACGGCGGCCAGTTCCTTTGTCGCGTGGGAAGGGATCCCGAGGCTCATCTAGTCCACCCCCTGCAATGCAGGGATCTCAACATGCAGCTCCCCATCCGCCTTGAAACCAGACCAGACCTTGCCTTAGCTTTGAGCTAGCACGTTCACTGATGCACCACTGTTGTTGTTGTTGTTTAGTCGTTTAGTCGTGTCCGACTCTTCGTGACCCCCTGGACCAGAGCAGCCAGGCACTCCTGTCTTCCACTGCCTCCCTCATGCTGGTAGCTTCAAGAACACCGTCCCACCATGTCGTCCTCTGTCGTCCCCTTCTCCTTGTGCCCTCCATCTTTCCCAACATCAGGGTCTTCTCCAGGGGGTCTTCTCTTCTTATGAAGTGGCCAAAGTATTGGAGCCTCAGCTTCAGGATCTGTCCTTCCAGTGAGCACTCAGGGCTGATTTCCTTCAGAATGGAGAGGTTTGATCTTCTTGCAGTCCATGGGACTTTCAAGAGTCTCCTCCAGCACCATAATTCAAAAGCATCAATTCTTCAGTGATCAGCCTTCTTTATGGTCCAGCTTTCACTTCCATACATCACTACTGGGAAAACCATGACTTTAACTATAGGGACCTTTGTTGGCAAGGTGATGTCTCTGCTTTTGAAGATGCTGTCTAGGTTTGCCATCACCTTTCTCCCAAGAAGCAGGCGTCTTTTAATTTCGTGGCTGCTGTCACCATCTGCAGTGATCATGGAGCCCAAGAAAGTAAAATCTCTCACTGCCTCCATTTCTTCCCCTTCTATTTGCCAGGAGGTGATGGGACCAGTGGCCATGATCTTCGTTTTTTTGATGTTGAGCTTCAGACCATATTTTGTGCTCTCCTCTTTCACCCTCATTAAAAGGTTCTTTAATTCCTCCTCACTTTCTGCCATCAAGGTGGTGTCATCTGCATATCTGAGGTTGTTGCTATTTCTTCCGGCAGTCTTAATTCCAGCTTGGGATTCATCCAGCCCAGCCTTTCGCATGATGAGTTCTGCATATAAGTTAAATAAGCAGGGAGACAACATACAGCCTTGCCGTACTCCTTTCCCAATTTTGAACCAATCAGTTGTTCCATATCCAGTTCTAACTGTAGCTTCTTGTCCCACATAGAGATTTCTCAGGAGACAGATGAGGTGATCTGGCAATCCCATTTCTTTAAGAACTTGCCATAGTTTGCTGTGGTCGACACAGTCAAAGGCTCTTGCGTAATCAATGAAGCAGAAGTAGATGTCTTTCTGGAACGCTCTAGCTTTCTCCATAATCCAGCGCCTGTTTGCAATTTGGTCTCTGGTTCCTCTGCCCCTTTGAAACCCAGCTTGCACTTCTGGGAGTTCTTGGTCCACATACTGCTTAAGCCTGCCTTGTAGAATTTTAAGCATAACCTGGCTAGCATGTGAAATGAGTGCAATTGTGCGGTAGTTGGAGCATTCTTTGGCACTGCCCTTCTTTGGGATTGGGATGTAGACTGATCTTCTCCAATCCTCTGGCCACTGCTGAGTTTTCCAAACTTGCTGGCACATTGAGTGTAGCACCTTAACAGCATCATCGTTTAAAATTTTAAATAGTTCAGCTGGAATACCATCACTTCCACTGGCCTTGTTATTTGCAGTGCTTTCTAAGGCCCATTTGACTTCACTCTCCAGGATGTCTGGCTCAAGATCAGCAGCCACACTACCTGGGGTATACGAGACATCCATTTCTTTCTGGTATAGTTCCTCTGTGTATTCTTGCCACCTCTTCTTGATGTCTTCTGCTTCTGTTAGGTCCTTTCCACTTTTGTCTTTTATTATGGTACACCACTAGAGGGCCTTGTTTGTTTGTTTGATTGATTGTTTTCCTAAAAGTCATAAAAACCTCAAAGTGGTTCTAACCCTAGCCCAAGCGCCCCCTGCTCACCTGGCTGTTACACCTGAAAGTTGGGTGGCCATGACTGAAAAGCCGTGCAAAGGGGGAGAAACGTCCTCGCCTGGTGCTGAAGGCCCCTATTGCTCATCCCCAGAGGCCCCTTTTCCTGGCTGTGCTCTGCCAGGCCTGAAGAGGGCCGTTCTGAGGTGTCCTCACCCATCCCCTTGTGTCTCTTGCAGGCAGGCAGATGCCCAGCAGCCCAGCCCAGCAGGAGGACCATTCCTGGGCCCGCGCCCTCCGCCGCCGCCTGGCTACCCAGATCCAGGAGGCTGGGCATGCGGAGCCCAAGGACGTGGAGGCGCTTGTGGCGGAGCTGACCGCCGTCTTCCGCATGGTCCTGGAGAGAAGTAGTCGCCGGGCCTGGCTGCGCATGATGGAGGCGCTGCGGCTGATCGCCCCCTTCCAGCAGCTGCTGTCGAGGCGGGCAGAGCTGGCCCCCTACCTGGAGGGCCTCTATTTCCAGTTCCGCAGCAGCCAGGCCATGGTTTCTGACCTAGATATTCTGGGGTCCATCTGGCGGGCCTTCCCCACGGATTGTGCTGTGTTGTGGGCTGACCCACGAGAATTTTGCCCCCGAGAGCCTAAGGAAATAGCCAAGCAGCTGCCCTCCAGCAGAGAGCCAGTCTTTCTGGGCCAAGCCTACCCTTTTGCGATGGAATGGGTAGCGGCTGGGGCCTCTGGCATGCTGCAGCCAGATCCCGTGTCCCTCCAGGAGCTGCAGAGATGTGTGGGGCAAGTCGGCAGGGAGGTGGCTCAAGAGGAGACCCCCCGACCTGGCAGCCTTGGCCTCATGCCTCTAACTCTAGCTGCAGATGTGCCAACAGAATTCCCCTGTGCTATTCCAAGCCGGGCTGCAGGGTAAGGCCTCCCCAACCCAGCTTGGCTCACCCCGGGCGTTTCTGCTGACAAATGTCCTACAGACGATTCTTTCCAATTTTGATGCAGGCCCTCCCTAGAGCCACGCAAAGAAAGCCCAGGACCGCCTACAGTGCCCAAGAAGAGAGCTGGAGCAGCAGGAGGCAGAGGAGGAGAAATGGTGACGAGTCTTGAGGCAGCTGAGCTCTTTGCAAGGAAGCGCCATTTGGGGAAAATAAGTTTCATTTACTTCAACGTTGCCCAGAACCGGCACTTCAGGTACCCCTGTTTTCTTGCCCTGGCTGGCAGTCCCATCATGCAAGTGGGTCTCCCTCCCTCCCTCCCTCCTTTGCTGGGGGGGAGCCAGAAAGGAGGTGAATTCTGCTCTGTCTGCCCAGCCCTGTCTTGCCTCCTCTCCCCAGGGTCTTCTCGGAGGCCTCTCCCAGCTTTGTTCCCCCTAGAGTCTGTAGACTTGAGTCCAGAACCTGAATCATAGATCCTAGAGACTCTTGAGGACCATCTAGTCCTGCAGTGCAGGAAGATGCAGCTGTCCCATGCAGGGATTGGACCAGCAACCTTGGCTTTCCATGCTCTTCTGGCTGTGATTCAACACTCGCCTGGGCAGTCTCACTGATGGGCACAGCACTTTGTAGAGCTGCATAAGGTTGGGGGGAAAGGTTGTAGCTTGGGGGGGGGGACACAGATGGTCCCAGGAAAGCCCCTTGTCAGCCTTGACAGCGCTGAACTCGATAGACCCGGGGTCTGGCTTGGCAAATAAGGCAGCGTCCTGAGTTTCTGTCTCTTCCTTGAGCTTCCAGGAAAAGCCTGACAGCAGGGAGGGCAGGACGGAGCGAAGGGGGCGAGGAGGCCCTGCTTTGCTTCTCTGGGGGTTGGTGAAGGGCCTCCCTTGGAGGACTGGCTCTTGCAACTCTCTTCCCTTTTCGCAGGCCTTATGACCTGGTGGCTGTTCCCAAGCGTCTGGTCAACCCTCAGCACTACATTTTCTCCCCTTTTGGGGTGCTGCATGTGCACCCTGAAGAGGGGTCGGAGGCCTTTTCCCTGGGCGAATTGCACCGGCAGGCCGTGCTGTGGCAGCTGTTGCAGTACATCCCCTTCTTCCGGCTCTTCTTGGTCCGCAAAGCCTTTGTCCGGTAAGGGGGGGGGGGCGAAGAGGATGCGGGTGTTGTCCTCCTGCGTTGTGTGGTGGGTCTGGGTTGCTGCTGCCATGAGAGCAAAGGGAGAGAGTGGCTTCCCCAGTCTCAGCGGCACATTTCTCTCTCTCGTTTGATCATGCTTTTAATATTCTGTTGGGAGCCGCCCAGAGTGGCTGGGGAAACCCAGCCAGATGGGCGGGGTATAATTATTATTATTATTATTATTATTATTATTATTATTATTATTATTATTATCTCCTCCCCACCCCCCGCCAGTTGGTTCGTCAATGTCAAGCACTTGCATTACCTGAAGTGCCGGGAGAAGCTGAGCTTGCAGCTCCTCCACTCGGTGCCCCACTTTGGGCTTGCTCTTCTTCACATCTCCAGGTGAGGCATGGGGGTGGGGAGGCCCTGGAGTGGGGACCCGCTCCCCCTTTGGGGGCCTCTGCTGTTCCTTGGCCCCAGCAGCTGCTTCGTGTCCTTCCTTTGCAGGCTGCTGCTGCAACTGCACTCCATCCACTGGCTGCCACGAAGCAGAGTCAAGTGCTACACCTTCTCCGATCTCAAGCGTGCCCTGGCCCAGGAGAACAGAAATGCCCAAGGATTGCTCAGCAAATTCCTCCAGCTCTGCTCCTCTGTCTTGCAGTGGGTGAGCACCAGCAGTATCCCTCGGCTGTGCGGGAGCCGGGAGCCCACGCTCCCTCTGGCAAAGGCTGGGGCAAAATCCCCAGGGCTGCTGGGAGATGCTTCCCATCCCAAGCTGCTAATTTCCCTGCTAATTTCCAGACGTCTCCTGAAGATCTTGTTATGCCAACAGGTCTATTCAGTCACTTAAACTTTTACAAGTTGAGCCAGTTGTTTTTTTATTTCCCCCTGTTGCTTTAATGGTTTTTTGTTTCATTGTCATTTTATATTTTGTTATACACCACCTTGATGTCCTGTTTATTAATTTATGTTGCCCTTCATCTGAAGATCACAGGGCGCTTTGCAACATAACAATACAAAATGAGAACACAATGTGCATAGTAAAACAAAAACATCTTCTGATGTTCTTGTTTCTGGGCACATTTGCTGTTTTTACCCAGCAAAGCCCATGAGGGTTTGGGCCCCCAGAATCCCTTCCATGACGTTCTTGAGAATGACACTGCTAGTGACACCCGGGTTCAAGACTGTCAGTTCCCCAGGGCCAGTGACTTGGGCCAGCCTGCTTCATACTGGGAATGGCTGGGCTGCTGCAAGGGGCCCTTTGAAAATGTGCGGTCAGCTTGCCCTTGTGTGAAGTCAGGCAGACTCCTGTTTGCAGGCAGCCATGTGGCTCTGTATGCACGTGTCTGCTGCAGAGAAGTCTGCCTGTCTGGGCCCAGGTGAGGTGCCTGCCTGGCTGCTGCACCCCAGCCAGCAGTGGCATCATTCTGGCATGCCTTGCTCTGGCAGGTCCGGGACGACACATACAGGATGGTCCGTGGGCTGCAGCAGCAGGTGCAGAGCTACAAGCTGTACATCACCAAGGCTTCCCTGTACAAGCAGCGCATCGACTTTGAGAAGTTGCAGCACCGCCTGCAGATCGCCGAACACTGGCTGCAGAGGCTGGGCTTCCTGGCCCTGCTGGTGAACCTCCTCCTCTGCCAGAACCTGGTCTCTGCAATGCAAGAGGAAGTCAGAGCCTTCATCTATGACACCATGAAGGTCCCGTAGCCAGGGATACCTGCTCGGGGGGTGGGGGGTGGGCAGAGCCTGTTGTGGTTTCCAGCTTCTGCTCCAGCAGGGGATTCAGGGTTGGCCTCCAGAGTCTGGCTCAGCTCTTTGCTTGTGGAGCAGACAGGATGCTCTGCCTTACTAAGGTTATTAATACTATGCATTTGGAAATGATAACATAACAACAGCAACAACAACAACACTTTATTGGTTATACCCCGCCCATCTGCCCAGGCCTTCTCAGCCACTCTGGGTGGCTTCCAACAGAACATTAAAAACACAATAAAACATCAAACATTAAAAGCTTCCCTAAACAGGGCTGCCTTCAGATGTCAGAGAGCTGTTTAGTTTCTTGACATCTGATGGGAGGGTGTTCCACAGGGTGGGCACCACTACCAAGAAGGCCCTCTGCCTGGTTCCCTGTAACTTTGCTTCTCACAGTGAGGGAACCACCAGAAGGCCCTCGGAGCTGGACCTCAGTGTCTTGGCAGAATGATGGGGGTGGAGACGCTCCTTCAGGTCTACTGAGCCGAGGCTGTTTAGGGCTTTAAAAATCAGCGGCAACACTTTGAATTGTGCTTGGAAACGTCCTGGGAGCCAATGAAAGTCTTTCAGGACCAGTGTTATGTGGTCTCGGCAGCCGCTCCTAGTCCCCAGTCTAGCTGCCACATTCTGGATTAATTGTAATTTCCAGGTCACCTTCAAAGGTAGCCCCACGTAGAGCGCATTGCAGTAGTCCAAGCAGGAGATAACCAGAGCATGCACCACTCTGGCGAGACAGTCCGCGGGCAGGTAGAGTCTCAGCCTGCGTACCAGATGGAGCTGGTAAACAGCTGCCTTGGACACAGAATTAACCTGCGCCTTCATGGACAGCTGTGAGTCCAAAATGACTCCCAGGCTGCGCACCTGGTCCTTCAGGGGCACAATTAGAATTATGGATATCTTCACCCAGAGCTGAAATCAAAGCTTTGCATCTCCCAAACAGGCTCTTTTTAGCCAGAGGCTATCTCCCGGAGAAAGACTTAGCACACCATTCTCTTCAGTGATTTCAGAACAAAAAGCTAACATACGCAAAATGGATCCCTACAGATTAACAAACACATAGGGCTGTAATACAATCCTTTCTCACCTTGTGACAGATTCAGCAGAGATGCATTCTCAGGTATCATAAACTTGTTAGGCTCTCTGCAACTCTAGTTTAGCTGAATAGAAGTTTCCATACCATGCTACACAGTATACATATAGACACATACTGTACAGAGTTCTTTCCCATTTCAGGGTACAATTAGTTACACTTAACATGTCTAGGGCGTCAGAAGCCTTTTCACCTCCCGCTTGGTGTCTCCCCACAGGCTGATGGCATCAAGCGGAAAGCGGTCCTCCAGGTGCACCTGGTGTTTGGCGCCGACAGGCAGCTCATGCTCTTCCCCTCCCACAAGGAGCTGGAGGACTGCCTGCTGGGGGCTGTGAATACGGTCTTGGAGTCTGTCCTGCAGGTGGGTCAGCTTCCTGGTCAAACACCAGGCAAGGAGGGTCCCTCCTCCCTCTCCCTCCACCCCACAACTTCCTGGCTTCTTGTGCCTTGCACTTAACCACATTTCCATGCAGTAGGCAGCAGGGGCTGCCCAGAAGTGTTTGAGAAGGGGCTTTGCCCCACCAGCTGAGTAGACTTTCTGTTCCCTTCAGACGACCCGGGTCAAAAGTGAGGGGTCAGCGCCTCCGGAGAACCCTCAGAGCACTACAGCTGAAGCTGAGCACCATGCAGCCAAGCCGAGTGGTAAGCCAGGGAGAGGACGAGCCCCATCCCAGTGGGCCCTTGCCTGGCCTCCTTGGGCTCTCCTGCGGGCTGCTCAAGGGGTGGGGGTGGGGTGTTGGACTGGGCCTCTCCAGAAGTGACACCAAATCTATGCCAGTTCCTTCTTGCTCCATCCACATCCACACCATACCTTGAAAGCCCCCTTACACCACTTTCCCCCACCCTGGAGAGCCAGTGTGGTGTAGTGGTTAAGAGCAGTCGACTCATAATCTGGTGAACTGGGTTCGATTCCCTGCTCCTCCACATACAGCTGCTGGGTGACCTTGGGCTAGTCACACTTCTTTGAAGTCTCTCAGCCCCACTCACCTCACAGTGTTTGTTGTGGGGGAGGAAGGGAAAGGAGATTGTTAGCCGCTTTGAGACTCCTTAGGGTAGTGATAAAGCGGGATATCAAATCCAAACTCTTCTTCTTCTTCTTCTTCCCTATGAATCCTGGGAACTGTAGTTTATGAAGGGTCTTGGGAACCAGCTCTGTGAGAGGTCCCAGCATGCTTAGTGAAGTACAGTTCCCAGTATTCCTGGAAGAAAAGCCACGACTGCTAAAGTGATCTAAGAGTGCTTTAAATGTATGGTGTGGATGTGAACCGTGAGCTTGCCGAGTCTTCTCCCCTTGATTGGTCTATGTGCTCTGCTTTTGTGGTGTATTTGCCATCTTGTGGACCTACAGATTTGAGGGGTGGGTCGTCGTCTTTTCCACCTGTTACTGGGAAAATCCGAGGGCTCCCTTGGACAAAAAGTAAAGACACCAACCAGAGTAAATTGGAGCAAATCAGCAGCCTCTAGGCTTGGCCTTTATTGACTGTTGCAACAGGGTATTCCCCTCACTTGCAGGTGAGAGGAAAAGACACAGAAAAATGGTGTGTGAGGTCTTATAAAAACTTTTGAAATTCCCATCCTGTAGGTCAAGCCCACCCCCAAAAACATCACGCATACATCACAGAAAGGAGGGGTTGAGGGAGGGGTGGTGGTGGTAACCTGAGTGTCCTGTCACCTGGCTGGTTCCCTTCTCTCCCCCTCCCCATGAGTCACTTCCAGGAGACAAAGGGGAGTTGGCAGTTTCCTGCCCCCTGAGGGAAGATCTGATCAGTGTCCTTTGTTCCAGTCCATGCTGAATCCACTCCCATATGCAAGTTCTTTGGGATCTTGATGGTCTTCTGTCTAGGACCATCAGGGTTGGCATAGCAACTGGGCAGGGCTCCTGTGGATGTGCTGGGATGGTGAAGGGATTATGGCTGCCCTGTATCAAACCTTCCCCATTTTGTAGTGCTTCCTTCATGGAGTAAAATAAAAGTAGAACAGTGCAAATCCGATGCATGGTTGATTTTCTATGAATTTATAACAGAAGCGTAGCGTACGTAGTGTGCAAGTGTGAGTGTGTGTTTGTACAAACTGAATGATGGAGGGGGGGGGTTCCTGCTACACACCTTGGCCGGGTGACAGTGCTTGTTCTCCTCCCCTGCAGCTGCAGATGTGAGCAGTGGGGGCGCCATTCCTCAGCAGGGCTCCCTGGAGCCCCTCATTCAGCCCCAGCGGCTGTCGACAGCAGAGCTCTGCGGTGAGAAGCCCCAGCTGGTATATCAGATGGACGTGAAGGTATATGGTGGCCTGGAAGTTATTGGCCACCGGTTGAAGGGCATGTACCCCTTGCTGTCACGGGAGCAACTGGAGAAGGACCTCAGGTCAGACCGCATCATCCAGGAGGCTACGGAGGAGCTGCGTGCCCTGCTCACGGTGAGTGCCCGCTGGGAGGGTGGGCTGAGCTGGGGCTGCTAAAAAAAATAACCTTGAGACACATTATTGCTAAAATCCTAAAGGCCCAAAACATTTATTTATTTTTTTGCACTCCCTGACCAGAACTCCCGGGAGGTGGGAGGAGGTTGGCTTCCTCCTGAAGTGGTTGGCTTCCTCCTGAAGCCTTCCTCTCCTGGGTGTGGGGAGAGCCAGGCCCCGACATCTCCAGGGGAAGTGGGGAGAGCGGCAGAGCATGTGCAGGGTTCCTTTCTGGCAGCCCTGACTCGGGGGTCAGAGGGCTGGGGCCGGGTCCAGCATGGCAAAGGCCTCAGCTGAGTGCTGCCCCCTTTCCCCACCCACAGTTGGCCCTGACCGAGACGGAACTGCTGTGCCGACAGTACAGCTGGCTGGGCGAGATCTACAACTTTGTGCACAGCTGGAGCCCTAGCCAGCTGGAAAGCATGAAGAGCTGGCCGGCCGAGGAGTATGTGAACCACATCCTCAAGCTGCGCACGTGGGTGGCCCAGGTCCAGAAGGTGCCCCGGGTGGTCACCACACACAACCTCCTTCTCTTAGTGGACTGCAGCGGCATTCATCAGGACCTCCGTATGTGCTGGGGAGGGGTGGGAGCAAGGGGCCATGCTGGAGTTCCCGCTCCACTGGGGGGCCACTTTCCAGCCTGCTCTGTCCTTGCAGTGCCTCTGCTGGCCTCCATCAATGAGGACATCCTGTCCTTGCTGCTGAGCGAGACTGCGCAGCGGAGCGAGAAGCTAATTGCTGAGCTGTCTGGCGTCCTGCAACTCTACATGAATGTTGGCACCGACATCTTCACCATTGCCAAGTGCTCCCAGAAGGTAGGATACCTCCCCCTCCCCACCTGGCAGGCAGGGAGGCAGAAAGGCCCTTGCCTTAGCTAGTATTCATAGTCATCTGGGAATCTTCAGCTCCTGCCTTCAGTTAATGTGCAGATTCACTGTCCCCATGTTATACCTTGCCTGCACATCTCCAGGTTGTATGTAAAAAGAAAAGATTCCTCTTGCTTGTCTAGCCTAGTTGGGGCCCAGACCACCCTTGCCAATAGATAAACCCTGCACTGCAATCCTATTATTATTATTATTAGTAGCAGCAGCAGCAGCAGCAGCAGCAGCAGTATACCACCCTTCATCTGAAGATTTCAGGGTGATTCACAGCATTAAAATACAGAATAAAAACACAAAGTGAATAGTAGTAGTAGCAATAATAATAATAATAATAATAATAAAAACAAAACAAAAAATGGTCCTAAAGGATCCTTTCTGGCTCCCAGCATGTTTCTGAGCACAATTCGCAATTCAAGAGCCCCAAATGTTGTAAGAGAGCATTCTCTGCTCAGAACCTCTGAAGCCTTGACTGCTCCTGTGAGCCTGGGGTGGGCTAACAGGGAAATAGCTCTTGTATCTTTCCAGGAAGCTTTTGCTACATGGAGACACCTGCAAGAAGGAGGCTGCTTGTGGGGGGTCTGGCTGGAGAAAGGAGGGGGCTCGGGCCCCTTGCTGTGACACATTCTTCCATGGGTGGCTTCAAGGTTGGGCCCCCCTTAGTAGTCTGAGTTGCCAGGGAGCCCTGTCCAATAAATGAGGAGGGATCCAGGGGTGATGGCCAGGAAGCAGAGTTCTGTGTCTTGTTTCCGCCTCTCTGTTTCCACCCTCCCATTTTTCTGCTGCCAGCTTTGGATTCCAGGTTCTGCGAGCTCCAGCCTGGAAAACCAATGTTGTGTAAGGAGCCTGGGCATTCTAATCACATCTGCAGAGGACAGGGCTGAGGGTTGGGATGGATTCCCAGCCTGGGGCAGACCCCAGGTGCTGCGTGGTACAGCCAAGGCTTGTGGGCTAGTGATGCCCATCTGGGGCTCTCTGGGGCAGCAGCAACATCCTTGCTTGACGTGCTTCTTCCCATGCAGCTGGAGCAGTACCAGGGGCAGATGGCAGAGCTGCAGGAATATGTTGACTACGTGCGAGCCCTCAATGAGGTCATCCAGCAATGCTTCCGCCCTCTTACGCCCAGCGAAGAGAGCCTGGAAAACTTGGTGAGAGACCCAGTTGCAGGGTGGACAGGGAAGGATTTTGGTGGTGAGTGGAAAAGAAAACATTGGCAGGGCAAAGTGATGTGCCAAGCTGGAGGCTGACACTGCTTCAGCATCACCTGATATTGGGCATCCTTCATATTTCAATGATGTTCTTGCAAGGAACCTGGTAAATTGTGGGTTGAACGAGGTAACTGTTAGGGGGATTTGTAGCTGGTTGACTGACCAACCCAAAGAATACTCCTTAATGGTGCCTCATCATCCTGGAAAAAAGTGACCAGTGGGGGGCTGCAGGGTTCTGTCCTGGGCCCAATGTTGTTCAATGTCTTTATAAATGACTTGAATGAAGGAATTGAGGGGATGCTCAACAAATTTGTAGATGACACCAAACTTGAAGGGGTAGCTAATGCCGCAGAAGACAGAATTGGGATTCAAGACAACCTTAACAGATTGGAGAACTGGGCCCAAACTAACAAAATGAGTTTCAATAGGGACAAATGTAAGGTTCAGCATTTAAGCAGGAAGAACCAGATGTACAAATATAAGATGGGGGACACCTGACTTATTAGCAGTATATGTGAAAAGTATCTAGGGATCTTGATGGACCACAAGCTTAACAGTGTGATTCAGCAGCAAAAAAAGCTAATGCTATTCTAGGCTGCATTAACAGAAGTGTAGTGTCCAGAACAAGGGAAGTAATAGTCCCACTCTCTTCTGCCTTGGTCAGGCCACACCTAAAATACTCTGTCCAGTTCTGGGTGCCACAATTTAAGAAGGATGTTGACAAGCTGGAATGTACACAGAAGAGGGCAACCCACAAGATCAAGGGTCTGGAAACAAAGCTTTAGGAGGAACGGTTGAGGGAACTGGCTATATTTAACCTAGAAAAGAGGTGACTGAGAGGAGATATGATAGTCATCTTCAACTATCTCAAGAACTGTCACATGGAAGGTGAAGCAAGTTTATTTTCTCCTGCTCTGGATGGTAGGACCTGAACTAACAGATTCAAGTTATAAGAAAGGAGATTCCAAGTAAACACCAGGAAGCACTTGGTGACAGTGGAATGGACTCCCTCAGGAAAACACTCCTTGTAGGTTTTTAAGCAAATCTTGGATGGCCCTCTGTCATCAAATCCAGAATTGGATTCCACAGTCACCTACGGACACACCACTAAGACCATGTTCATGGAAGACAATCTTACTCAGCTATGAGTCATCGCCAAAGAAGAAGAGGACAAAAGCAAAACATTGCATAAGAGCCTGCTGGATCTGGCCAGTGGCTCATCTAGTCCAGCATCCTGTTCTCACACTGTCCAACCAGACTTACTTCCTGCAAAAGTGAGTCCAGGCACTGGGCTCTGCTCTATGCCTTCCACTGCGAAGACAGACGCCAAGAATTCATTCAGCTTCTCTGCAATCTCCTTGTCCTCCTTTAGCACACCTTGAACTCCCCTGCCATTCAAGGGTCCCTAGATGGTCTCCTGCTACTAATGCATTTAAATAACTTTTTGTTGTTGGTCTTTATGATTTTAGCAATGCGCACCAACATTTTTATCATTCCTTTTTGTCTGCTTGCCTTGCTTTTGCTAAGGTTTGTGTTCCCTTTCCTTTGGACAAGACTTCCATTTCTCAAAGAAAGCTTTCTTGCCTCCAATAGCTTCTTTGCTTATTAACCACACTGGTGTCCACTTGGCCCTCATGGTATGTTTCCTGATCTGATGTATGTATACACTCTTGTTGAACTTTTAGTATTGTGGTTTTAAACAACTCCCAAATGTTTTGAAGAGATTTGGCTCTCTTGGTTTTGCCTTTCAACTTCCTCTTTACCAATCCTCTCAATTTTGGGGAAGTTTATCTTATGAAGCCAAACACTGGATTTTCTTGGGAACTTGCCATTTACATTTATTATTATTGTTATTATTATTGTTATTGTTATTATTATTATTATTATTATTAAATTATTAAACAAGCAATGCAAAGAAATAGAGGAAAACAATAGAATGGGAAAAACCAGAGATCTGTTCAAGAAAATTGGAGATATGAAAGGAATATTTCGTACAAAGATTACCATAATAAAGGACAAAAGTGGAAAAGACCTGACAGAAGCAGAAGACATCAAGAAGAGGTGGCAAGAATACACAGAGGAATTATACCAGAAAGATATGGATGGCTCGTACACCTTGAGCCAGACCTTGAGCCAGACATCCTGGAGAGTGAAGTCAAATGGGCCTTAGAAAGCACTGCAAATAACAAGGCCAGTGGAAGTGATACATTCCAGCTGAACTATTTAAAATTTTAAAAGATGATGCTGTTAAGGTGCTACACTCAATGTGCCAGCAAGTTTGGAAAACTCAGCAGTGGCCAGAGGATTGGAGAAGATCAGTCTACATCCCAATCCCAAAAAAGGGCAGTGCCAAAGAATGCTCCAACTACCGCACAATTGCGCTCATTTCACATGCTAGCCAGGTTATGCTTAAAATTCTACAAGGCAGGCTTAAGCAGTATGTGGACCAAGAACTCCCAGAAGTGCAAGCTGGGTTTCAAAGGGGCAGAGGAACCAGAGACCAAATTGCAAACATGCGCTGGATTATGGAGAAAGCTAGAGAGTTCCAGAAAGACATCTACTTCTGCTTCATTGACTATGCAAAAGCCTTTGACTGTGTCGACCACAGCAAACTATGGCAAGTTCTTAAAGAAATGGGAGTGCCAGATCACCTCATCTGTCTCCTGAGAAATCTCTATGTGGGACAAGAAGCTACAGTTAGAACTGGATATGGAACAACTGATTGCTTCAAAATTGGGAAAGGAGTACGACAAGGCTGTATATTGTCTCCCTGCTTATTTAACTTATATGCAGAATTCATCATGCGAAAGCTGGGCTGGATGAATCCCAAGCTGGAATTAAGATTGCCGGAAGAAATAGCAACAACCTCAGATATGCAGATGACACAACCTTGATGGCAGAAAGTGAGGAGGAATTAAGGAACCTCTTAATGAGGGTGAAAGAGGAGAGCGCACAATATGGTCTGAAGCTCAACATCAAAAAAACTAAGATCATGGCCACTGGTCCCATCACCTCCTGGCAAATAGAAGGGGAAGAAATGGAGGCAGTGAGAGATTTTACTTTCTTGGGCTCCATGATCACTGCAGATGGTGACAGCAGCCACGAAATTAAAAGATGCCTGCTTCTTGGGAGAAAGGTGATGGCAAACCTAGACAGCATCTTCAAAAGTAGAGACATCACCTTGCCAACAAAGGTCCGTATAGTTAAAAGTCATGGTTTTCCCAGTAGTCATGTATGGAAGTGAGACCTGGACCATCAAGAAGGCTGATCGCCGAAGAATTGATGCTTTTGAATTCTGTTGCTAGAGGGAACTCTTGAGAGTCCCATGGACTGCAAGAAGATCAAACCTCTCCATTCTGAAGGAAATCAGCCCTGAGTGCTCACTGGAAGGACGGATCGTGAAGCTGAGGCTCCAGTACTTTGGCCACCTCATGAGAAGAGAAGACTCCCTGGAAAAGAGCCTGATGTTGGGAAAGATGGAGGGCACAAGGAGAAGGGGACGGCAGAGGATGAGATGGTGGGACGGTGTTCTCGAAGCTACCAGCATGAGTTTGACCAAACTGCGGGAGGCAGTGGGAGACAGGAGTGCAAATGGCTTGAGATACTTATTAGGTCCATCAATTACCATCTCGCATATATTCAACACATAAAACAGCGGCCATTTGTAGTTGACAAAGGAGAGCTGGAGACAGAAAGGGCCCCATTCCCTTCCGGAGCTGAGGGCCGCATCCAAGCTCCCTCCGGCCCTGGGGGGCCCTCTTCCTCTGGGCCCCCAGCAGCCTTGGCCTCAGGCCCCCCTCCGCCCTGGCGCTCTCTCTCTCTCTCTCTCTCTCTCTGCCTCGCTCCTCTGAGGGGGCCAGGAGAGACGCAGCAGGCGAGGCTCCGCTGGGCCTCCAAGGCCTTTGCCCTTCCCCGTCCCTGGCTTCTCCTCCGGAAGCTTCCCTCACCCGAGTCCCCGGCTGCAGGGAGGGCCTGGCTTTCCTTTTTCTCCTCAGAAGAGACGGGGATGGAGCCAGCCGGGCCCAGACATGGCAGCCGCCCTCCGGCTGAGGCCTTCTCCCGCCCTTTCCCTCCCCCGCTCCAAATGGCTCCCTCAGAGCGCTGCCTCCTCTCGGGGCCTCGGCCCAAGCAAGCTCTGGCTTTCGGGACTCCCCTCCAAGGAGCTCCTCCCCGTTGCCCTGGGAGGCAGGAGGAGGCAGAGGGATTTCTCCCTCTCCACTTGATCCGAATCAAAGGCCCCCAAGCTGCTTCCGAAAAGAAGACTTGGTGTTGGCAAGGGCAGCTCTCAAGAGCTGCAGCTGGAAATCATCCCTTTTTAGGAACTCCCCTAGAAGATGGATCGGAAGGGCAGGAAACGCCAGGAGTGTCTTTCCCTAGTTTCTTGAGGCTCCTCCTTTAGCTATTGAAAAGGTAGATTTCCTTCTCTTCAAAGAAGACGTTTTTCATAACTTTGGAATGTAACCGGCAGATGGAAAATCGGAAGTTCTTTTTCACTTTCTATATTGCTTCTTTTCCTCTTCTCTCTTCTCTTCCTTCCCTATCTTCTGTCTGCTTTTTCTTTCTTTTTTTCCTTTTGTAACCTTTTCCATCTATTTTTTATGTACATTCATTTTCTATATCTTAAAGGTAAAGGGATCCATGACCGTTAGGTCCAGTCGTGGCCGACTCTGGGCTTAGATAGATAGATAGATAGATTCTTTATTGTCATTACACAAGTGCAACATTGCACAAGTGCAACGAAATTGGATGCCATCCCTTAAAAACAACAAAAGCAACACAACAACAACAACCAAACAAACCACATTCCAGCCACACCCACACCCACACCCATCAAACTCCCAGGTCACACTATCGAGTTACTGCATTTAAGAAGGCCACAGCTCTTGGATAGAAACTATTTTTCAGTCTATTTGTCCTTGACTTGATGTTTCTGTATCTCCTGCCAGAAGGCAGTAGTACAAACAGACTGTGTCCCGGGTGAGATGCATCCTGCAGGATATTGTTTGCTTTCCTAATACAACGGGAACCGTACAGTTCTTCCAAAGATGGGAGGGGATGACCAATAATCCTTTGGGCTGTGGTTATGACCTTCTGGAGCACCTTCCTCTTCCTAGCTGTACAGGCTTGCGGCGCTCATCTCGCTTTCTTGGCCAAGGGAGCCGGTGTGCAGCTTCCGGGTCCTGTGGCCTGCAGGACTAAGCCGCTTCTGGCGAACCAGAGCAGCGCACGGAAACGCCGTTTACCTTCCCGCCGGAGCTACTTGCACTTTTGAACTGCTAGGTTGGCAGGAGCAGGGACCGAGCAACGGGAGCTCACCCCGTCATTGTGGGGATTCGAACCGCTGACCTTCTGATTGGCAAGTCCTAGGCCCTAGGCCTAGGTTTAACCCACAGCGCCACCCGTGCCCTTTTCTATATCTTGCTGTACTTTGAAAAACTTTCACAATACAGTTATAGAAAACTAATGTACATAAAAAGAAAAGAAAACTCTTTTCCTCATAGCCAATCCTTCACCTTGCAGGTCTTCTTCAGAGGTGGGGGCTTTGTCCTCTGATGCTCAACTCCGCTCTTTCCAAGGGGATCCTGATGTGCTTTTGTTCAGTTTTCCATAGAGCCCAAGTCCTGGGAGGGCTTCCCTCTTTCTGCCCTAGCTGGCCGTCCCCAGATGTCCGGTGTGTCCGACATTTTTCTCTCAGACAGAATGCGAGCCTTCCCTGTTTGGCTCTTCTTTCTCAGGTCCATCTAAGGAGAAGAAGGTGTCCTCATCCTTGATTTTCTAAATGTCTTAATTTGTGTATTACCCAGGCATATGGGGAAGTCCTTGGGGACTCTCCACTCATTCTTTAAGGAAATGGCACCTTAGCTTGTTTTAAAGACAATTTCCCGGTTGTTGACATCTGCAGGGCATCCCCTAGGACCTCACGTACTTTGGTGAAGCCCTATAAAGTAGATGGTTTTCCCCCAGCTGACACTGAGGAAAGGTGCTCAGAGTTTTGTTCATATTTGGTTTTGACGCAGAGGAATCCCAGCCCATCCTTTGGGGATCCTGCTGTTCTACATCCTGTTCCCTGAATACCCTCCAGTCCATTCTGGCCAAAAATGGAAATTGGTACCTACTGTGAATTTCTGTTTGAGGAGTGGACTGGAGGACATTCGGCCACCTCTGTTGTTCCCTCAGCATTCTCTTAGTCTGATTCATATGTTTTTAGTTACAGATAGGTAGCCGTGTTGGTCTGCCAAAGTGTGCATGCACACGAAAGCTCATACCAAGAACTGACTTAGTTGGTCTTTAAGGTGCTACTGGAAGGAAATTTTTTTGTTTTCATATGTTTTGGTTTTCATGCATTCAATGGAGGTGTAGCTGTGTTACTGACATGCTTATGTTCCAATTGGGCTTCTAGTATTGTGGTTCTTCAACAACCCCCAAGTATTTTGAAGAGTTTTCACTCACTTGGTTTTGCTTTTCAACTTTCCTTTTACCAGTGCTCTCATTCTTGGTCAGTTTTCTCATTTGAAGCCAAAAGTGACCATGTTGGATTGCCTTCGTGACTGGCAATTTAAATATATCTTGAATTTGATATCACTACAACATGTCTCACTAATTAAGTATCCATCTCTAGACCACTTGGCATATTTGGGTCGGGAGGATGATACATAGCTGTCAACATTTCCCTTTTTTTAAGGGAAATTCCCTTATTCCGAATAGGATTCCTCGCAAGAAAAGGGGAAAGTTGACAGCTATGGGATGATAGCATGCCCCCAGCACTGAATAACTATGGGCACCCAGTATCCCCACCCACAATGACTCTGTGGAAAAGTGGGTCCCCCTGGGAATTTCTAGCATGTTGCACTTATGTGATGTTGAGCAGGCCACCTCCAGCACACCTTTCCCTTCCTATAGCGTTTGTGACCAGAGATAAGCATGGGATGTGCTGGGGATGGAGAGCAGCCCTTTGGGCTGTGCAGGTTCCTCTCGGGTGAGGTGCCCGGAGAGCCTGGCATGAGCCTGACCCTCAGCCTTGGCTCTTGCAGCTCCTGGACACCTGGGATGCCTTTGCGTACCAGCAGCGGGAGGTCTCGGACTTCATTGTCTCACGGCGCCTCAGCATCATCGCTGAGCTCAGTAGCTCCCTCCGGAAAGCGACCCTGGAGCTGCAGGAGCTGCTGACTGTCGTGACAATGGGGCGTTTCCAGGACCCCTCCCAGAACCCCCGGGCCATGGAAGAGGAGCTGCGCACTCTCTGCCAGTCCTTCCAGGCCACGGTGTTGCGCATCACTGATCTCTGCCGTTCCCAGCGGATCCTGACAGGTGAGCTGCAGGGTGTCCTTTCCTTGCATGGAGGGAGCTCCCTTCTTCTGGGCTGGATGTGAACCCTGCTGCGGCCTTTTGCTGCCTCCTCAGGGGATTGCATGGACGTTACATTCATCACTGGGAAGCAGGGGGTCATCGAGATCCACACTCGCATCTGGCAGCTTTTCCGCATCATCACTGAGCAGATCACTGAGTGGAAGTGTCTGGCATTTGTCAAGGTAAAGAGAGGCCCCTCCCTGCCCAAGGAGAACCACGTTTGGGGTCCCAAACCTCAGTCCCTCCCTCTCCCCCAGCATGCAACCTATGTGAGGCTGCTCAAGCATACCTCCTCTCCTCTCCTCTCATCCCCACCCCCAGTTCAACACCGGTTTGGCCATGGAGAAGACCGAGGAGTGGCAAAAGGAGGTGATCAGCCTGGAGCACTGCCTACCCAGCCCAAACCAGGTGCTGCAGGCCTGCCTGCGTGCCATTGCCAACTTGCAGAAGTACCTCCCTATCCTCCTGAAACTGGGCAGCCACTTTCTCAAGCTCAGCTGCTGGAAGGAGATATTTGCTGGTGAGACCCCGGTGCTAGGACATGAGGCAGGAAGCACCTTGGCCCCTGCTGGACCCTGCCCTGGAGGTCAAAGTGCTTCCTCCTCCTCCTCCTCTCTTTCCATGGTGGGAGCAGTGGGGGTCAAGAAGCCAGCAGGCGGCGGGGGGGGGGGGAAGAAGCCTCCTCTGAGGACTCGGACAGAGCCCATCTCCTCAGCTGCCCCCCCTCTCTCTCAGTGATGGGCGTCAAGTGCCCCCTCAACATGCAGTTCACTCTGGGGCAGCTCCTTTCCTACCCGCTCCTGGAGCACAGTGACTCCATCTTCAGGGTGAGTAGCTTGGCATGGCAGGTTAGCAGAAGCTGGGCCCCCTGGAGAAAAGGAGGCTCCTTGTGCCCGTGTGGCCCAGCCTGGCACCACCCCACCACTTTCTCCTGGGGGGCTGTGACCTTCCTTGATCCCCAGGTCTATGCTTTGGAGAAGAGCCGCCATTACGCCAGGGACACCCTTTTCCGCCTGGAGAGGTCCTGGGTCGAGAAGCAGTTCCGCCTCGTCAATTTCATCCTCAACGTTCCCCACAAGGAGCCGCAGCCTGAGCGCTTTCGCCGGCCGGCTGCTGCACGGCACCGCCAACCCAAGCTGGAATACATCTCTAAGGACAGTGGCACTTACGTTTTGTCAGGTAAATCCCCAGAGTGCCAGCCTCGGCTGCAATGGCAAGGGCTCCTCACTTGGGGAGGGGGGCCTGAGCTGTGAGCCGAGCAGAGAGAGTCCTCTGTGCGGCATGGGCCAAGGGGGGCTCTGCCTCCTCTCCCTGCCCAGCCCTCATCCTCTGGTCTCGGCCTCAGATACTGCAGAGCTGAAGGCAATGGTGGAGCACAGCCTCTTGACTCTCCAGAACATCATCCTCTCCCCGTTCTCCTCCGACATCCTGCTGGAGGCTGAGAGCTGGGCGTCCATCCTGCGTTCCTTTGGTGAGGAGCTGGGGCAGGAAGGGCAGTTCTGCTGCAGCCCTCCTTTTTGGGGCGGGGGCAGCCATAGCTCTGGGCCAGCTTGGCCGTGAGGGAGGAGGTGCTTTGCAGCAAAGAGAGAGTCTTCTCTATCCTCATCTCCACTTTGTACCTCAGAATCCCTCCTCGAGGCCTGGGTCAATTTCCAGCAGAAATGGGTCTTCTTGAACATTGTTCTCTACGAGATGGACATCAGTCTCCCCAGCTCTGAGCTGGTGAGTTGCAGACGGGCCTCTTTTAGCCCACCAGCCTCTTGGCTGCCTCTTCCCTTTGGGCGCCCTTGCACTGGTCCCCTGCCCAAAGCCCCTTGCTGCAGCCCAGTCTTCCCCCTTCCCCTTCCATGCAGGAGTCGCGGTTCCAGCGGGTGGACAGCCACTTCCGAGAGTTCATACAGGTGACCTGCAATGACCCGCTGGTGCTGTCCAGTGTGAGGCCCCCCTGTGGCTCCTGCCGCGAGAGCCGCTTTGTCGGGGGTGCCTTGCAAGAAGCCTTTGTGGACGGCTCCAGAGACCTGCAGGTCATCATCCGGGCCCTGGACTACGTGCTGGAGGGCACGCGCATGGGCTTTCCCCGCCTCTTCTTCCTCAGCAACGAGGAGCTGATCAGCCTGCTGGCCACAGCCTCTGAGCCAGCAGAGGCCTCAGTCTGGGCCCAGCGCTGTTTCCCTGGAGTGCGCCAGCTGGCGCTCATCGTGCCCTCCGCTACCCACAAACGTGGCGCCTTGTCAGCCGAGCTGCCGGTGGTGCAGGTGACGGGCCTGGTTGGGGACCAGGAGGAGGAGCTGGAGCTGTGCAGCATAGTTTGCCTCAGCCGGAAGGCCACCCAGTGGCTCTGCGCCCTGGAGCAGCGCATGAAAGAGACCGTCTTTCAGCAGATGCAGCAGTGTGTGGCCCAGCGCCTGGCACTGCGGCCCCAGCTGGATGTGGCCTTCAAGCATCGCCCTGGCCCCACCGAGCTGCCCCTCCACATGGTGGTGGAGGGCTGGGCCACGCTGTGTCGCAACTTCCCCAACCAATGTGTGGTGCTAGCTGAGGAGGCCCTGTGGCGCGCCACTCTGGAGGAGGCCCTCTCAAATCAACGCTGCCAGCCAGAGCTGGAGCTCAAGCTAAACCTGAAGCTGGAAGCCCTGGCCCACTACGTCCGCAACTTCCGCAACCTGCGCCCCTGCCGGCCCGGCAGTGAGCAGCTGGGCCTGCTGCTGGAAGTGCTGATCACCCTGACGGTGCAGCAGCGCGACACCCTTGCCCGGCTGCTCAAGTGCCAGGTGAGCTCCCCGCAGGCCTTTGAGTGGGCCCAGCTCCTCAAGTACCACGTGGCCCTGAGTCCCGAGTGCGCCCAGACAGCCGGGCTCCGGGCTGGCAGCCCCTGGGTGGGCAGCCCCCCTGGCTGCTGGGCAGAAGCCCTGGACCGCCGCTTCCGCTATGACTATGAGTACCTGGGGCCCTGCCTGCACCTCCTGGGGAGCCCCTCGCTGGACAAGACCTCCCTGGGGCTGCTCTTGGCGCTGGACGACTTCCGCTGTGGAGGCCTGCTGGGCCACCCGGACGTGGGCAAGTCTCACACGGTGCGGGGCCTGGCCGAGGCTCTGGGTCGCCAGCTGGTCACCCTGCACTGCACCCTGCAGATGTCGGTGGGCTGCCTCTCACGCTACCTCTGCGGGGCGGTGCACGCTGGCGCACTGCTGCTGCTGGAGGCGGCGGAGCGGTTGGAGGCAGCGGTGCTCTCGGCCTTCAGCCAGCGTTTGGTTGACCTGCAGCGGATGTGCCAGAGCCTGCAAGGGGGCCGTGGAGCCACAGCAGGGGTGTCCTCGGGTGGCGGCTCCCCCCATTCCAGCCAGAGCTCCGAGAGCTCTGGGAGCTCTGAGGGTGAGTTGCAGCCTGCCCTCCCAGTGCTGGAGCTGGGCACCGATGAGGCCGAGCCCTACCAGCCCCGTGTCCTGGGCAACATCCTCTTTGGGGGGCGGCTGCTGCGGGTGCGGGAGACCTATGGCTGCGTCATCACCCTGGAGCGCCTCCCAGAGGCCCTGTGCCTGGCCATGCGCCCCCTGGCCATGCTGCCCCCTGACCTCACCCAGCTGGCAGAGGTCACCCTGCTGGCCGCTGGCTTCCGGGAGGCTACCCGTCTGGCAGAGAAGCTGAACCACTTTCTGCGCCTGGAGGGGGAGCTGAACCCGAAACCCCACCTGGGCCGTTGCAGCCTCGTCCGGGAGGTGGTCAGGGTGGCGGTCAGCATCCTGTTCAGCCCTCCAGCCGGGCAGGGCTCCCTGACGTTCAAGTCCCGGCCCTCGGGCAGGGCCGCATTCTTCCAGGGCCTGGAGGAGCAGCCGGCCATGGTCAAAGCCCTGTGCCTCTCCTCGCTGCTCAGCGGCCCTGAGTGCCCACGACTCCAGAACACACGGGACTTGCTGCGCGAGGTCTTTCCGGGAGCCCCCCTGCAGGCCTTTGAGTCGCAGGTGCCCTACCGCCTCCAGAGTGCCTTGGTGGCCCAGCTGCACGAAGACAAGCTGCAGCCCGAGCAGGAGCTCCTGAGCACAGCTGGGCAGCTCTTCCAGGCCCTGCTGGGGGCCCCAGGCGTCCTTCTGCTGGGGCCTGCGGGGGGCGGCAAGACCACCATGTGGCGCACGCTGGCCAAGGCACTGAGCCGCCTGGCAGCCAGCGATGCTGCACCAGGGGCCCACACGGCTGAGGTCAGCCCCAGCAGCCTCTTCCAGCCGACCAGCACCGTCTGCCTGTGGCCGAACTGCCTGAGTGTAGCTGAGTTTGTGGGGAGCCTGGAGGGCAGCATATGGCAGGATGGGGTCCTCTCCCGGGTTCTGCAGAGAGCGGCCACCTCCACCCTGTCACGCAGGACTGGTGAGGGGAGCTCCCAGGAGTGGCTGGTGCTGGATGGGGCAGCCTGTGCCGAGTGGCTGGAGCCCATCTCCTCCCTCTTCAGTGCCAGACCTTCCCTCAGTCTGCCAAATGGGCAGAAGCTGCGGATCCCCGAGAATGTCAAGTTCCTCTTTGAAATGCCCAGCGCCTCCCACGTGCCCCCCTCCGTCTGCACCCACTACTCCCTGCTGTACTGCGGGGGGGCCAGCCTGTGGCGGGGCCTGCTGGCCTCGGGCCTGGCCCCTGTGTACCGCATGTACAGCCTGACCCAGGAGAGCCTGGCCATGCTGCGCAGTCTGGCCGAGGAGCTCTTCCCTGCCACGCTGGCCTTCCTGCAGGAGCACTGCTGCTCGGTGCTGCTCCCCCACCCCCACCCCCAGGACCCCGTGGCCCAGGGCGCCCAGGAGACAACCACCTTCCTGAGGCTCCTCCTTGCCCTGCTGGAGCAACACCTGCGCCGGGACCGGGTCAAGCACCTGCCGCCTCCTCCTGCCGCTCAGGAGTCGACAGGTAAGTGACCCCTGCCCCGGGGGCATGTTGAGACCCCAGGGTGTGGGGGAAGGAGCCTCTTCCTGCCAGGGCTGCATCCCATGCTGGGGGGCTATTCCCCTAGATCCCTATGTCCTTTGTGTGTTCAGTGGTGAAGAGGCTCCTTGCCCTGGCTCTGTGGAGCCCAGCTCACCCCAGCCCTTTCCTCACAGACGCCAAGGGCACCGTCTTGGACAGCCGCACTGCCTCCTTGTCCCGTAGTCTGGACGACACCGTCCCTGCCCACCACCACCTGCTGGTGCAGAGCATCTTTGTTTTTGCCTACATCTGGGGCTTCGGAGGCCACCTACACCCCAGGTACTCTTTGCCTCACAAGGTGGGGGGAAGACCTAAGGATGGCCCGTGGGGGCAGGGGAGAGCCAGGGAAGAAGGAGCCTTTGGAAATGCCAGTAAGTGTATGGAAAGAGATTGTCCTCTTGGTGCTGTAACCTTCCAACAGTTTGACTTCACCCCCAAAGGCACACTCCTCCATAGTCTCCCGAGACAGAGGGGCGCCATCTGCCAACTAGCTGATGTTGTGTACTGAGGGGGCAGCACAGAGGCTGGAAAAATGCAAGTGAGGAAGAGACCTTGGGGGAGGGGAGAGGACTGGGGGAGCAAAGCGGGTGGGAGCCTTCCAAGACATCTCCAAAGCCAGCAAGGGGCATCCCAGCATCACAGGGTAGGGCAGGTCCTGCATGGAGGCAAGAGGGCTCTGCCTCTGCCCCCCAAACCCTCTCTCCTCATTCAGACCATCCCCAGCTCTTCTTCAGCCCCTCCCCCCTTGTCTGGTGGTGGAGCGTGGGTTGCCAGTGCCCAGGGCCACTCGGAGGGGTGGGAGGGAAATGGATGGAGAACACGCATGTTCAGCTGCCTAATGGGGCCACGTCACCCAGGAAATTACAGCTGCAAAGAAAAGAAGAGTTCTTCTGTTGTCTGGAGAGGTCGCTTCCTGGTTGAAATGTTTTGCCCCTAACATTTTTTTTTCTTGGGGCAACCCCCCCCCGGGGCCCCCCATGCTATGCCCCTGCCCCCAGGCAAGGCCCTGCGAGGTCAAGGAGGGCTTGGAGAGACCCGCTTCAGACTTGGAGCAAGACAACCCACGGAAAGCCAGCATCCAAGATCCTCTCCTCTCCTCTCCTCTGCACTCTGGACCTTTTCTCCCTTGTGGGCATCACAGTGGTGCAGCAGAGCTGCTTTCGGAAAGGCTGACTCTCCACAGGGCCCAGAACATCTTACTGTACATGCAGTACTGTACATGGGGCCCCTCCAACTCTACGATTTGATATGATTCTGTTATATTGGTGGTGCTGAACAGGCAGGGTGTGAGCCATGCCGGTGGGTGGGTGGAGCAGCATTTTGGTATTGCGGTCTTGGGGGCTTCAAAGAGTTCTTCCCCTGCCCGTTGTCTTCCTCCAGGCACTGGCCTCTCTTTGAGCACTTTGCCCGCCAGGCCCTGCACAGGAGCCAGTTCTCCATCAAGCTCCCCACTGGGCCTTCCGCCTTCGACCTCTGCCCCCTGGCAGCGGATGGCACCCTGGAATCCTTTAACGGGTCCTATCTATCCAACCGTGTCAAGGTCCTCCCAGTCAGCTTCTCTGTCCTGCAGCCCCAGGTAGGGCCAGCCCCTTGGGGGGGGGTCTCTGGCTGGGGAGCCCATGTCTGTTCTGCCATTCCTTCCTCCCTCCTCAGCATGAGCGGGCGCTCTTCGTGGTGGACCTGCTCCTGAGCAGCGAGCGTCCAGTCCTGCTGGTTGGGGAGCCGGGCTGCGGGAAGTCCTCCTTTGCAGAGATGCTGGTGCAACCGAACCACAGCTACCACCGGGTCTGCCTCACCCCTGCACTTAGACCGGCCCACCTGCGCCAGCTGCTGCACAAGCGCTTCCTCAGCCTGTCGCGAGACAAGGGCAAGCCCGGGCGGGGGGCAGCTGCCAAGGGACGCTGCCTCTTCCTGGTGGAGGACCTGCACTTGGCCTTTGTGGGTGAGCCAAGGGGGCCGGGGAGGAGAACGTCCTCTCCCTGCATCGTGGGGAGGCCGTGAGGGATTTTGCCACAGCTCTTATGGTCCTCCCCCTCCTCCTCCTGTCCAGATTCAGCCCGGGGCTCGAGCCCTGTGGTGGAGTCCCTGCGCCAGGCTCTGAGCTACCAGCAGTTCTACCACGGAGAGACCCTGGAGGTGCAGCACTGCCCGGCCACCGGCTTCAACTGCTTTGGCACACTCTCCGTGCCCATGACAGGCGCCCTGCCCCTCTGCCCTCGCTTTGGCAGGCTCTTCAGCACCGTGGTGTTGCCGCTCATGACCAGAGACTCCCTGCTGGGCCTGTATGTGGAGCCTGTTCTATGCTGGCTGGAGAAGTTCCCCCTGCTGACCCGGCAAAATGACTTGGCCTTGGCGCTGGTCAGGGCCACCATCAACGCCTATGAGACGGCCAAGAGCTTGTTCCCGCCCTCTCCCGCCTGCTGCCTCTTCCACTTCTCGCTGCACGCCATCCAGAAGGTGTTCAAGGGCTTGTTCCTGCTGCGGCCCCGCCCAGGCATCCACCTCAGCAGTCCCCTGGAGGAACAGAACTTCAAGCAGGCGTCCAGCCGGCGCACCTCGGGGGTGACCAAGATGGCCATGGGGGCGGGCTATACTGCCCTCCTCAGCACCCGGCTGGTCGTCCGCCTCTGGATACACGAGTGTCTGTGCGTCTTCTGTGACCCACTGCAGAGGGCGCAGCAGCGGGAGCTCTGCGAGCAGATGCTGATGGACGTCGCCATAACCGTCTTCTGTGCCAAGCGCAATGTCATTCGGGTGGCGCAGAGGACCTGGTCCTCCAGCCCCCCCAGGGACCAGGACCACCACCCACCCAGCAGAGCTGGCATCACCTTCCACTTGCCCAGCAGGAGCTTCAGCAACAGCCTTGATGCAGAATGGGCAGCGGAGGAGGAGCCAGAAGAAGAGAAGCCCCTCTTCCCTTGGAGTGGTGAGGTGGGCTGCCCTGACCCCTGGGACCCAGTGGAGCAGGCAGCAGCGCTGGCCTTGGACCGCCCAGACCCTGGAGAAGGCCTGGCTGTTTTGGAGCTAGAGAGCGAGACCACAGAGGCGGAAACCGCAGAGGAAGCTGCAAGGAAGCAGACCCCTACCTCCCAGGGCCGGTCCCCACGTGACCGGCGCCGGGCATCCCCCAGCCGGCTTCACCTCCACAAGGCCAGGCGCCATGGCTCTCCCAAGAAGGAGAGCACCGGCCCCCTGCTGCCCTCCCACCTCCTGCTGCAGCCTGGTGAGGAGCTCCGGGACGTCGTCTTCAGCAAGGACTTGGGCCCCGACTCCTACAGCCCCAACACCCACAACCCTTACCAAGAGAAGCTCTGGAAGACCCTGGAGAAGCAGCTGAAGCCCTTGCTGCCCCAAAACTTCCTGCTGTGCTTGGAGGTGCTGAAGCACATAGTGCGCCTGAGCCGGCTCTTCTGCGGCCCTGACCGGCATGGGGCCATTGTCTCCTTTGCCCGCTGCACAGGGCGGAGGACCCTTGTGGCTCTGGCTGCTCGTGCCACCGCCTCGCTGCTCATGGAGATACCTGCCAAAGAGGATGAGGCAGGGGCCCTGGCCTTGCTGCGACTGGCCAGTTGGCAGGCAGGCATCATGGGCAAGCGAGTGCTGCTGCTGGTGCACGCCGGCATAAGCCTGGCCAACTTGCACCTGCTACTGGCCCTGATGGCCGAGGGCACGTGCCCTGGCCTCTACAGCCCAGAAGACACCATGGCTGTCATCCAGGCCCTGCTGCAGGAGAACCAGAACATCAAGCGGAACATGCGAGAGGAGCTCATTCTGCAAAGGTGTGGGGCTGGGGCAGCCCTTGGTCCAGGGGGGTTGGCAAGGGAGGACTTGGTTCAGGGCTCAGGTCCTGCCTTCTGGCTTTCCTTGCAGATTCTTCCAGTTTGTGCGTGCCAACCTGCATGTGGTGCTGCTGCTGGGGGGTGCTGGCTCCTTGGCACTGCCGCCCATCACAGCCACAGCCCTGGCTCAAGTGCTCAGCAGCCTGGAGGTCTATCAGCCATGGAGCCATGAGTCCTTGGTGGCAGTGGCCTCCAGGCACCTCATGCACCACCAGAAGACTTCAACCAAGCTCACTCGAGGTGGGTGCCCCTGAAGCAGCAGCTGGGAGTGGGGAGGAAGGGCACTCCTCCCTGTGTGCCCACCATGCCGCCACCCCCCACTCCCTGCTTGCTTGCCCACTTGTTCTCCACTCTCCTTGGTCTTGGTGCTGGCAGCGTCCCAATCTCTGTCTCCACGATGGACACCCCACCCCAAGCTCTGACCTGGGCAGATATGTCCATTCTCTCTGGCTAGGGCTGACGTCGGTACATGACCTCAGTGACTTGATGCATCGCACGGCCAAGGCTGCCTCCCAGATCCATTGCTGTACCATGGCATACATGACTTCCCTGGCTGCCCACCTCCCCCTCGTCAGCCCCAAGACTTTCCTGGATTTCCTGGACACCTTCCTACTGCTGTTGAACAATCTGCAGGAGAAGAATGCCAAGCAGCTGGATCGGTGAGTGTGGCTCTTCCTCTCAGCTGGGAAGGTGGGCGCAGCAGTGACACCAGCAAGCCCCGTTTTCACTGCCTGGGACTTCAGGGAGGCCCCTGGGTCCAGCCACGTTGCTGCCTTGGGGTGGGGCCAGGAGCTTGGCTGTGGCATTCTGGGGCAGCTCAAGCCGGTGGGATGTGGAGGCCCTGTTATGGGGGCTCCACCCCTGCTCAGTCACTACTGGAAAGCAATGCGTTTCTTGGCTTACACTGGGAGTTTGTTTCTTGGCTCTGGGGCTGTGGAGTCCCACAAGGGTCCATTCTGTCTGCTGTACCTTTTAATGTCTACATCAAACCACTGAGAGCCATCATCAAGGGATTTGGAGCATGACGTCATCAGTATTCTGGTGACAGGAATCTGCCTTTCCATTGACCCCAAGAGTGATTCAGTCCTGGGGACCTGCTGTTGTCCCTCTAGTCCAAATGCTCAGTGTGAAGAAATGCTACTCTAGGCTGCATGAACAGAAGTTTAGTTTCAGATCAAGGCAAGTCATAGTGCTATTCTATTCTGCCTTGGTCAGACCACACCTGGAATACTGGGTCCAATTCTGGGTGCCACAATTTAAGGATATTTATTGACAAGCTGGAGCGTGTGCAGAGGAGCACAACCAAGATGATCAAGGGTCTATAAATCAGGCTCTATGAGGAACGTTTAATAATAATAATAATAATAAAATTTTATTTATACCCCGCCCTCCCCGGCCAGAACCAGGCTCAGGGCGGCTAACACCAATAAAATTACAATAAAACATAATAGGAATTAAAATAAGGGTTAAAATACAATTTAAAATGCAGCCTCATTTTAGTAGTAGCCCATAAATCAAAACCATACGGGGAGGGAAACATAAGGGTCAGACTGAGTCCAAACCAAAAGCCAGGTGGAACAGATTTCAGAAAGATGTCAAGTCCCACAGGGCCCTGGTCTTTTGTGACAGAGCGTTCCACCAAGTCAGGGGCAATACTGAAAAGGGCCTGGCCCTAGTTGAGACCAATCTAACCACCTTGTGGCTCAGGACCTCCAAAGTGTTGTTATTTGTGGACCTTAAGGTCCTTCGCAGGGCATACCAGGAGAAGCGGTCCCATAGGTACGAGGGTCCTAGGCCGCATAGGGCTTGAAAGATCAAAACCAGCACCTTAAACTTGACCCTGTGCTCCACCGGGAGCCAGTGCAGCTGGTAAAGCACTGGATGAATGTGACCCTGTGGCAAGGACCCTGTCAGGAGCCCCGCCGTGGCATTCTGCGGTTGAGAGATTTTGGTATGTTTAGTCTGAAAAAGAGGAGACTGGGAGAGATATGATAGCCATCTTCAAATATCTCAAGGGCTATCACATGGAAGAGGGAACAAGCTTCTTTTCTCCTGCTCTGGAGGGCAGGACTGGAACCAATGGCCTCAAGTGATGGGAAAGGAGATTCCGACTAAACATCAGAAATAACTTCCTGACAGACTCCCTTGGGAGGTGGTAGACTCTCTTACTTCCTCCATTTCTTCCCCTTCTATTTGCCAGGAGGTGATGGGGCCAGTGGCCATGATCTTCGTTTTTTTGATGTTGAGCTTCAGACCATATTTTGCGCTCTCCTCTTTCACCCTCATTAAGAGGTTCTTTAATTCCTCCTCACTTTCTGCCATCCAAGTTGTGTCATCTGCATATCTGAAGTTGTTGATATTTCTTCCGGCAATCTTAATTCTGGCTTGGGATTCATCCAGCCCAGCCTTTCGCATGATGAATTCTGCATATAAGTTAAATAAGCAAGGAGACAATATACAGCCTTGTCGTACTCCTTTCCCAATTTTGAATCAATCAGTTGTTCCGTATCCAGTTCTAACTGTAGCTTCTTGTCCCACATAGAGATTTCTCAGGAGACAGATGAGGTGATCGGGCACTCCCACTTCTTTAAAAAGTTGCCATAGTTTGCTGTGGTCGACACAGTCAAAGGCTCTTGCGTAATCAATGAAACAGAAATAGATGCTTTTCTGGAACTCTCTAGCTTTCTCCATAATCCAGCGCCTGTTTGCAATTTGGTCTCTGGTTCCTCTGCCCCTTCTAAATCCAGCTTGCACTTCTGGGAGTTCTCGGTTCACATACTGCTTAAGCCTGCCTTGTAGAATTTTAAGCCTAACCTTGCTAGCGTGTGAAATGAGTGCAATTGTGCATCAGTCGGAGCATTCTTTGGCACTGCCCTTCTTGGGATTGGGATGTAGACTGATCTTCTCCAATCCTCTGGCCACTGCTGAGTTTTCCAAACTTGCTGGCACATTGAGTGTAGCAGCATATTGAGCGTATTGAGCTCACAATACACTCAATATGCTGCAAGAATATTGTACGCTCAGATGTGGAAAGAGAAAGCTGTCCCGACAAAGAACCAATGGCTACTTAAACTAATAGAACATATCCAACTAGCAAGCATAAGGGCCAAGATAAGAAATATAGAAGGAAAGATAGTAACAAGCGTGGGAACAATTTGAGGGATATTTAAAACAATGTGATATCAAGATAAATTTACCAGCAGTGATTAATATGTGAGCAGCAGCAAACAAAAGTAAGGGTTATGAATAGAAGGGGACCCAATCCAGCTCCAGGTGGAAGTGAATCCACAACCTGATTGGCCTACAGGAGAATACCGGAATTAGCCAATCACATGCAACCCAGAGTAAATAATGTATATAAAGCAGATATTTTAGGGGAACTTGCATTCCTCCTCACCACTATGAGCTGAATAAAGAGCATGAAATCCACTCTCGACTCCGAGTATATTTCACATGCGCTGCGCTGGCCTTTCTTGTGTTTGCCGCTGCCCCTGCTGCCTCCCACGGTAAGGTGCTTTGGCCTGTCTCCGATGGGCCACTAAGGCCCTTGTGGGGCAGGGTGAGGAAGCACCTCTCTTTGGGTTGAGACCAGGGGCGGTGGAGGCTGAGGGAACACTCCACAAGGGAGGGGGTTCCAAAAGGGTGAGAGGCTGCCAGCTCTGCAGGCAAGGGGTGGCACAACTGGGCTCCTGAGCCCCACAGGGGGGCCGCAGAAAGAAGGGAGTTGGTCAAGGGAGCTGTGGACCCAAGAAGGTTGAAAAACTTTGGATTAGATAATAAATGGAGGTATAACAAACATAAGAATGTGTAAGAGAGCATCAAGGAAAGATTGGTTGGGAAGTCCATACAGGATTTGATAGGATGTAAATATGAATGTACAGTGGTACCTCGGGTTACATACGCTTCAGGTTACATACGCTTTAGGTTACAGATTCCGCTAACCCAAAAATAGTGCTTCAGGTTAAGAACTTTGCTTCAGGATGAGAACTCTGTGCTCCGGTGGCGCGGCAGCAGCAGGAGGCCCCATTAGCTAAAGTGGTGCTTCAGGTTAAGAACAGAGGGGTGGTGGATGGTGATGGGAAAAGGAATTATTTGTGGGATTGAGTGTAGGTATGTTGTAGGTTTGTAGGAATGTTGTATGAAATGTATGTTTGTATGCTTGTATATTTGTAATATATGTGTATTAATGTTGAATTATTTTAACAATAAAAACTTTAAAACATAAAAAAACCAGTTTCAGGTTAAGTATGGACCTCCGGAATGAATTAAGTACTTAACCCGAGGTACCACTGTATGATGTATATTAAAAAATGCATTAATAAATAAAAAGGGCCAGGAAAGGTGATGGAGAAGGTCCATCTGTTAGTATTTTGCAGGACTTTGATTCACAGGATAGGTGAGTTTACCTGAAAGACCTTTGTTCATGGGTGCAGGAGGGATGGAGAGGAGCCCTTGAAGGGAAGCAAGAGTTGCCTTCTGACAATCAGCCAAGAACTAAGGATTGCATCCTCACCCCGTTGAGAGGAACTTAAGTAGCCCCTCAAAGATGCATTCTCTGTAGGCATCCCTGGTTCAGAGGGCGTCACGTATCTGTCTTAGGCATCCTATGAAGGGACTTCAGGCAACCAGATTAACTGACAGACCTGGGTGGGTGCTGGACCCCCGGGTCCTGTGCCCCAGACCCCTCTGTGCGCCTCCTCATGGGGTGCTTTCCCCCCCCCCCACCTGCAGGATGAAGACGGCCCTGCAGAAGATGGGGGAAGTGAGCAAGAAGCAGCAGGAGCACACGCGGGATGTGCGCTTCCTGCAGCAGAAGCTGGTGAAGATCAAGGAGGTGAGTGAGGCCGGCCAGTCCTGTTCCACTCAGTTGCTGCCTACCTGCTTGAAACTCTCTCTGCTCCCAGCTGGCTTGACATTTATACAGCACCTGGAACTCCCTGGGCGCCATCTTCAAGTGAAGGACCTGGTTCAAAAGGCTTAAGAGCTGCTCCTCCAAAGCAGCTGAAGCCCATTTTGCCCCAGCAGCCGAGCAAGACAAGGCGTCTGCTGAGGGCTGCCTTTCCCCACCAGCTGGGTTTTGTGCAGAGCTGGAAGTCTTCCCAAGGAAGGGGAGGCTGCCCATAGACTCTCCTCCATCAGAGCAGCCTCTTCTGGGCTGGCAGCTCAGTACTGGAGCAGAAGGAACTGCAGGAAAGAGGGATTCAAAAGGAAGCTGGGAACAGGGCAAGGCTTGTAAATAAGATTTGGATATTCAGAATGGAATCAGGAAGAAAGGGGAAATCGTCTTTTATCCCATTCTATTGTGGAGGGTTAGAAACTATAGAAAGTGGATTTGGACAAAGCATAGAGGCAACCCTGGCTCACAGCATGTTGGGTGTTTTGAATCTTGGGGAGACAGAGGCTGTGTGAGAAGGTGGTTCCCATGCCCAGGAGACAGATCAGTTGCCTGTTCTGGGCAGGGCTGCCCTCTCTCTGAAAGAGCAGACACATAGCTTGGGGTACTCCTGGGTACATTTTTCAGTAGAGGCTCCAGCAACTGGCTAGAAATGCCTCTGACCAGCTAGCTGCAGCCATATCTGGATGATCCGACCACCGCAGCCCACACGCTGGACTACTGCAATGAGGTGTTGTTGCCTGTGAGCTTGGTCCAGAAGCTCCAGCTAGCACTGAAGGTCGCATCCTGGCTGCTGACAGGGGCATCTGCACTGTCTGCCCACACACGTGGGTCAGGTTGAAGGGTCCTGTGTTAATATATGAAGCCCTTGACAACTCGAGGAGCCCTTGGGTCCCAGCTCCATCGCAGGTCACCTGGAGGAGTGCTGCTGGCTGTCTGCTGTCTTGCAGGGCCCAAACTGGCTTCCCTGAGGAGTCGGGCATTCAGCGCTGCCAGTCACCCTCTTCCAGCAGAGACGCGGGAGGCACTCTGCCTTTGGATTTCCAAGTGTCTCTTGAAGATTTCTTTTATGCAGACTAGCCTATGCAACTGCTTGAATTTGATTGGCTAGTGACTTTGATGTTAATTTATATTTTATCGTATGAATTGGTGGTATATAAGTATCTAAATATATAAAAGCAAGGTGGGTCCCACAAAGCAAAATCCTTTAGCTGACAAAGGCCAGAGTCGAGAGGCGTGTCTTCCCGTGAGGATGGCCGTCGTCTCTCTGGCGTCAGAGGGCCCAGAATCCAAGTTGTGGTGGATCATTTCTTAGGTATTTATCCCTCCCCGCTTCCTCTCAAAGGAGCCCAGGACAGCAAACAATAGCAAAACAATCAAAAGCAATACACAGATTTTTAAAACAGTGAATTCTCCTCAGTGCTAGGCTGAACAGGGATATTTTAAACTCCCACTTCTCTGTTCGTGCTAACTGAGGCAGATGCACCTCATCAGAGAAGGCTCCCCCCCCTCGCTATGTGTGAGAGAGGCTCTTGGGCACCCATCGTGCCAGTGAGCTTCCCACAAGGAGACCAGAGTGAGAACTGTTCACCCCACAGTGAGAACTGGTCGCTGGACTGGATGTGGCCTGAGCCAGCGGCAGCCAGGTGTCCTGGAGATACTGCTGCGGTTTAGGGGGTTGGTGGCTTTAGGGTGGTCTCCTTTCACCCACCCCACCCATCCTCCTTGCCTTGCAGCAAGTGATCTGCAGTCAGCGGGAGGTGGAGCGGGAGCAGGAGGTGCTGAAGCAGCAGGAGAAGGAGTGTGAGCTGTACGAAGCGCGGATCGATGCTCTTACCAAGGAGCGGGATGCTCTGGAGAAGGGGAGGGAGCTGGCCATGAGGAAGGTATGGGGGCATGTGGGTGGGGAGGAAGGCCCTCCTGCAGCTGCCATTGGGGGCAGGTGAGGAGAGCCCAGCCTGAAGGCCATTGCCCGCCTCACCCCAGAGTGACCCCTCTCTTCCCAGGTGAACAAGAACTACAAGGAGGCCCTGGCAATGCTGCGGGTTCAGGACATTGAGGAGCTGCGCAGCTATCGCCAGCCGCCAGAGACTGTGGTCATGGTGACGGACATCCTCTGCCTGATGTTTGAGCAGGAGCCGGGCTGGGAGAATGCAAAGCTGCTCCTCAACAGGGACAACTTCTATGAGGTGAGGCCCAGAGCCCTTCCTGTGGCTCCTGTGCTCTTGGGCCCAGCAGCCAGAGCCTCAAGGCCCCACTTCCCCTCTGGACCGGCCCGCCTGGGGGGCAGAGAAAGACCCTAGCCTAGACCAAGAGGCTGTTCCAGCTGCGCCAAGTCCTTGACAAAGGGAGGGGCAAAAGCAGCCTGTTTCCTCCTGGGAGGGGGTGGGGAGGCATGGCTAGCGAAACAGCAAATGTGGATTTGATTAGCATGGAACTACCAGTGGATACCCCTTCATGGATCACTGCCTTGCCGTGGCGAAGGGGCTTGAAGAACTCAGAGAAGCTATGAACTATGCCGAGCAGGGCACCCAAGATGAACAGGTCATAGTGGAGAGTTTTGACCAAACGTGATCCACCTGGAGGAGGAACCGGCAAGCCACTCCAGTATCCCTGCCAAGAAAACTCCATGGACAAAGACAACAGGCATATAAAAGATATGACGCTGGAAGATGAGCCCCTCAGGTCGGAAGGCGTCCAACATGCTACTGGGGAAGAGCGGAGGGCAAGTACAAGTAGATCCAGAGCTGATGAAGCGGCTGGGCCAAAGCCGAAAGGACGCTCAGTTGCGGATATGCCTGGAAGCGAAAGGAAAGTCCAATGCTGTAAAGAAAAATATTGCATAGGAACCTGGAATGTAAGAACCATGAACCTGGGTAAGTTGGAGGTGGTCAAAAATGAGATGGCAAGAATAAATATTGACATCCTGGGCATCAGTGAACTAAAATGGACGGGAATGGGTGAATTCAGTTCGGATGACCATCATATCTACTACTGTGGGCAAGAAACCCATAAAAGAAATGGAGTGGCCCTCATAGTCAACAAAAGAGTGGCGAAAGCTGTACTGGGATGCAATCTCAAAAATGATAGAATGATCTCGATACGAATCCAAGGCAGACCTTTTAACATCACAGTAATCCAAGTTTATGCACCAACTACTTGTGCTGAAGAAACTGAAATTGACCAATTCTATGAAGACTTACAAGACCTTATAGAAGTGACACCAAAGAAGGATGTTCTTCTCATTATAGGGGATTGGAATGCTAAAGTAGGGAGTCAAGAGATAAAAGGAACAACTGGCAAGTTTGGCCTTGGAGATCAAAACGAAGCAGGGCAAAGGCTAATAGAGTTCTGTCAAGAGAACAAGCTGGTCATCACAAACACGCTTTTCCAACAACACAAGAGACGACTCTACACATGGACATCACCAGATGGGCAGCATCGAAATCAGATTGATTATATTCTCTGCAGCCAAAGATGGAGAAGCTCTATACAGTCAGCAAAAACAAGACCTGGAGCTGACTGTGGCTCAGATCATCAGCTTCTTATAGCAAAATTCAAGCTTAAACTGAAGAAAGTAGGAAAAACCACAGGGCCGGTAAGATACAATCTAAGTCAAATCCCTTATGAATACACAGTGGAAGTGAGGAACAGGTTTAAGGATTTAGATTTGGTGGACAAAATGCCTGAAGAACTATGGATGGAGGCTCGTAACATTATACAGGAGGCAGCAACGAAAACCATCCCAATGAGAAGGAAATGCAAGAAAGCAAAGTGGCTGTCCAATGAGGCCTTACAAATAGCGGGGGAGAGAAGGCAAGCAAAATGCGAGGGAGATGGTGAAAGATACAGGAAATTGAATGCAGATTTCCAAAGAATAGCAAGGAGAGACAAGAAGACCTTCTTAAACGAGCAATGCAAAGAAATAGAGGAAAGCAATAGAATGGGAAGAACCAGAGATCTGTTCAAGAAAATTGGAGATATGAAAGGAACATTTCGTACAAAGATTTCCACAATAAAGGACAAAAGTGGAAAGGACCTAACAGAAGCAGAAGACATCAAGAAGAGGTGGCAAGAATACACAGAGGAATTATACCAGAAAGAAATGGATGTCTCGTATACCCCAGGTAGTGTGGTTGCTGACCTTGAGCCAGACATCCTGGAAAGTGAAGTCAAATGGGCCTTAGAAAGCACTGCAAATAACAAGGCCAGTGGAAGTGATGGCATTCCAGCTGAACTATTTAAAATTTTAAAAGATGATGCTGTTAAGGTGCTACACTCAATATGCCAGCAAGTTTGGAAAACTCAGCAGTGGCCAGAGGATTGGAGAAGATCAGTCTACATCCCAATCCCAAAGAAGGGCAGTGCCAAAGAATGCTCCAACTACCGCACAATTGCACTCATTTCACACGCTAGCAAGGTTATGCTTAAAATTCTACAAGGAAGGCTCAAGCAGTATGTGGACCAAGAACTCCCAGAAGTGCAAGCTGGATTTAGAAGAGGCAGAGGAACCAGAGACCAAATAGCAAACATGCGCTGGATTATGGAGAAAGCTAGAGAGTTCCAGAAAGACATCTACTTCTGCTTCATTGACTATGCAAAAGCTTTTGACTGTGTCGACCACGGCAAACTATGGCAAGTTCTTAAAGAAATGGGAGTGCCAGATCACCTCATCTGTCTCCTGAGAAATCTCTATGTGGGACAAGAAGCTACAGTTAGAACTGGATATGGAACAACTGATTGGTTCAAAATTGGGAAAGGAGTACGACAAGGCTGTATTTTGTCTCCCTGCTTATTTAACTTATATGCAGAATTCATCATGCGAAAGGCTGGGCTGGATGAATCCCTAGCCGGAATTAAGATTGCCGGAAGAAATATCAACAACCTCAGATATGCAGATGACACAACCTTGATGGCAGAAAGTGAGGAGGAATTAAAGAACCTTTTAATGAGGGTGAAAGAGGAGAGCGCAAAATATGGTCTGAAGCTCAACATCAAAAAAACGAAGATCATGGCCACTGGTCCCATCACCTCCTGGCAAATAGAAGGGGAAGAAATGGAGGTAGTGAGAGATTTTACTTTCTTGGGCTCAATGATCACTGCAGATGGTGACAGCAGCCACGAAATTAAAAGACGCCTGCTTCTTGGGAGAAGGGCAATGACAGGCCTAGACAGCATCTTGAGAAGTAGAGGCATCACCTTGCCAACAAAGGTTCGTATAGTTAAAGCTATGGTTTTCCCAGTAGTGATGTATGGAAGTGAGAGCTGGACCATAAAGAAGGCTGATCGCCGAAGAATTGATGCTTTTGAATTATGGTGCTGGAGGAGACTCTTGAGAGTCCCATGGACTGCAAGAAGATCAAACCTCTCCATACTGAAGGAAATCAACCCTGAGTGCTCACTGGAAGGACAGATTGTGAAGCTGAGGCTCCAGTACTTTGGCCACCTCATGAGAAGAGAAGACTCCCTGGAGAAGACCCTGATGTTGGGAAAGATGGAGGGCACAAGGAGAAGGGGACGGCAGAGGACGAGATGGTTGGATAGTGTTTTCGAGGTTACCAGCATGAGTTTGAGCAAACTGCGGGAGGCAGTGGAGGACAGAGGTGCCTGGCGTTCTCTGGTCCATGGGGTCACGAAGAGTCGGACACGACTAAACGACTAAACAACAACAACAACCAGTGGATAAAACCTGAAACCATCAGCTGCAGTAAGAGAACAGGAAAGTAATTGAGCACAAGAGAGATACTGCAAACACATCACTGCAGTCCTCACGAAGCATGGGAAATATCCTTAAGGAAGAAAACATTATACTGTATATATAAAATTATCCCTCAAGGGTTGTAGAAAAAGTGGGGCTTGCCTTTTGCTCCTCCAAGGGACTCTTGAGTCCCCTCAAGCCATCATCAACCAGAGGAGAGTGGATGGAGGCAGGATCCAGTGGAGGCAAGGAAGATCTTTATATTTCTGTTGCAGCAGAGTTCTTCCCCCTCCTCTGCAAGAAAATGAGAGAGACCAAGAACAAGTCTTACTGTATTTGGGATATATCTGTTAGGTTCAGTCACTTCTGTTGAACCATTTTTGTCTTTAATTTCTAAACATCTCTGGTTAGTAATTCCTTCCTTGCATGGTATTTGCTTTATTTCTTTTGATGAGTTTAATATCTATGGTTTGATTTTCTGCACCCAAGAACAGAGAAGCCCACAGGAGCTGAGAGTCTAGCTGAGAGTATATAGATTGGGCTCATCCGGTCAACATTGTGCACTTAAAGCTTCAAAAAGCTTTTGATATAGTCCCTCATCAATGACTCCAGAGTAAGCTTAGCAGTCAAGGAGTAAGAGGAGAAGTCCTCTTGTGGTTAAATCACAGGAAGCAAAGAGTAAGAATAGATGGTCTGTTCTCTGAACAAATACATGTGTAATGTGGAGTGCCCCAAGGATCAGGATCGGGACACGAGCTTTTTAACTTGCACACAAACGACTCAGAGTTAGAGCTCAGCAGTGGGGTGGCCAAGTCTGCGGACAATACGAAACTGTTCAGAGTTGTTAAAACAAGTAGGGACTGTGAAGAGCTCCAAATGGGCCTCTCCAGACTGGGTGAATGGGAGGGGAAATGGCAAAAAAAACCCAACCCATTTCTGCACAGGCCTGGGCGTCTCCAAAGGGGCAGGGAGGCCAGGCAGAGGAGAGGCCATTTGCAGGCGCTGGCGAGGTGGGCAGGCTGGAAGACCCCCTCAGTCCCCTGGGTGCTCCCCTTTGGCCCATCTTCATTGTAAGCAACCGGTTGCTTTAGCTTGGGGCATTTTAATCCAAGCAGCCTAGTGTTTCTTGCACCTCATTCCTTGGTGGAAAAGGCAGGCCACGGTCCCATTCCCTCCCTCTGCTTCCCCCTCCAGGATCTTGTCTTCTACCCCAAGGACAGCCTCGCCACAGAGCTCTTTGAGGCCCTGGGCCGGGCTGTGACTCATGAGCGCATCTCTGAGAGCAGCATATCCAGCGCCAGCCAGGCTGTTGCCGCCCTCTTCCAGTGGATCTCGGCCACCTACTGGTACCACTGGGCCCTGCTCGACTGGCAGCCGACCATCGCACGGCTAAAGTACTGCGACGCCCAGATCAACGCAGAGAAGGTGGAGCTGGGCGACCGGCGCCTGCACTCGGAATACCTGAGAGACGCCACCCAGCTGCGCATCAGGGAGCTGAAACAGAAGCAGGAGCGCCAGGAGAAGCTGCTGCACCAGCTCACCCAATCCCTGCAGGCCAAAGAGGAGGCCACCACCGTCGAGAGCTCCGTGGCCGAGCACATGGCCAGCTGGACAACTGTCACAAGGGTAAGAGGGGCGGGCGGCTGTCCACCCATGTCCCCCCCCCCCCGTGCCCTGCGAGGCGAGGGTGCCGTTCTCCGAGACTCAGCCCTCTGGCGCCTCTGCTTTCCTTCCTAGAACCTGGAATCCCAGCGCACTACTCTCTATGGCGATGCCCTCCTCTCCGCAGCCAGCCTCTCCTACCTGGGCCCATTCCCTCCGCAGCGGCGGGATGAGCTGCTGGAGAAGTGGCAGGCGGTGTGTGCCGGGGCTTGGGGCCCCCTCGGGCCGGACGACGTGAGGCGGCTCCTGCAGAAAGAGCTGCCCTGCCCTGGCCCAGCTTCCCACAGCGATCTGCTGCTGGCTGTGCAACAGCCCCTGCATCTGGCGTCCCTGCTCAGCTCTCCTCCAGAGCAGCGTCTCTGGGATCAAGTCCACAAGCCCAAGGTCCCCAGCAGCCGCCTGGTCGGCATGATCCTGCTCTCCAGCATCCACTCGCAGGCTCACCGCTGGCCTCTGCTGGTGGACCCCGACAAGCAGGCCTATGTCTGGCTGCTGACATCCAGAGCTATGGAAGAGGGTGAGTGGGGTGTGCGGGGGGGGGGGGGGGGCAGGCACATGGCCTTGCCTGCGGGGAGCTTCTCATCCAACCCCTCTTTACAGCGGATTCTCAGGCCTATGCCATCTCTGACCTGGTGCCGGACATGGTGGAGCAGGGCAGCTCCATAGAGATCGCGGAAGACAACCTGGAGGTCCTGTCGCTCACAGACCCAGACCTGGAGCAAAACCTCTGCAAAGCAGCCAGCCTTGGTGAGCAGAGGAAGGTTGTGCCCCTGCCGCTGGCAGCCCCCTGGGAGGGTGCCGTTCTCTTTCACCAGCACCTCCAGGAGCTCAGGTAAATGTGCTGCTTGGCTCCCTCCTCCTCACAGGCACCCCCGTGTTGCTGACGGACTTTGAAAAGAACGTCCCCTGGTGCCCAGCCCTCGAGGAGCTGATGCAGAAGGAATCGTTCGGAGGTGCCCTCCACTCAAAGTCAATGGAGGACCTGGCGCAGGTGCCCCCCTGCTTCCGCCTCTACCTGTGCACTGAGCTGCCTCTGGAGGCTTTGGCTGCAGGTAAGGGAGGTACCAAGTGCCCTCCTGGCTCCCATCTGTGGAATCCCTCCCCAGGGAGCTGAGGTGGGTGGAGGCGGCTCAGCCACTCGCTGCTCACCCTGAGAGCCATCTTCGGCTCCCCTCTCAGAGAGGGTGAGAGGCTTTGGAAACTTCCAGTTGCTGTGGGTGGAAGCAAAGCTAGAGTCAGCAGATCTCTCGCCCAGCATTGGAAGCTGCGCTGTCAAAGCACGGCAGCGACCTACTTGGGTTCCCCAAAGTGTGGGGGGACAAGAGCCACAGGTGCCTCCACCCCGCAGCCAGCCATCGGGGGAGAGTGGCAGGCAGGCAGGCGGGTGCCTGGGACGGCTGGGCCCTGCCTCCCGCCTGGCTCCTCTTTGCAGAGGTGGACCACGAGCTTCTCAAGAGCCTGAACGTGATTGACCTCAGCCTCAGCCAGGAGGCGCTGGAGGAGCTGCTGCTGGTGGAGGTCCTGCGGGCTGAGCGGAAGGAGATCCTGAAGAACCAGCAGGCCTTGCAGTTTGGGATCCTGCAGCTGGAGGGGAAGCTGGAAGCCACGGAGGTGAGGCGGGGGCTCCTGTGGCTTGACGTGGGGCAGCCGTGGAGAGGCCGCTCAGCCAGCCCCGTGGCCGTTCCCGCAGGAGGAGCTGGAGGCAGGGGCTCCTGTGGCTTGGCGTGGGGCGGCAGTGGAGAGGCCGCTCAGCCCAGCCCCGTGGCCCTTCCTGCAGGAGGAGCTGGTGGCCCTGATTGCCCAGCCGCAGCGCTCTCTGCTGGAGGAGGAGAACTTCATGCCGATGGTGCGGCTGCTGCAGACGCAGATCCAGGCCCTGCACGCCACCCACCAGCACATGGTCTCCCAGCACCAGGACCAGGCGACGCTGTGCAACAAGTACCGGATGGTGCCCCGCCTGGGCGTGGCCCTGCACCTGGCCCTGCAGCAGGTCTGCCGCCTCCACCCCTCCTACAGCTTCCCCAGCAGCGTCTGCATGGCCCGCGTGCGCCAGGCGCTCCTCTCCACCAAGCGCCAGGAGACCACCAAGCAGGAGTCCCTGGAGTCGCGCCTCCTGGAGCTCAGCAAGGCCCTGCTCCACCACTGCCTCACCGAGGCCGTGCCCTGCCTGCGGGAGATGGACCGCCTCCTGTACCTCTTCCTGGGGGCCGTGGCCACGCTAAAGGTCTCTGGGGAGATCACCCCGCTGGAGTGGCTGGCCTTCTGCCAGGGCCTGCGGGAGCCGGCGGCCAAGGAGCTTCTGCAGCCGCCGGCCGGGGTGCCTCGCCCCAGCTGGGTGAGCGCGGAGGCCTGGGAGGAGTGCGGCTTGCTGGAGAACGTTCCTGGGTTCCAGGGGCTGCAGGCCTCCCTGGCTCGGCAGGCCGCCCAGTGGCAAGAGTACTTCTGCCTGCGCTCCACCATGGTGGGGCTGGCCCTGTGTCCCAGCCACGCCCACCTCAGGCCTTTTCAGCGCGCCATCCTGTGGCGCATCTTCTGTCCCTCTGCCATGAGCAGCGTGGTCTCGGCCCTCACCACCTGCTCGCTGGGCTGGTCTCTCACCGAGGAAATGGCCATCACCTACCCGTACTCCTACAGCCGGGCCAACAAGCCCGTCATCTTCCACACGCCCTCGGCCAGCCCACCAGGCTGCTTCATGCACCCGCTCCTCTGGATCCAGCAGATGGCCACGCAGCGGGGGCGAGGGGTGAGCCGGGCACAAGGAGGGGAAGGGGCAATGGGGGCAGGTGTCAGTTGGGTCCCTCCGGGAGGACAGAGCAAGTAACCAGGCCCCACCCCGCAGGGAAGTGTGGTAGTCATCTCCTTTGGCACCCCAGATGCCTGCAAGCGGGTTTGGCGGACGCTGCCCATCTGCAGCAAGAGAGGCAAGTGGCTGGTCTTGACCAACTGCCACCTCCAGGAGCACTGGGACCCCGACTTGCTGCAGCTGCTGGACCAGTTGGTGAAATCCTCAGGTGAGGCAGAGGGAAGCAGCGGGAGGGGTCTCCCTCCCCCCGGCCAAGCCCCTCTCACCTTGCCCTCTTTTTGCACAGGCAAGGTGCCAGGGGGAGGCCTCGAGATTCACACCAAGTTCCGCCTGTGGCTCATCACTGCAGCTGACGCCCCTCATTCCATGCCAGGTACCAGGCCAGGGAGGAGGGAGGGAGGCTGATGCCGCAGGGGGGCACGGCCAGAGGGGCTTCTCCACACCCTGCCCCCCTTTGCATCTCTCTCTCCCCCAGGGACCCGCTCCCTCTTGCTCATTGTCATCTGGGCTCTCCCAGTGCCGCTGGCTCTGCCACAGGGCCTTCCACCTGCCTCTGCGGGAGAAAGAGAAGCTGAGCAACTTCTCATGGCCTCGGCTGCCCTTACTGTCCCTCCCGGCCTCTGCTGCGGTGGCTGATTCTCTTCTGTGCCAACAGAACTCCTGAAGCGCAGTGCCACCTCCCTCTTCTGCGACATGCCACTGGAGCTGAAGGGCATCCTGGCACGCAGCCACTACTGGCTGCAGGGGCGAGCCCAGAACCTGGACACAGAGCAGCGGCTGCCCCTCCTCGCCCTCTATGGGGTCCTGCTCTACAGGCAGACCTATGCCCAGTGGACCCAGGCAGAGACATACCTGTGGTGAGTGAAGGAGGGGCTCGCCTTGTCCAGCCGCGAGGCAAAGGGCCTGCCAGCGCATCTCATGGGAGCTTGGAAACTCCTCCTCTGCTTTACGCTACTTGGAAAGCACCCTGAATCACCACCTGTGGGCTCCCCATTCTCCCCCTGCTCTTGGAGCTGCCTGTGTGGGCTAACAAACCAGTCCTTGCCCACAGGGCTGCCACAGAGGGAGGGGGGGAGCAGAGTGGGAAGCAGCAGCAGCAGCAGCAGCAGCAGCAGAGGGCTTGGATCTCCCAGCTGACAGGCAGCCAGGGAAAGGCTGAGGGCTTTCTCCCTGCAGCCCTTTCTGGCAGCAGCAGCAGCAGCAGGAGGAGAAGACCCCTTACCTGTGCCTCACAGAATTCAACAGGGCTCCCCAGAGCAGGTGAACTGGAGGGTACCCGGGACGCACCCATGGGAGCTGCCAAGTATAGGATGAACCTAAGGAGTCCTGCAGCAGCCGAATCAGGCCAAAGGGGCTCCATCTAGTCAGCCTTCTGTTCTCCCAGTGACCAACCAAGAAGGTCCTGAGCAGGAAGGGACCCCATGAGCTCATTCCTGCGTTGGCCACAGCAGTCCAGACCCCACTTGTTAGGGGTTTCTTTTGCCCCAAAGTACATCATTTTTCCTTGAGCTGTATTGCATTTGCAATAAAGCAAGATGAGCGCCACAACCCCAGAGTTGTCCGCTACTGGACCTACTGGTAAGGGGTCCCTTTACCTTACATCACTTTTCCTTGCGTTGAATTGCATTTGCCATTTTGATAGCCCCTTTGACCAGATCCCTGTGGAGTTCCTCATAATCCCGCTGGAGTTTAATCACCCTGAACAATTTCGTATCAACAGCAAACCTGGGAACCTCACTGCTCACACAGCCCTCACAAAAAAAGTTTAAAAGCACAGGTCTCAGCATCAGTCCTGCACAGCACCGAGGGTGTAAGAGCCGCCGCCTGGATCAGGCCATCTAGCCCAGCCTCCGCTTCCCACGTGGCCAACCAGAGGCAGAACAGGAGCCCCAGAGCCCTCTCCCTTCCTGGAGGAAGAGGATTGCCATTGTGGCTCCTCTTTAGAGATGGTGGCCGCCATTGCCTCCTGCGGGAGCGAGGGCCATCGTCTGGCTGTGTGCTGCAGGAAGAACTTTCTTTCATCTGCCCTGAATCTTCTGACATTCAGCTTCATTGAAGGTTATGGGAGAGGGAGAAGGTTTTCCCCTTTCCACTTACCGTGTGCCATGTTGCCCCTCACTTTTTGAACTAAAAAGTCCCAAATGCTGCCCCCTTTCCTTGTAAGGGCCCCTCCTGAATCTTTTCCAACTCCGCAATAACCTTTTTGAGGGGAGAGGAGGTGCCCAGAACTGCATATAGTTCTTCAAATGTGGGCACACACCAGCTTCCTGAAACAGCATGATGATACTGGCAGTTTTATTCTCAATTCCTTTCCTACTGATCCCTCGCATGCAAATTTCCTTTCTCATGGCTGCCACACTGGAATACTTTGTACATCCCACAATTGGGAGAACCACCTATTTATTCTTACTTCCTGTTTCTTAACCTGTTTCCCACTGATCCCAAAATGAAGTTTACCCAATAATCTTTCATAGAACCAGAATTGTAGGGGCGCCCCAAGGGTCCTTTAGTCCTGCAATGCGGGAATCACCGCGAAAGACTCCTGCTCTGCTTAAAATCCTTCAGTGAAGAAGAGGCCCGTCCCCTGCCCAGGTCTTCTGTTCCACTGTCCAAGGGCTCTTCCTCTCAGCTCCTGGGACCCTAAGAAAGTTGGGAGCAGCCCCCCCCCCCCCCGGGCCAAGACGGTCCTCACTCTGGCAAGCCAGGAGTGCGGTTTTTGCTCTGACTCTGCCCTGCGCCTGAGATTGTGCTGCACTTGCAGGAGCCACGGGGAAGTGTTGGCCGGGCTCAGAATCCAGGAGAGACTGAGCTGCCTAACAGACGGAGCCCAGGAAGCCCTGCAGGAGCTGGCCGGTATGGACACAGGGCTGAGTGAGGGGTTGAAGGGGCAGCCTGCAAGAGCCAAGGCCTTGAAGGCCCCCTCCGAAACACGGCTGGCTCTTCTGCCTCTGCAGGGACTATGCTCTACGGGGGCCACATCCTGGACAGCGGTGATGCCCAAGTGGTGCAGAGCCTGTGCCAGGCCTGCTTGGCTCCTGCCTCCTCCCTGCAGCCAGCCTCCAGCCTCCAGCAGCTCGTGGCCACAGTCGTCGGCTGCCCCAACCCAGGTGAGAGAAGATGAGAAGAGCCGACTGGGTCCGGCCCAGCATCCTGTTCTCACTGCGGGAAACCCGCAAGCGGGACTCAAGCACAAGAGCAACACCCTCCCTGCCTGCGGTTTCCGGCCAGGGGTATTTGGAAGCCCTGCTTGCTCCAGCTGTGGCGGCAGGGGGTGGCCATTGTGGGGCCCTTCATGAATTGGCTAAGGCTTTGAAGAGGGCAGGGAAGAGCCTGCTGCCGGTGGGGGCGCTGGGTGCTCTGCTGACCCCCCTCCCTTTCCTTGCACCCTGTAGGGAACACGGATGAGGAGGCGGCCGCCGCCACCCAGGCCGGCATCGAGCAGCTGCCCAGCCCCATGGAGCCTGCCGGGATCGGCCTGTGCGGCGCGCTGCAGCAGCGGATGCTGGCGGAGCGGAGCCAGGCCTTGCTGGTGGCCTTGCAGGCCTCCCAGGGCCTGTGGCAGCCCCGCCGGGCCCCCTGCCGCCCGCACACAGGGGCCCTGGAGCGGCTGCTGCGGGACGGGATCCGGCTGGTGCAGGAGCTGCAGGAGCAGCTGAGCGAGTGCGGCTGGGAGGTGGGCTGGAAGGGGTGCCCCCCGCAAGGGCAGGCCCGCCCCCGGCCTCGCCCCCTGCAGCGCTTCCTGCTGGAGGAGGCGGGCATCCTGCTGGCCCTGCTGAAGCAGGTGGGCCGCGACCTGAGCTGCGCCCAGGATCGCCTGCAGGGGGAGCCCTGCTCCTCCCGCCGCTGCAGCACCATCCTCTACCACCTGAAGCAGGGCCGCCTGCCCAGCCCCTGGCTGCCCTACGCCCTCACCGGCCCCCAGGCCCCCCCGGCCTGGCTGCAGACGCTCAAGCAGCGGACCCAGCTCCTGTGCAGCTACCTGGGCTCCATCAGCGGGCCGCTCGTGGCCCACTACCAGCTGGCGGCCTTCCACCAGCCCCGCCGCCTCCTGCTGGCCGTGCTGCAAGAAAGGGCTCGCGTGGAGAGGCAGGAGCTGCACCGCTATCAGCTGCACCAGCAGGTAGGGAGGGGAGGGAGGGCGGGCATGGGGGTGGGCACAGGGGCAGGCCCCGCAGCCCCGGTCCTGAGCGCCCCCTTTCCCCCTCCCTCTTGCCTTCCTTTGCCAGGTCCTTCCCAGTGGGCCACCCCCCACCAGCGCCCCCGAGAGAGGCATCTATCTGAGTGGGCTGGAGCTGCGCCATGCGTTCTGGAAGGCCCACAGTGGGCTGCTGCAGGAGAGCCGCACGGCTGAGCCCTGCCTGCTGCCCACCATCTGGATCCAGGCCGCCCGCCTGACCTGGGACATGGCCTCCGCTGGCACCACCCCCAAGCTCCCAGCCAACAAGTTCCTGTGCCCCGTCTACCTGGGGGTCCCCGAGGTCCCTGTGGCGCTGGGCAGCCAGCACGTCATCCTGCACCTGAGCCTGCCTTCCAAGATGGCCCCTGAGCTGTGCCTCCAGCAGCGTGTCCACGCCGTCAGCCTCCTGCGCTTGGAGGGGAACAGCAGCACGGGGCAAAGGCAGTGCCCTGCCCCCTCCCCCAGAGCCCCCTCCCCAGGACAGCCCCCGCCCCCCTCCCAGGCTTAACCCACATAACACAGAGAAAGCTATGTACAGAAATAAAGTGATATATTATTAGTGTGTACAAAAAGCAGACTTGGGTGCTCTGCCGCTCTGCCAGCCGCCCAGGGCCCTGCAGCCAAGCTATAAATAAGGTGCGCAGCCAGGCACCACTCACTCGCGCCTGGGGGGATGCCCGTCCCGCAGGCCCCCCCTGCCAGTCCAGCCCTCCTCCTCATTTCAGGTCCACGTCAAAATCCAAAACAAGCAGCTTGGTCTCCTCGGTCCCGTTGCGGCTCCCCACAGCACACACCAGCTTTGTGTTGGAGGCCCGGATGCGCCAGACCACCCCCCCGCTGCCGCCACTCTCCAGCGCCACCAGGTTGCGCACAAACTCGCCCGTCTTGAGGTCCCACAGCTTGACGGTGCCGTCGTCTGAGCTGGTCACCACAAACTTGGAGCTGAACTGGAGGCAGGTGACGGCACTCTGGTGCTTGCTGGGACCTGCAGAAGGGGGGCAAAGAAGGTGAGAAGCCCAGCCGCCTGGTGGCGGGCCTCTGCCCAGAGGGACTTTGTGAGGGCCAATGGGGAGTTTCGGGTTCCTGCAGCCCAGCCAGCTGCCCGCAGCACCCACCTTGCAAGGTCTGAAGACACTGGCCCGTCTTGATGTCCCAGATCTTGACCGTGGAGTCGGCGTTGCCAGAGACTAGGATGTTGTCGCGCAGCTCCATGCCGCTCGTCAGGGACTGGTGCCCCATCAAGGTGTGCAGGCAGTTGCCGCTCTCGGCGTCCCACACGCGGATCGAGGTGTCCAGGGAGCCGCTCACAATGTGGGTCCCATCAAACTGCGCAGGAGAGGGGTGGGAGGAGTGAGGGGCTGTGCGACTCAGGGGGTGGGGAGGGAAGGGGTCGGGGTCCCTCACCTGCAGGGAGTAGACGCGATTGGTGTGGCCTTGCAAGGTGTGGATGCAGCTCTCCGTCTCGGGGTCCCAGACCTTGACCGTGTAGTCATAGGCGCCACTCACCACCTTGTGCCCGTCGTACTGGACACAGCGGACGGCGGCCACGTGGCCCATCAGCACGTGCAGGCACTGCCCTGTCTCGATGTCCCACAGGCGGAGGGTGGCGTCCCGGGACCCGCTCACCACCCTGTTGAGGGAGGAGAGACAAGCAGCTTGAGTCCCAGGCAGGAGGGGCAGGAGGGGTCCCTGGAGCGGCCTTGCCCCCCCCCAACCTACCTGCTGCCGTGGAGGTGCATGCAGCGCACGGTGGAGGTGTGCCCGTAGAGCGTGTGCACGCACTCGCCCGTGTCCGCGTTCCACACCTTGAGGGTGCGGTCTGTTGAGCCGCTGATGACGATGTTGTCCCTCATCTGGGAAGACCAGACGCCCCCCGTGTGCCCCACCAGAGTCTGAATGCACTGCGGGAGGAGGAGGATGCTCAGAGCCAGGAAGGCGGAGCCACAGCCAGCCCCGCCCACAGCACCATTTCCCAGACTCACCTCCCCAGTGACAGCCGACCACACCTTGAGCGTGTTGTCATCTGAGCCACTCACAATGTGGTTGCCACAAAACTGCAGGCAGGTGATGACATGGTCATCGTGGCCCTTCAGAACCTGGTCCAGGGAGAGAATTAGCAGGCCAGGCGACATCACCCTGCACTCCCTTTCTGCGGTTGAGGGAAGGGGCGGCTTCCTCCCCAAGCCCAGTGGCCTTGAGTTCTCCAAGGCTTGAGACCAGGCCCAGCAGTCAGGAGCTGCCATCAAGCAGGCGGACTTCAAATTCAGCAAGCGCTGGAGGTTCAGCCACAGTGACAGCCCCAATTCAAGGAGCAACCAAGTCTCCCCCCCCCCCCCAATCCCGCATTTGTGAATAGCCAGAATAATTCTACCTTCTGGATCTTCTTTGCCAGAAGTCAAAGGTGCTTGCCTGGTCCACCTAGCTCAGCAGCGGCTCTCAAGAGTATGGGGCACTGAGCCCTGGCCCCTGCCTGGTATAGGACAGGGACTGGGACCCAGCTGGGCACCCAGGCATTGGGTTGCTCTTCCTCCAGAGCCTGCTCTTTGGTGCCCATCGTGCAGCCACCCCGGAGATCCCAGAGTAGTGTCTTAGCCCATGACGAGGTGCGTAAACCCCGCACCACGTCACCCCAATGGTGGGGGTCAAGGGAGGTCCCCTACCTTGGGGGGGCGGGCATCCCCGCCACGCCAGTTCATGTCGATTCGGTGCTGCCGCAGGAAGGCCAGTTTCCAGGGGCTGTACATGAAGCCTGGGCTGAGCAGCCGGCGTTTGCGCAGACTCAGGGGCTCCTCGATACCTGCAGGAGGCAGAAGCGACTGTGACGGGGAGGAGGCCCAAGGGCAGCCGGGAAGCAACACCGGGCAGGAGCTGAGCCTCACCTGCATCGCGGCACTTCTCCCGCCACAACAGGTTGTCCTCGGCCAAAATCCGCCAGTAGCGACAGGTCTGCGCCGCCCGGAGCAGGTCCCGCGGCTCCAGGAATGAGAGCACATAGAGGGCCAACTGCAAAAGGAAGAAGATTTCCTCCCGTGAAAGGCCTCCCTGGGTGCAAATGGCAAGCCAGGCATGGAGTGCACGGGGCTGGGCTGGGCAGCTTTGCACGTCCACCACACAGCCAAACATCTGAAGCAGCTGTCCAGAGCTGGATCAGAGCCTGTGGTCCACACCCTCCTCCCACACAGCAGCTGCCAGGGCCACTGTGGCCACGCAATCCCAAACTGCTTCACAAGGCCTCTCCTGCCTTTCCAGTCCAGCACAGAGTCTGCGGCTCAGCTCCGTGTCCTGACCATTTGGGCCAATCTCTTGCCCTCCAAACATCCTCCTGCCATTTCTTATTGTCCTCCTTGCCACTCCTGTCTGATTTGGCTTTCTTTGGATGTGTTACAGGGGGCTCCCTATGAGACAACTTTTGCTCTAAGAATGGTAGCCTGCACCTCACAAGGGAAGTTCTGCTTTGGACTGGAGAGGCAGGGAGAGAGCGTCCGTTACATTAGCTCATGTATGCGGACGTTCAAGCGAGCTAAATCCATTGACCGCTGTCTCTTCTCCCCCTTGACATCTTTGACAGCCTCCCCTTAATGTTTGTATATTTAAAAATTAAGAAAAAGGAGCTTTTGACTGAAAGTGCTCAGCCCATCTGCCATTTATGACAACACCATTTAAAACCATTTAACAATCACTTCCAAAAAACCAAGATTTTGTACTCTGCATCTGTTTACATTTTAAAGCCTAATTTGAGCATAAAGCCCAACTTTTGCCTTAGCACCCAGAAATATTTTGGATCCCAGAGGCCTGATTTCCCTGCCCAATCACCACCCCCCACTTCCTCCTCTTCTCCATCACTTTCTGCAGCTGCCTTGGCGAGACCAGGCCTGGGACACCCGCCTCTTGCTCTTGGCCAGGCCCTCTCCCACCCTCCCTCTCTGGGGCTGATTTGTTCTTCCTCCCTCTTGCAACGCCCTCTGCTGCTGCTGCTCCTTCCCTTGCCGGTCTCCTTCCTTTTTCTCCTCTTTGGCAGGAACTGAACTCTGGCTCTTAGCTTCTCACCAGGCCTTCAGGTTCTCCGATAACTTTGATTCTTGCCGTTAAAAGTTTTCCAAGGCCTTGTAATCAAATCAAATAGCTCCTTCTCTGATGTGTCTCATCATCTGCTAAAGCAACTGGCTCTACTCAGTTTTCCTGCTGGTGCCACATTTGCACTTCAGATAAAGTTCTCTTCTTCCAGTTTCTCTCTGTTACTTCATCCTAGTGTTTCTGTGAGTTTTCATGCACACTTTAAAAACGTGTAGCTGGTATGAATAGTTCTGTCTCTTATTTGTTTTAGACACAGATAGGTAGCCGTGTTGGTCTGACGCAGTCAAAAAAATAAATAAAAAATTGTCCAATACCGCCTTATAGACCAACTAAGTTTGTTCTGGTATAAGCTTTTGTGTGCATGCACACTTCTTCACTTCTTTTACAACTACCTATCGTGTCCCCTTGTCCCCCCTCTTGACTGTGGCTCAGATTCTGATCTCCTGACCTGTTGCTCAAGGCTTTCTAACAACACCCTGCAGGCTCATTCTTCCACCAACACCTTCAGCCAACAACTCCCCACTGTCCCCTCTCGGCTGCGCTGCATTCTTCCTCTGAGGTCCCCCACCCACAAGATACTCACCTCTTTGGGCAGCAGTGATATGAAATCGCGCTGGAATTGGGGCTCGATCACTTGCATCATGTGCTTGATCTGAGGAGGCTCACAGCGGTCAATGAGCTCATCCAGAGCCAGCAGCTTCTCTGGGCCGCTCCAGCGCTGGCGGGAGAAAGGAGTAAGGGGAGATCAGGCGCCAAGCCCAGGATTGCAGCCCGTCTCTGCGCCAGAACCAAGGCCACAAAGCAGCCCATAAAAGCAATCAAAGCAAAAGCTTTGTAGTTTTCTAAATGCTGAAACACCACCAATGCATCAGCTCACTTTTAAGATCAAATCCCTAAAACAAAATAGGAAATGAGAAACACACCACAGCACAACATCTGCCAAATGCATGGAAAAAGGCCTTTGCTGAATGTCGGAAGGTCAGCGGCAAGCCAGCCAGAAAGCGCAGCCCTGCTCTGCCTCCAGCCGAGGGCCTCATGCACCACACACAGACACAGGCGCCTCCGCCTGCCGCTCACCTGGAAAGTGCGCAGCCAGTCCTGCAGCTCAGGGGGTGGTGTCATTGGGGGGACATGCCGGCAGCGCGCCTGGCCTGCCTTGGCGTTCCGCAAATCCCCAAAGGTGGCCGTGGGGCTAGCGACAGAGGGGCCCAGCACTCTAGAGAGGAAGCAAGTATGTCAGGAGAATGCCATGGCCAGGGGCCCAAGTCAAGAGTCCTGCTGGAGGCAGACCCCCGTCTCCCCCAAGCGCCACCCGCAACCTCCTCACCTGCCCCTCTCGGAGCCCTTGCACAGCTTCTTGCCAGGTGACTGGGCTCTGCCATCCGGGCCGCTCTCTGACTTGCGCTTCATCTGCAATGCAAAGAGATGGGGTCCAGGAAACCCTTCAGCTCCGCAAAGGCTATGCTACGCAAAGGGTATGCAATGCACGCAGCACCCCCTCCTGATGCACAGCGCCGCATCGGGTCAAGTGGGCCACCCTTCTTGCTGCCTCCACCATGCCAGGGCCCCCATGCCTCCTGCCTCCCCAAAAGACTGGAAGGTTCAACATTTTCTCTCAGAACACAGATCTACAAACTGTGCTTTGGGACAACAACCTCGTAAGGACAGGAGGTGGGGAATAAAGATGCAGCACGCAGCAGCCCTCTCCCCACCTGACGGCTTTTGCCTTTCATCCTTGGAGCCTTGATGGCCAGAACACACCCGAGAATCACTAGAGCCTGCTGGATGAGGCCAACGGCCCATCAGGTAAAGGTAAAGGACCCCAGTTTAAGTCCAGTCAAAGGTGACGATGGGGTGCTGTGCTCATCTCGCTTCACCCTGAGGGAGCCGGTGTTTGTCCGCAGACAGTTTTTCCAGGTCATGTGGCCAGCAGGACTAAACTGCTTCTGGCGCGACGGAACACAGTGACGGAAATCAGAGCGCACGGAAATGCCATTTACCCTCCTGTCACAGCAGTACCAATTTATGTACTTGCACTGGCATGCTCTCAAACTGCTAAGTTGGCAGAATCTGGGACAAAGCAACAGGAGCTCACCCCATTGTGCAGATTCAAAAAGGGATGTGAATGGGAGTGTGGTCTAAACCTCACTGACCCTCCTGGGCTTGCTGATCAGAAGGCCCGTCCAGTCCAGCCCTCTGTCCCCACAGTGGCCAACAAGATGCCCATTATGGAAACCCCCAGGCACAATCTGTGCCCAAGAACAACACTCCCCCCCCCCCGTCACCTGTCCAGCATCTGGTTTTCAGAGGCATGGCTGCCTCCTACTGTGCAGGGCAGAGCATGCTTAGCCATGGTGGCTAGTTGCCCCCAACAGCCCCTCCTCCATGAATTGCAGACTTAAAATCTGCACAGGAAAATGTGCTCCGACTTCAAAAATTCCTCCAGTGAGGGAAAAAAAAAGACATAATGAACACGGCATTAAATGTAAGTGCTCCCACCCACTTGTTTTGGTCAGCACAGTCCCTTGCAGCACCCCTGAGAAACGCTCAGCACAAGCATTGATGCCACAGACATTTCCAGGAGTGGCCAGCACCACCCACCCCTCCTGCCAGCCTCCCTGGGCAAAGAGAAGACCCAACCGAACCCTTGCACAGCCCCCTGGCATGGACCCTCTCAGCTGCTGCTGCTGCTGCTGCTGCACCCCAGAGCCCCAGTCCCTTCTCTGGGCTCCTTTCCCCAGGCAGCTTCAGAAGAGGAGAAGCGTCTGCTGGATCTGGCCCATCCCGGGCAGCCTCCTGCTCGGCCGGGGTCTCCCTCTTCCCGGTCTCTCCCCCCGCAGCCCCTTCTTCACCTTGGGCCGCGTGTGCCGGATGAGGCCGCCGCCCTCCGTCCGCTCCAGGTAGTCGATCCAGCGCTCGTCCACCGTGTAGTAGAAGTAGACGTCGCCGCCGCCGCCGCCGCCGCTCTCCTCGCCATCGCTGCTGCCGCCGCTCGTCTCATCCTCGGAGTCGGGAGCCCCCGGCGGGCAGGAGCTGCCCGGCTCCTCCTCCGGCTCCGCCTCGGCCGCCAAGCAGGCCGGCGCCCAACTCTCCCGCTGCCCGGGACGCGGCGGCGACTGACCCGCCTCCTCGTCCGGAGCCTGCGGGGGGAAGCGGGCCGCGGGGCTCAGCGAGCCTCGGCCCAGCCGCCCGCCCCCCGCCCGGCTTTCTCCCGCCCGCCCCCCGCCCGCCCCGGAGACGCGGGCCAAGGTCGCCGCCGAGCCCACCTCGGGCGCGGGAGCCGAGGACGACGAGGCCGGGCAGGCGGCGGCTCGGGCGGGCTCCGGCGGCGGCGGCTGCGGGGAGCAGGTCATCCGCTGGCTGTTCAGCTCCACGATCCGCGCCGTGATCCCCTTGACGTGCAGCAGGTCCTCCAGGGAGGCGAAGCCCTTCAGCTCCTGGGGGAGGCGGGGAGAGGGGCGCCCCCGTCACGCACCGAGAGGAGAGGAGCCCCCCCTCCCGCGGGGCCCAGGGTCGGGGAGGGAGGGAAGCAGCCCCCCCGGGGGAGAGCGGGCCCCTCGGACGCCTGGGTCCCTCACCTCCCTCTTGCGCACGATGCCCCTGGCCCGGCGGCGCCCGATGCCGACCAGCGCCCGCTCCAGCTCCGCCACGCAGGCCCGGTTGATGTCCAGCTTGCCCCCGCCGGGGCCCGGCCCGCCCGCCGATCCCGACATCGCTGCTGCCGCCGCCGCCGCCGCCCGGACTCGGCCGGACTGCGCTTGCGCCGGCCACGCACCGCCGCCGCCGCCCCTCCCTCAACTACAGCCCCCAGCAGGCATTGCGAAACGAGACGAGACACTTCCGCTTCGAGAGAAAAGCGCTTTATTGAGAGCGAGGGGCGGCCCGGACGAAGCCCCGCCCCCCGTGGCGTCACCGTCGCTTGTAGAGGCAGGGGCGGAGCGCCAGGCCCGGAAGAGCCCCTTGGCCCCGCCCCTTCCGCTTGGCCGCTTCCGCCTTGCGCAGCTCGAAGGTGAAGAAGTGGCTGCCCGTCACGTCCTGCAAGGAGAGGAGAGGAGAGGAGAGGAGAGGGAAGGCCATGCGGAGGCGCGCGCGGGCCGGAGGGGGACCCCCAGCAGAGGGGGAGGAGGCCTACCTTGCGCAGGAGCCGGAAGCCGAGCCGGGCCAGCGCCGCCACGAAGGCCCGCACGTCCGGGAAGCGGCTGGCCACCTCGGCCACCAGGAGGGTCCCCCTGCGAGGAGAGACGGAGGGAGGGAGGTCAGCCAGGGATGCCGAGCGAATCCTCCAGCCGGCGGAAACATCCCCTGAGCAGGACACCCCGCTGTGTGTGTCAGGAGGGCACCTGCCGGACCCGGGAGGGCGGGAGAAGGCTTGGCTGGCCCTCCAGAGAGAGGGGTCTCTGTTCTTGCTGGTGCTTTGAATGGTTACCAATCATGTAATCCTTTCCCCCTAAGCAGTCCAGGGAATGCCTGCTTATTTTATTATTGCATTTCACGTCAGGGAACCTCAGAAGGTGCCTCGGAAGCAGCCCCTTCCCACCTTCGGAAATTAAAAATGTCTGTTTTACAGTATTTCATGTCCTGTAACCCACACAGAGTCCCTGGGGAAACCCAGCCAGATGGGCAGGATACAAGCAATAAAATTATTATTATTACTATTATTATTCACAATGATCCAGAGCTGCTGCCTCTGATCCTGTGGCCGACATGTAGCCACTGAGAGCCTTCCTTCTCTCTCCAGGGCTTCAGACCCAGGGGTCCTTCTCTGAGCTCTGCCTGGAGCTGCCATGGGTGGGTGTGAGTGGGTGAACCCAAGACTTCTGCCTGGGAAGTCTCCACTCCCACCAAAGCTCTTCCTGACCAGAGAGTCACATCCTTCTCCTCGCAACTTGTTTTCAAAGGCAATTGATGCCGAGGACTGATTTTAAAGGATGCAAGCAAACTTTAGATCAGGGGCGCTTCATGCATATTTTCGGGACTGTTTTGATACTGAAATAGAAAATACATGAATAGTGGTATTTTCAATATTCAAGTTAGTTATGCTGAAATGTTGCTACTAAACAGATTTAGCTGATTCACTGCCTCAAGGCTATTTGCAACCATCATTAAGTCATTGTCTAAATATTAATAAATGTATATTAACATAATCCTTTATTTTAGTAATATCTTTTGTTTAAGCTGTTGTTATTTCAGTTTTCTGTACAATGCTTAAAAATATTCTAACTATATCTCTATTAATATATTATTAATATTTTAATATTTCTGATTACAAAACCCAGTCAGATGAGCAGAGTATTATTTTTATTATTAAGCAGTATAGGTATTACCGTAAATACCATCATCCCCATATGACAGCCATAGGTTTTGACTGAGCTGGCAGTTGCCTGATCAGCCATTTCACGTGTCCCGCTTACTGCCACAGCCCCTCCCATGCCAGTGAGCCCAGGACCCCACAATTACCCAACTCGTAGCACACGGTTGGCCTCTTCTAAGATCTCCTGCAGGTTAGTACCCATCAGTGCAAGGCAGAACACAGCCACGTCAACAGATTCATCATCCAGGGGGACCTGCACAGAAGGAGCAAAAAGAGGGAGGCGCAATCAGAAAACCATGTGTGTGAGGTAGTCATAGAATCATGGAGCTGGGAGGGACACCCAAGGGCCATCTAGTCTAACCCCCTGCACTGTAGGAATCACACTCAATGCAGCCCTGACACGTGGCTGTCCAAGCTCTGCTTAAAAGCCTCCAGTGAAGCAAAGCCCACCTGCCTGGGCTCATCACACAGCTGTTCCCAAGCCTGGAGAAGGCAGGTGCTGTGAGAAGGCCCTTCCCCCAACGTACCTGGGCCATGTCGCAGACAATGACTCGGGGGTCCAGAGCCACCAGGTCAAAACAGTGCACTTTGTTCCGCACGCTGCGTGCCAGCATGCAGTCCCCGCAACCAAAATCTGCCACCACGAGTGATGCTGGTCTGTGGGGAGAGGGGCAAAGTTAGACCGTGCACCCATCCTGTCAAACACTTCTATACGTTAACTATGACATTGCAACATGCGCAAATGTTTGCTTAACCAGCACATGTTGAAGGGGGGGAGCTGGCCAATCCCCCCCCATCCTTACCTCTGACGCAGGTAGCGCACAAAGCGCTGCACAGGGTTTTCAGGCCACTGGGCCACCTGCCGGGCAAAGCCCCGGTGATACACCGCCAAGGCCTCAGGGTCATCCTGGAAGAGCTGGACTGCCTGCTGGCTGGAGGATGTGTAGAGCTGCTGGTTGATGAAGCGGAAGCGCGCTGACTCCAGCCGCTCCTCCATGCGCAGCCGCAGGGATGCTGCCCTTTCGCTGAGAGGCTCCTGGCCTGCTGGATCTTCCTGGCTGCTGGGGGGCTCCTCTGCTGCTGCAGGGACTGCAGGGGGCTCCTCTGCTGCTGCTGCAGAGGCCACAGGGGGCTCCTCAAGGCCCAGCCCTGCCTTGAACCTGTTCTGGCGACGCTTGTTCTTCTGGCGGTTCTTCCACTGTCTCCTGGTCAGCCGCTGCCTTGGCTCCTCCTCTGGGTCCTTTGCCCCAGCGCTCCTCTGCTTGCTGCTGGGCTCAGGGTCTCCGCCTCCAGCTGCTTTGTCTGGACAGGGCAACGACAGAGGTGCTTAGCCCTGGCCTCCATCGCCCCCCCCCCCGCCCAGATGATCTCTCTAGTCCAGCGCTCTGTGCACTGACAGCTGGTGGCAAGAACCCTCTGGGGTTCCAGGCCGAGGGACCAGCCCCGCCCCACCTGGAGCGGCCCCCAGGGACTGAGATGCGGGGAATGCTTCATAAGATTATAAGAATCTAGTCCAACATCATAGCCTTACAGTGGACAACCCTGGTGGGAAATCCACAAGCAGAACCTCAGGAAAGGAGCATAGTCGTCGAGAGTCCCGCGAGAAGGCAGCTTGCCGAACCCTCCTGCAGATACACAACCCAGCCTAACTCCCCTGACCCGCCTTTGCACACCGGGCAATGCTCTCGGCCTTCGTCCGGGGGAGACCCTCGGCCACAGCCTAGCGGCCTCACCTGCTCGGGGCGCCGGCTCCTCCTTCCGGGCCGGGAGGCGCTGCTGCTGCGATTGGGGAGCTCCGGGGGGCGACCCCGCCTGCGGGCCCTTCCTCGGGCGCTTCCTCTCGGGCGGCTGCTCGGCCTCCGAGTCCGACGCGCTGCTGCCTCGGCCGGAGGAGGACGGGGAAGGCGGGCGCGGCGGCGCCGAGCTCTGCAGGCGGCGCAGGGTGGCCAGGAGGCGCCGGCGCGCGGCGGGGCTGGGCGGGGGGCGGCCCCCAGAGGGACTCGCCTCAGCCCGCCGGCCCGCCAGCTCCAGCCCCGCCGCCTCGCCCCACGGAGCCTCCTCGAACATCCTCCCAGCAGCAGCCCAGGCGCTCACGCTGCCGGAAGTTCCGGCTCTCCGGGTTGCAGTCTCGAGAGACCACCTCGCCGCCAGAACGGCACGCGGGCGCCCCCTGCCGCCCGGAGGCCGCCACAGCAAGGGTGGCCGGAGGAGGGGGCGCCCGCCCGCCCGCCCGCCCGCCCTGGGAGGGCGACGGCGGAGAGAGACCCCCGTGCCTGGGAGCGGAATCTGCCCTCGGCCGCCGCCCGGCCAAGGGGCCTGTCTGGGACCCCCGCGCCCGCCCTGGGCGGGCTTTGCAGCGCCGCCTGGTGGCGCCAGTGGCCGCTGCCGCGGAGCCTCTGCTGCCGGGCGGGGCGGGAGCGGCGGGGCCGTCGGAGGGGAGCGGAGGCCGGGAGGGGGCGGTCTCCGGCGGGAGCCGCCCGAGGGAGCGGCGGGGAGGAGCCGAGCCGACGGGACGCGCCACACACGGAGCCGCCGCCGCGATCGGGCACGGTAAAGGGGACGGCGAGACGGGGATCGCCCGGGGTCGGGGTGGGGCAGCCCGGCCGCTCGCCTGGCAGCAGCCCCGGCCACGCCCGTCCGTCGCTGGCCTTGCCCGACGGGGTCCGGGAGGGCGGCTTCCTCCTCGGGGCGTCCGCTCCCGCTCTCTTGCCCCGGGACCCCGGGGGCTCAGCTGTCGGGCGCCGCCGCATCGCGCCCTGCCCCGGTCCGAAGAAGCGGCTCTCCCGGCCGGCGCTGCGGCTCTGCTGCGGAAGGGCGGCGTCGGGGGGCTCCTGCCCGGACTTAGAGCCCAGAATCTCGGCCCCAGAGCAGGACGGCGGGGCGGCTGCCTATCGCCCTCTTCCCGCCGGGAACCCGCCCTGAATCGGGACTGCTCGGGCCCGTTACTCGGGGCGGGTGGGGCGCAGCTGCCCCGGACACCCGAGCAGCGGGGGCCAGCCGGGCTGCGGGGCGAGGGGGCTCATCGCGGCTCCGACCGCTGGCTGACCCTCCCCGCCCTCCTTTGGCAGCAGGGACCATGGACGACATCTTCACCCAGTGCCGGGAGGGCAACGCCGTGGCCGTGCGCCTCTGGCTGGACAACACAGAGAACGACCTCAACCAGGGGTGAGTGGGGAGCGGGAGGGAGGGAGGGAGGGAGGGAGGGAGCAGCCCCAGACCCTTCGCCCTGCATTTCGTCCCCTGGGCTGGAAGGGACAGGAAATGACCGCAGCTCCGAAACACGCCGGCAGGAATTCTGATGCCGGAGCTGGGGGGGGGGGGGGGACCTGGATGGCAGAGCAGGTGGCGGGAGTCCAGAAGCACCAGCCCAGCCCTGAGGGGAGGAGGGCAGTGAGGGAGGCTGCCCAGATTGCCCCCTCATTTCAGCCTTGCTGTGGAGGAGCCCTGGGGTGTGTGTGGGGGGGTGAAGTGTGAGGGCTGGCTGCCCATCAAAGGAAGAAGCCCCTTGCTCAAGGAGCCAGCCTCCTTCCTTGGGGGCAGGCGGCTTGAATCTGGGGGCGGTGCAAGGACCCCCAAATCCCTTTAGGGAGTCAAGGGTCAGGCAAATGGGTGGCTTCATTTTCCTCTGGTCCTGAACTTGTTCCTAGTCCTCTGAAGCAGCCACTGCCACCCCCCACCCCCCGAAGTCTGGTCCCCAAGGCTTGAAGGGATTTGGGGGAGGCAGGAAGGATGGGTGGGGTCTGTGATGCCGTCCAGGATCCCCTTCTGATCTTGGAGCTTTGAGGTTGGGCAGCCATCTGTCAAGGGTGCTTTAGCTGAGATTCCTGCCTTGCAGGGGCCGGACTAGGCGACCCTTCGATTTCCGGGCCAGTGGTTGCTTTTCTCCCCTGGGATGCTCCCATCTGCTTGGCCCCCTTGCTGTTGTCCCGGCTGGGGCCTGGGGCTGCCCCGTCTTCCTGGCTCAGATCTCCTTTTAAGGCCTGGTCTTCCTCTTCTCCTGCGCTTGGCTCAAGAAGAGTGAGCTCAGGGAGGGAGGAGGGATTCCTGTGCTCCCAGACTCTCCTCCCAGGCTGCTCCTGCCTCTGGCGCTCCCAGCCTTGACCAGGTGCCCCGGGACCCCTGGAGCTCTGCCCCCTGGCCAGGCTGGGCACTGAGCAGGCCCCTCTCCCTCCCTGCAGTGATGACCACGGCTTCAGTCCCCTGCACTGGGCCTGCCGCGAAGGCCGCTCCAGCGTGGTCGACATGCTGGTCATGCGAGGGGCGCGCATCAACGTCATGAACCGGGGGGACGACACCCCGCTGCACCTGGCTGCCAGCCACGGCCACCGGGACATTGTCCAGAAGGTAGGGGGACCCCACAGGGAGGGGGCTGCCCAAGGTCCCCACCCCCTGCTTCCCCACATCCTCCTCTGGGTCTTAGGGCGCCCCCTGCAGGGAGAGGGAAGAGGGTGGCCGTCTGGCGCATCTCCCTCCCGGGGGCGGGTGAATTTCACTTTGTGGGGGTCTTTTGGAGTGGGATTTCCTTCCCCAGCCCACCCTCTGCCTTCTTGCCCTGCTCAGCTGATCCAGTTCAAGGCCGACATCAACGCGGTGAACGAGCATGGGAACACACCCCTCCACTACGCCTGCTTTTGGGCCCAGGAGCAGGTGGCTGAGGTGAGGGCCGCTTTGGCAGAGGCACCTGGGGCGCCTGGGTCTCTTCCTGCCGCGGTGGCAACATTCGTGCTCTGTTCAAGCAAATTCCTATGCCCCAATTCACACAATTTAAAACTAAATGAAAGCCCCCTAATAGGAGGGCAGCGGTGCCCTGTGGGGAGTGGGGCTGGTGGAAGACCTGGTGCCCTGTGGGGAGGGGGCTGGGCCAGAAGGGCTTCCGTGGGAAGACAGTCATTCGCCTCACTTCTCACCCTCCCCATCCTTCAGGACCTGGTGGCCAGCGGGGCTCTCGTCAGCATCTGCAACAAATATGGGGAGACACCCCTGGAGAAGGCCAAGGCGCCCCTGCGGGACTCCCTGAAAGGTGAGCGCAGCTCCTGACACCCTGCCTCCTTAACCCCCTCCCTGCTCAGCGGCTGCCTTCAGCTACTTCCCCCCTTTGTTTTGGGTCAGACTACATTTGTTAATTTGTTTAGAGCGTTTGTACACACTTATCTCCCCGAGTGCATTACATGCAATCCATGACCTGGCTTCTTCTCCAGCCTGCCTGATCTCTGCCTCTTGGCCGCCCTCCTTCTGCCTCTGATTCTAGATCCCTGCTGTTACCTCTTCCCACACCTCCTCTTCCCAGTCTCCTGCCTCGGACCACTCCCCACGGTCTCAGCCCCAACCCCTGGAGGGCTCTGAGCCTTCTTCCCTTGGGCTTCCCCTGCTGCTTCCTGCCACCCTTCCTCTGCATCCCTTCCTGCTTCCTGGCCCTGCCTGTTCAGTGAGTCTCCAGGCGCTATTGGGGGGGCCCTTCCCACCCCCTTTCCACCTGCGCAACATCCCTGTTTTCTCTCCCCACCCCCTCCAGAGCGAGCAGAGAAGTTGGGCCAGAGCCTCACGCGCATCCCCTTCAAGGACACATTCTGGAAGGGCACAACACGGACGAGACCTCGTAAGAGCCCTGCAGGAAGGGGGAGACCTGGGAGGCGGGGGGGGGGAGGCAGAGGGGAGAAGGGGACTCTCCTTGCCCAGTGGGTTGGGTGGGGGGGGGGGTTTCCTTCTGCAGGCTGCGCCCGGCTGATGGTCTTCTCTTTTAGGCAACGGGACTTTGAACAAGCTGGCTGGCATCGACTTCCGGCAGCTGACCCTGGGACACAAGCTCAACGAGAACCAGTCTGGAGAGGTGGGGGCCACTCCTTTCCCCTTCTCCCCCCCCCCTCCGGTCTCCTTCGCCCCCCTCCCCTCTGACCTTCCGCCTTCTCCACAGCTCTGGGAAGGGCGCTGGCAGGGAACCGGCATCGTCATCAAAGTGCTCAAGCCCCGAGACTGGACGACCCGCAAGAGCCGTGATTTCAATGAAGAGTACCCCAAGCTCAGGTGGGTGGGTGGGGGGTCTCGTGGGGATCGTCAGAAGCTGCCCTTGGCCCCCCCCCCCAGCCCCTGCCTGCCCATGTGAGCGCGGGCGGTGGGTGGCTGGGCTGCTTCCTCCACTCGCCTCCTTGCCCCTTGCAGGATCTTCTCCCACCCCAACGTGCTGCCGGTCCTGGGCGCCTGCCAGTCTCCTCCTGCTCCGCACCCCATCACCCTCACCCACTGGATGCCCTACGGCTCCCTCTACAACGTGCTCCACGAAGGCACCAGTGAGTCTCGCTTCCCATGCCTCACCTCAGGGGCCTTGCTGGGGATGTGGGAAGGGATCCCAGGGATCTAGCCGGAATCATTTGCTCTCTCTGTAGCTCTCGGGAGGGAGCAGAGTGCTTTCTGGCTGCCTTTACGTCTTTCCAGGCCTAAAGTGCGTTGATGGCCAGAGCCAGAAAGGGTTTGGGGGCCTGAGTGGCTCCTGTCCAAGAGCCTCGTGCCATTCTTGCGCTGTGGCCCCCTGGCTTGGGCAGCCTGAATCACAGGCAGCCCTTGGAAGCCCTTCCCACCCTTCCAGACAGCGCTCAGGAGCAAGTGCTGACCCCAGCAGAGGCAGGTTTCCCCCCCCACACACACACACATTTGCCCCCCCCCCCCCGCTCTCTCTCCCCCTGCAGACTTTGTGGTGGACCAGACGCAGGCCGTGAAGTTTGCTCTGGATGTGGCCCGAGGAATGGCCTTCCTGCACACCCTGGAGCCCCTCATCCCGCGCCACTATCTCAACAGCCGCAGCATCATGGTGCGTGGGGGCCCTTTCTGGGGTTCAGTGGGCTGGTGGGGTCTCTAGGAGGCTGAGCTCCCCGTTGTGTCCTTCCTCCCCCACAGATCGATGAGGACATGACAGCCCGGATCAGCATGGCAGACGTCAAGTTCTCCTTCCAGTGCCCTGGCAGGATGTATGCGCCAGCCTGGGTGGCTCCGGAAGGTGAGTGGCGCCCTGCCCTCCGCTGACATCCAAAGTCGAGCCTGCTGGATCGGGCCAAGGGGGGTGTGCCATCTGGCCGACCAGATGCCCCTAAGGGGAGCCCACCAGCAGGATCCAAGCGCCAGAGCCAGTCTCCCCCCCCCCCCTGCGACTGTGGAGGGCAGAGCAGTCACTGCACTAAGAACCGTTGCACAGATCTCCCCCCCCCCCCAACTTGTCATCCTTCTTTTCTGGCTCTTATTCTTACTTTCATTATATTTCTTTATTGCTTATTGCAGAAGAATACCTCAAACTGAAAAGGACTCCCGGGGGGGGGGGATATCTGTTCCTGTGAGTGCCTCTGACCACTTTGCCACACTGCCGTCCTCTGGCCACCCCTGGGCTTGCTTGGGGGGCCGAGTGCAGGCAGAGCAACTGCCCTGCTGGGGAGGGGTCCCCCTTCAGCGCCCCCTTCCAGCCACTGCGTTTCTGCAGCCCCTCTTTGCTCCCGCAGCTCTGCAGAAGAAGGCAGAGGAGATCAACCGCCGCTCGGCCGACATGTGGAGCTTTGCCGTACTGCTGTGGGAGCTGGTGACGCGGGAGGTGCCCTTTGCTGACCTCTCCAACATGGAGATTGGCATGAAGGTGAGGAAGGGGCAGGAGGGCAGGACCCCCACCCCCCACCTTGGCAGGGTTGGACTGGGCGACCCTTGGGGCCCCATCTGAGGTTCTTCTTCTTCCTCCTCCTCCTCCTCCCAGGTCGCCCTGGAGGGGCTGCGGCCCACCATCCCCCCAGGCATCTCCCCCCACATTTGCAAGCTGATGAAGATCTGCATGAACGAGGACCCAGCCAAGCGCCCCAAATTTGACATGATCGTCCCCATCCTTGAGAAGATGCAGGAGAAGTGAGGGGAGGGGGACGTGCTCTGCAGCCCCCCCAGCCTGCCCACAAGTGCCTTGGGGAGGCGCTGATGACAGGAAGCGCCACTTCCTTGCTCTTGAAACAAAACGGTACAGAAGGAGCCACCGCCTTGCCCCCCTCCCCTTTGGGGCAGCTCTATTTGGGGGGGGGGTCCCTGCTGTAAGCTACCCTGGCCTTTTAAGCTCCCCCAGCAATGCTGCGCTGCCTTCCACAGTGCCTAGCACCCCGTCCCCTCAGCGCGCATCAGCAAGGTCACCTCGCACTCGGAGCCCACCGCCTGCCTTTGCGCTGCACGGTTTTTATCTTTTCTATGCAGGCCCCTGTCCAAGCCAGAGGGCTCAAAATAAAGAGTTATTAAAGGAGACCGTGGTCACTGCAGCCTTTGTGGGGTGAGGGGGAGACAACCGGCTGCCCCAGCTTCCCTGGTGGGCCTCGGCTGAAGAGGACGGTTGCTCCAGCCCCTCCTGCCATTGCCGCCCGGGAGCCCGGTCCATTTCCAACATACTGTGGGGAGGCGGCTGTATTTGGGTTCAACTCTCCATCAGGTGCCACACTCTGGCTGGTCTTCTGTTGCCCTCAACTGAAACCGGCCTTTTCCTTTTCAGTCTCCCAATGCCATGGCAAATATGGGCCACAACCCTCTTTCAGACACAGCTCAGAAAGGAAAGTGCAGAGCTGGGAAAAGGACAGGCAGCGGCAGCCAAAAGGCTCAGCAGGCAGCAGCCTTTCTCCTGGTCTCATGCCAAACACATGTGGGTGCTTTGAGCAGGATCAGGCCACTGCTCCTAGCAGCTCTGCAGCTGCTCCAGCACTAGAGGCCATGTGCCTCTGGGCTCCCCAGCTGTGGTGGGTGAGATAGGCCTCTCGCCGGAGCCAGGAGCACGCTTGTGGTTTTCCTTGCAGAGGACGTTTTCCTGCTCCACGAGTAATCGCCTCCACACATCTTCTTGGAGAGACGACCCATTGGAATGGGAGAAAGAAAGCAGAACAGATGCAGTGGGTGCGGGCGGGGTGTGTTCTCATTGGCACCAACTGAGGCCATCCTCCACGAGCTGCAACGCCCATCGCCATGTGGTTGGTGGCCGGGGTCACAGGACAGGGGAGGCTCTGAGGCAGCTGCCGAGTCACGCAGAGCCACTTGATTGCATGCGGGGGGCGGGGGCTGTTTCGCACAGCTCCGTGCCCTCCTGAAGGGTTTTTGCCTAGTGGGAAAAACTGTGACCGTGCTTGACTGGACAGAGAGGGACTTTGTGAGTGAGCTTTGGAGGGCCTGGACTGTCGCCTACCATAGAAGGGCAGGAGTCACACCTGCTGCCCAACGTACCACTGCCATCCCCCTGCCCCAAAGTCCCCCTTCTCCAATAGAATGGTTCAAAACCTGTGGGGCATCCAGATGCCGGGGGGAGGTTGACCTTCAAGAGGACAGTTCCCTCTGGTTTCCCCAGCCCAGCATAAGTAACCAAAGAGAAAAGCTGCTGCAGCTGGAGCAACTGAGCCCCTGACCCGGGAGCAGGCAAGCTTTCCACCCACCTCCCCCCTGCAATTCCTAGCTGTTTTGCTCCTGGATCAGGGCCATGCGGGCCCACCAGGTCCAGCAACCTGTTCTCCTGGTGGCCAGCCAGATTTCCCCACAGGGGAACAAGCAAGCAGCCCCCAGGCACCAGAGCCCATCTCCCCTTGCTGACCTTGGCTTCCCCACACATCACAGGCAAAGCTGGACGAGCTTCACTGTCCAGGAACATCACTGCCCTAGTGCCAACAAGACGGAGGAGGGAGGCCCTGCCCAGGCTATTCCCATTCTCTGGAGCATGTGCAGAGGGCAACTAAGATGAACTGTTAGGTATGCTGAGCCTGGAGAAGTGAAGACTCTCAGGAATCATAGACTCTTAACGAGATGGAGGGGATCCCAAGGGCCATCTCAAAGAGAAGAACAACTACCAGACATTTAGAAGACATCTGAAAACAGCCCTGTGTAGGGAAGCTTTTAATGTTTGATGGATTACTGCACTGTAGTATTTTGTGGGAAACCACCCAGAGTGGCTGGGGAAGCCCAGCCAGATGGGCAGAGTATAAATAATAATGTCAGAAAGTTTTTTCGAATGTTTAGTCGGAATCCCTTTTCTTGAGACTCCTGCACTGCAGCTGGGTTGGACTAGATGACCCTCGGGGTCCCTTCCAACTCTAAGAGTCTATTAAATGCCTTCCACATGCCTTTTCCTTCCACATGCGCCACAGGAAATGCTGGATGAACTTCCTTGGGTGCTACCCAAAGACATCTTCCTTATCCCCCCAGGTGTCCAGGGACATCTTTGCTTCAAATACACCCCCCCATCTTTTATCAGAGCTGCTCCCCTCCTCCTCCGATGCAGAAGGAGCGACAGGCGGGGCAGGGAGTTCAGGAAAGGGAGAACTTTAATGGTACAGCAGCCAAGAGGAAAGAGAAGCAGTCCAAGAGCGAATCCAGGGGGTTGGGGCAGGCAGCTATGTGAAGTAGTGGGGCTTCTTGACGTTGATGCCGTACTCGGAGAGCGCGGGCGCAAGGTCCTCCATGGTGAGGGTGTATTTCTTGTCCTGCAGTGGGGGAGGGGAGAGGGAGGGGCGTCAGCTGGGCCTCCCGCCTGGGCACCTCAAGGGAGAGTTGTGGAAGGGGCATTTGGGAGACCTCACCTTGCTCTTGTTTCGGGAGCTGCCAGAGGCCGTCCCCTTCATCTTGCAGTGCTGCAGAGCGTCGTTGGCAATGTCGGAGATGAACTTCTGGGCGGCCAAGGAGATCAGGCGGATGCTGAAAGGGGAGATCAGAGGAGGGATGAGGGGAGCGAGTGAGAGGTGGTGTGGCTGAGCCCCAGGATGGGTCCCTAAGAGCCACACGGGGCCCCTAGAGGAAGGGGCAGTCTATCGGTCCTGGGGACGTGGTCTCCACTTACATGCGCGGATCGGAAGCTTCGAAGCCTGCGCGGTTCAGGTAGTAGCCCGTGACGGCATCTGGGATCTGGAAGGGAAGCATGAGGAGGACGGTTCGAGAGGGAGATGATGCCAGCAGGGGCCAGGGGCCGGTCGGGGAAGGGGGCCTCACCGTGGGCGTGTAATCCTCCAGCTGCAGCAGGAAGTCGACCAGCGGGGCGCTGGAGGCGGGAGAGGAGGCCGGGGCGGCGGAGGCCGAGGCGGCGGCGAGGGCGGCAGGCTTCGAGTCCCCGTTGGCGGCGGCTCCGGGCGGCGCGAAGATCCCGTTGGGCACCGAGGGCGCCGCCTCCGCGGGATGTGCCAGCAGTGAGGACGAGGAGGAAGAGGAGGAGGAAGAGGAGGAGGAGGAGGAGGAAGAGGAGGAGGAGGAGGAGGCACCTGCGGGGAGAGAAAGGGATTTAGAGGGGGACCCTGGGCGAAGAAGGGGAGGGAGGCGCCCCTCCCCCTCCCCCTCCCCCCGTCCCGCTCACCGGCTCCTCCGGCTCCGGCCACGGCCGCCACGAGCCCCGGGCTGCCCTTGGCGCTGTCTCCCCCGGCGGCGGGGAGAGGGACGGGGACGGCCGGGCTGAGGTCGGGCTCCAAGCCGCCTCCTCCGCCGCCGCCGCCTCCGCTTCCCCCGATGGCGCTCATGGAGTCCCGGGCCAGCAGCGTCGCTCCGAGCAGCTTCTGCGCAGGCGCCGCGAGCCCAGCCGAGAGGGCGGGGAAGACGGTCCCGGAAGTGGAGGGGCGGGGCCTGAGCGGCGGCCGCCGCTTCCTTTTCCGGGCCGATCTGCGGCCTCCGCGCAGACGCCACTTCCGCTCTCCTCTCCGGGGCGGGGCTGGGGGCGGGGCGCCCGAGCTGGGCTGCGGAACTCCCGGCCACGAGAGAGGCAGCAGCAGCAGCGGCGCCCGGCAGCCGTCCAGGGCGGAGTGGGCCAATCCTCGGAGGAGGAGGGGGAGCGGGCGGCGAGGGGATCCGGCGGGGGCGGACGGGGCGCGCCTGCGCTGCTGCTTCTCACGGGGCGGGACTCGAGCAGCATGGGGAAGAACGGAAGGGGTCCCGACCCCCCTTCCGGGTTCAGTCCCCTCCGGCAGCAGCTGCAGGTGGGCCTGAGAGACCCCGGCGCCAGCCAGGGACGCACCCAACCGAAGCCAGAAATCCATACACCACAGGACAGCCCTGATGGGGGCAAGTCTCCAAAGTCTTTCTTTATTGCTCTGCTTTTGCATTCACACCCATGAACCCGAGACACCACAAATCTGTTGTTTTCAAAAAAAGAAATCACAACCATAAGTAATTGTATTTAGAATCATCAAAACTGAATATATAAATCCATTATTGGGGGAAGAATATCCGTGTTTCCACGTTGAATGCTCTAGTGCAAATTAGGGGGTGGGAATGGGGGAAGAAGTGCTGCCTCCATTGGAGCAGGAGGGAAAGAAGGGGGGGGGCTTCCTGGCAAAGATTTCCCAGGCAATGGAGGCATTGAACTGGGCTCCCTCCACCCAAAAATCCCCCAACCTGCAAATGGTGCCCAAGTAGTGCTGGCAAAGCGGTTCCTGCAGGTGGGGCAGGATTGGGGCCAGGACCCAAGCAGCTGTGGCCTAGAGGAGAGGGACTGAGCTGGCGTTGCATTTTGTGGGCCCCCCATGAGTGGGTCCGGGAGACACAGCGCCAACAGAGGGAGGGCAACCCCCACCCTCACTCCAATGAGGTAGTTTCCAGTTGGAGCTTGTGAAGAACTAATCAAGAGCATTTGGCTATGGAGTAAGTTTCCTAGAGGCAGGACTTCATCCTGAGAGTATGGGGAGGGGGGTACATCACACCTTTAGGTGCAGAAAGGCACACCCTGTGACCCCTCCCCCTACCTGATTTGCCAGTAATGGGACTGCTCCTGTGTTGCTGTAGATGCACAGTTCTCACATTTGCTAAGAGAAACACCACAACTCTTTCCACGTCAAGGTATTTCACGTTCAAGCACGATTTAGACTGTTCGCTTTTAGTTGCACCTTCTCCTCCTGACGAACCACTATAGATTTACAGAGATGAATGTTTGCATATTTCTGCTTCCACTGTCTTTTCTGTTAGGCTAATGCACACTTTTTGGACCTGCAATGGAGGCGGGGGGAGGCCCTCTGAAATGCCCCCTGCCTCCATCTTGCAGCCTGAGATTCCCAACCCACACACTCCTTCCCCCCGAGCAGATGTGGCTTTGGCTGCTGGACACCAAGGAAGACCTCTCAACTCCCCCGGCTGTTGAGTGGCCAAGCGCCATGGATGTCTGCCAGTGTGATGTGGCCGCCTAGCCCAGCAGGGCAGACAGGAGCTCTGGGTAGTTTGGTGTCCCCCAGCCGGTGACGGGATCCCAGGAAGGGGCCGCGCAGAATCCTTGACCCTGCACAGTTTCATCTAGACACGAGTAGTGGCAGCCCGAGGTCACCTGGGAGGAGGAGAGAGGAAGAGCGTGGCGTCAGGCAGAGCAGCCCCAGAAAAAGACCCCCCGCCTTTGCCCCGTGGGGCAAGCAAAATGCTGCTGTGCTGCGTGCAGACACCCCACACCCCGCTGGCAAAGCCAAGGACCAAGCTGCTTCAGCAGGATGCGGCCCCAGCCCCTTCCCACACTCACGTCATAGAGGGCAGTGCTGTTCCCCTTCTCCTGGAGCTGGTAGAGGGCGGGGTTGAGGAAGCCCAGGGGGGGCTGTCCTCGCTGGAGGCGCCGGTCGTTGATCAGAGCTATGATGCCCCCCACCACAGGAGTCGAGGCCTGTCAGGGGAGAAGAGGCAGAGTGAGGCCCGGCACCCACAGGCGGCCCTGCCCAGGCGCGGGCACCAGGCGGGCAACGCTCAAGAGCCTGCAGGCAGCAGCCTCACCGAGGTGCCGGAGACCCAGGGCATGGGGATGCGGTTGGACACCACCCAGTAGTTGTCGGAGAGCGCGGCCAGGTCTGGGTAAGCTCTGCCCGTCTTGTTGTAGTAGCTGGAAGGTGGCAGCTTGGAGGTCGTGCTCAGGAACCGCTTCACGGCTGTTGTCTGTTGAGGGATAGACGAGAAGAGGAAGGAGGCAGAGCTGAGACGGGTCCTGGGTGAGGGAGTCCCACCTGTCTGGGAGGATCTTTCCTTTCTGGACTCTCGGGGGGGGGGGGCTTGGCAGCCCTTCAGGGTGAGCTCCTGAGCTTCAAAATTCACCACCACAGTAAAAGCCATTAATGCAAATGTTCGCAATTTTAAAGAAGGCTTGTGGCAAGGAGTTCCATAGTGGATCATGGAAAACCCCAAAGGGCCCAGGAGCTGCAGACTGAAATCTGCCATGATGGGTCAACAGATTCATGACTGCCAGCAGGGAGCCACGATGGCACCTTGCGAGTGGCATGGGACTCACCTGGTACTTTGGCATCGGGAAGACATTGCTGAAGCCTCCCCCGCTGATGGAGTCCGTGACCTCAGCACTGACCAGGAAGGGGTGCTGGAAGGACGTCCCCCCCACTGTGGTCACGTATGGGCTGTGGGCACAGCAAGGCAAGGCGTCACCAAGGCACTGACAGCCCCCCAGGATGACTGGCAAGACACAGGCAGCCCTCCAGCGGCTCCCAGTGTGGCAGAAGGCAGCCCCCTCCCCAAGACGGTTCTGCTTCCATCAAAGGGCAGGTAGCAGAAGGAGGGCTCCCTGCCAAGCCACAGGCCCAACCCAGTGAGGCTGCAGATTTGAGATCTAGTATCTGCTACAGAATCCCTGCATTTTGGAAAACAGGCAAGTGGCTCACTGCCCTGGTTTCAGAGAAGGGCTTGGAAAGGCAAGAGCAGGTCTGCCTAAAGCTCAGGGGGATGCAGAAGGGCCCAGCCTCTGGGAGTGGATCTGGGTCAAGGACCCCCTTCGCCAGCCAGCCCACCTGCCCCTCGCGGTGCCTTCCTCTCCTCTCACCTGGAGGCCGGGAAGCTGGGCCGGAAGGTGTGCTTCCCTCCGTGGGCTGACCGACAACCTGCTCCAGAGTCACCTGCAGGGAAAGGGCAGTCAAAGACTTACAAGCCACTTTCCCTCCCTCCCCAAACATGCTGGCCTCACCCCGCGGGGCTCTGCCCCGTTCAGACACACCACGGAAACTGCTTTAGCGGCCTGGGCTTCTAATCGACAGCAACCTGAATTTTATTGCCTTTGTGAAATGTTGCTGCTACACTATTTTATTGCCATTACTGTTTCATTCTATACCATTGATTCTATATTTGACGTTTTTAATTATACGTTTGGAAAACTGCCTTGCAATTGTTTTTGAAATTAACCAGTAAGGTACAAATACTTCAGATTAATGCATTTTATAGTAAATGTACCAAAGCAGCCCACAACACAACATTAATGGATGTTTAAGCTATACTATGTATTAAAATAAGGAACTCTGAAAGCGCTTTAACACACAATATAAATCACAGCCTAAGACCACAAGCTTGCCAAGGAGGACAATAAAATGTCCCACGTCAACAACAATATTGCCCCTGTCTTCCTCCTACAAGGTAGGCAGACCCACCAATCAGAAGTTCTTCTGACTGGAGGAGATGTTCACCCAGCCAACCAAGAGATAGCCAGATGCATCTCCCTTCGTGGAGCACATTTCAAAGGCAGGTGCCACAACCAAGAAGGCCCTGTCCCTCACAGGCTTCCCTTGACTGGGCACAGTGGCAGAGCAGGAGGAACATGGAGACAGTTTTGTGTTTCGAGGGAGGGGAACCAAAGGCTACCCACCTGAGGCAAAGAGGATGCTCATCCCTCGCGCGGCTGCCTTCATGAACTCCACATTGACCCGCTCCATGTACGCCCGGGACAGGCTGTCCTCGTCGTCGCCGTAGCTGACCGTGTGCACCCAGGGCAGGGCAGACATGTTGCTGAGCACCAGCAACCACTGCAGGAAAGGCTCCTGGCTCTCATGCCTCCCTGGGGGAGGCAAGGGGAGAAGGAATATCAGCAGGGCCCACGGGGAGCCGACCTTGCACGGGAAACAGGGAGAGGTGGGGTGGGGGCAAGCCAGCCCAGAGACCCCCTCCTGCCTCCAAAATGTCTGCCTCATCCTGGAATGGGTGCAGAGCCCGCCAGCATCTTCCAGTATAGCACTCAGCCCCGACTGGTCCCAGGATGAGGGTGGCGCAGAGAAAGCAGCCAGGCAGCCCCATCCCAGGGGGTTCCTGCCCCACCCCACTTCCCAGGTCCCCTGGGAGAGGCAAGAGAGAGGTTGGAGCCCTGCCCCTTGGGGGGCTAAGGAAGACGGGGAGCCAAGCGTGCTGGTCAGTACCACCGTTGCTGAAGACCCAGGTGGAGATGTTGGCCCCGGAGCTCATGATGTACTCCACGTCCAGGCTGGCTTCCAGGCCGGCCTTGCCCCAGCCCTGGTGCCCGACCACCTGGTCCACGCGCAGATGGTGAGGGAAGCTCTTCCCAAAGAGACCCATGAACTCCGCCAGGTCCGCTTGGTGGAAGTACTGCTCCAGGAACTGGAGGGGAAGGAGAAGAGGCAGGCGTGGGGCACACAGACCCAGCACACCTCCTTGCCAGGGGCCGCTCCCCTGAGGGCGGCTGGGCGGCAGGGCTGAGGGCAGCTGGCCCCAGGACACTGAGGGAATGGAGAGGCTGCCGGGGGGGGACGCCCCCCAGTTACCTGGGCACAGGCCTGGCTGTTGTTGCGGGAGCTGCCCACGTCCTTGTCAGTCAGGTTGTACCGCTGGCGGATCACAGCCGGCGTCACCCCCAGGTGAAAGGTGGAGAGCAGCGCTTTCCCGGCAGTCCAGGCCCTACTCACTGCCTTCCTCTCAGCAGGGAAGCGGTGAAGACCCCCCACTGAGAATTGGGAGGAGGAGGAGAAGAAGAAGCAGAGGATGCAGTTATCCTGGGGCAGAAGGAAGGGGGCACCTAAAGCAGACTTTGCTCAGCCCAAGGCTCAAGGCTAACCAGGGGCGGGGGAGAGATCTGCTCAGTCCGGCCCGCCCTCCCTTCATCACCACCCACTTCTTGGCAGGGTAAAGAGAAAATCAGCTCCCCCACTCCTACGGTGGGAGATATTTGCCTATTTCCAGGGCTAGACACACCCCCTCCGAGGTTCCCTGGAAGTCTGGGCTTATGCACACGAGGGACAGAGTCTCCCCTGCTGCCGCTCCCCATTTCCCCAAGGCTTCCGTACCAAAATCCAGGTGCTCTGCCAGCTCCTCTGCTAAGGTGTAGGCAAAGGGGGACCTCACGACGCTTCGCTCCCCGTTGACGTAGCGCTGGAACTGTGCCCCCGGGAGGAGCTGCTCTGCCGTGCTGCATGGAGAAGCCTCGGTCAGGGTCAGCTGTGGGGGGAGCTCAGGGCGCCTTCTGTGCCCTCCCCTTGCCCCAAGAGCCCCCAGGCCCCAACTCACCCGGCTGGCACCAGGCACTGCAAGAAGTCCTTGGTGCCCACCTCTGTGCAGTCCCAGATCCCATGAGCCTCCAGCCACTTGTGAACGGCATTCAGCGTCTGCGGGGAGGGGGCGACCAGGGCCTGCACCTCCGCCAGAGACAGGAACCGGCCTGCGAGACAAAGGGGAGCGTGGAGGGAGGGAAGGAGACTTCTGGTGGCCCACCTACCTCAGAGGGTCCCAGGGGTCTCCCTCCACCCCCCGACTGTCAGGGGAGCTGGGCAGCCAAGCAAGAGCACAGTCTTCCATCGCTGGTTGCCAGTGGCTGCTCAGTCTGCCCACTTCCTCTTGAAGGTGCCACTTCTGGTCCCCCTTGACTGACAGGCTTCCCCTGAGAGGCCTGGGAGCAGCAGCAGCAGCAGCAGCATAGGAATGGGGCTGAGAGCTCTGCTAGGGACTCCTAGGCTAGCCAACTCCCCCCTCTCAGGAAAAAGAGTTCCCTCAGGACACAGGAAAACCACCAAGATGGTCCTGTGGTGTAAAGACATCCTTGGAGTTGGGAAGAGGAAATCTGCCTGCCTGCCTTCCTCCCACAAACCCTATGAGCTGCTCCTCCTCCCAGGGAGCCACCAGAGCGCCAAAGATTGCGCAAGGGAAGCTGAGCAGGATGTCCCCAGGGCCACAAACAGGACCATGTCCCGCTGCGCTCCGTAGGACTCACTGCCTGGGAGACATTCCGAGGGCTGCACTGCGAGGGGCTCAGAAGTGCTGCAAGGGAGCCCAGGAACAGGATGTGCCTACCTTAGAGTAATCTTGTAAGGAGAGCCCTGTGCAGTCTGCCAAGGACACGTGACTCGTGCCCCTGAGCCACAAGGAGGCCTGCTCTCCTGGCTGTACTGAGAGATCAGGGAAGCCCCAGGAGGAGGGCAGAAGCAGGGGGCAGAGAGAGAAGGGGACATTACCATACTCTGGAGCGTCTGGAGAGGAGACTCGCTGCACCAGCTCCTCCAGGAGCCCCACATTCTGCTGCCGGAGGGCGAAGGTCAGGCTCAGCGCCTCCGAGGCAGCCACTCGACCCAGACAGCTCCATCCCTCCGGGATCCTGGGAAAGAGACAGGGCTGTCACAGGTGGCACCAAGCTAGCAGAGAGCGGTGTGTGGGCGGCGGAGGCGCGAGCAGCGCCAGCCAAATCTAGCTTTTCCCCCAGAGGAACCGGGAATTAACACCCTGCACCCGTTTCACAGAAAAGGAGACCGGTGGGGACCCGGCAAGCTCAGCTGGCAAGGCCAAAGGGGGCTTCCGTCCCCCAACCAGACCCACCCCCTCAGAATAGTAACATTAGTATAGATAGCCCACCCATCTGGGGGCGGGTCCTTCCTGCCAGCCGGACCCCAACCTCCTCCGGGCCGACGGGCGCTTGGGGTCGGCGGCTGCCCATCTCCGCGGTCGGCCTCCCTCGGTCGAGCCCCGGCTGGCAGAGGCCTCCTTCGCGAGAGACGGGCGGCGAGCAAGCCCCGAGGGGCCCAGGCGCCCGTCGCTCGCCGCGCTCGTCCTGCTGCCCCGACGACGCCCTGCGCCCCAGGCCCGGCCGGGGCCGCGCTAGCAAAGCAGCCCACCGCGGCGAGAGGCGGCCCGGCCCCGCCACAGCCTCTTCCCCGCTGCGGCCGCTTACTGGAAAAGCTGGTCCGGCTCCGGAGCCCACCCGAAGGCGGCGGCGGCGGCGGCGTCCAAGCGGAGCAAGGCGGGCAGCTGGAGCAGCGCCAGCAGGAGGCACCTGCACGGGAGAAACGGGAGGGGTGTCAGGCAGCGGAGCGGGAGGCGTCGGCTTCCTCCTTCCCCGCGCCCCCCGCGCCCCCCGCGCCCCGGTACCGGCAGTCCAGCAGCCCCATCGCAGCGCAGCCTCTCCCTCGAGGCAGGAGCCCAGAACTGAGTCACGTGAGAAGCTGCCCGTCACATGATTCGGGGGGGGGGGACATCCAGATCACGTGGCTCGCCCGCTGGGCTGCTTTGAGCTGGCTACACTCTGTGCGTGCTCAGAGGCCACACTCTGGCCGCCGGAACCGAGGCCGGGGCGGGCGAGAGGGGGCGCCTGTGGACCCCCCGATTGATGCCCCCCCCAGCCTCGCCCGGTGGGACGCAGGGACAGGGCTCATTAAAAAGAAAGGAAAGCGCGAGATGTTAGGAGGGGCTTTCCAGGAAATCTGCCAATCGGGAAAGGAATAAATCCAGCCGCCCTTTTGATGGCCCTCTCTATAGCATTCGCCGGGTGAGAGCTCGGGCGCCTTTTCTGTCCGGGGGCTGCGCTGGAAGCGGCAACGCTCGCCCTCGGGATCCTGATGGGGAGGAAGGCGACGAGACGCCCCCTTCCCCGCCGCAGTTGCACCCCACGTGGGCAGGCGCGGGATGCCCAGCTGCGCTTGGAGGGCTATTGCGTGACTAACTTTGCTTTTTAGCACGCATTAGAAGTGTGTGGGGATCAGAAGGGGGTGAGATGAAATGGTCCCCTGCAGGAGCTGTCGCAGTGCTGCCAGGGGCACCTGCCCATCGTTCGCATTCCCACCACATCTCTTGGGAAAGACGGAGGAGCCCTCGCCTCGTCTGCAGGCCCGGCAGAGAGTGGTCTGGTGCTCTTCCTTCCAAAGCTATCTAGTAAGAAGCATCGCCTGCTGCGGAGTAAACACAGGCCCCTGGGGGACATCAAGTGCTTTGTGGAAGGGGGACTGGCATTGGTTGGCACTGGCATCCGTTTCAAGGCTGGAGCCCAGATCCAGGTTAGAACCACAGCCTCAAAGGATGAACACTCCCCCCAGGAGCCCCCCTGCTTCACACCAGTCTCTCAAGTTGGGTTGGTGGGAGGGACCTGCACAGGAAGAGCCCGGCAGCTGAGCCAGACCAAAGGCCCGTCTGGTGCAGCTCCGTCTTCTCTGCATGGCCGGCCAGACGTCTCTGGGGAACCTGCAGGGGGGGCCTGTTCTGTTCCCAGCAAGTGGTGTTCAGGGGCATCCCAGCACTAGACTTAGAAGTCATGTTAGAACGTAGCGTTGTGGGACACGGGTGGCCCTGTGGTCTAAACTACTGAGCCTCTTGGGCTTGCTGATCAGAAGGTCTGCGGTTCAAACCCGCGCAACAGAGTGCGTTCCTGTTGCTCTGTCCCATCTCCTTCAAATTTGCAGATGACACCAAACTGGGAGGGGTGGCTAACACCCCAGAGGACAGGATCACACTTCAAAACGACCTTGACAGATTAGAGAACTGGGCCAAAACAAACAAGATGAATTTTAACAGGGAGAAATGTAAAGTATTGCACTTGGGCAAACAAAATGAGAGGCACAAATACAAGATGGGTGACACCTGGCTTGAGAGCAGTACATGTGAAAAGGATCTAGGAGTCTTGGTTGACCACAAACTTGACATGAGCCAACAGTGTGACGCGGCAGCTAAAAAAGCCAATGCAATTCTGGGCTGCATCAATAGGAGTATAGCATCTAGATCAAGGGAAGTAATAGTGCCACTGTATTCTGCTCTGGTCAGACCTCACCTGGAGTACTGTGTCCAGTTCTGGGCACCACAGTTCAAGAAGGACACGGACAAACTGGAACGGGTCCAGAGGAGGGCAACCAAAATGGTCCAAGGCCTGGAAACGATGCCTTATGAGGAACGGCTAAGGGAGCTGGGCATGTTTAGCCTGGAGAAGAGGAGGTTAAGTGGTGATATGATAGCCATGTTCAAATATATAAAAGGAGGTCACATAGAGGAGGGAGAAAGGTTGTTTTCTGCTGCTCCAGAGAAGCGGACACGGAGCAGTGGATCCAAACTACAAGAAAGAAGATTCCACCTAAACATTAGGAAGAACTTCCTGACAGTAAGAGCTGTTTGACAGTGGAATTTGCTGCCAAGGAGTGTGGTGGAGTCTCCTTCTTTGGAGGTCTTTTTTTTAAAATAGATGTTTATTAAGGTTTTAAGAATTATATTAAAAACAAAACATAACAACAATACAATCAAACACAAAAAAACAACACAAGTATAATTTCATTACCTTATTTTCTTATACCTTACTTTCCCGACTTCCCCATACCTCCCCTCTCTGTGTTCCAATTTCTATATTATTAATTCAGCAAATCCTTTCCCTTAATATCATTTAGTTTTTAACCCTTCTTTTCTTACTACTTATCCAATCCGGCTGGAAACCACACAGTTTCTAAACCAACGTCATTCTAACATTCATTAACTTTGCAGTATTTCTTGAGATAGTCCTTAAATTTCTTCCAATCTTCTTCCGCTGTCTCTCTCCCCTGGTCTCGGATTCTGCCAGTCATTTCTGCCAGTCCCATATAGTCTATCACCTTCATCTGCCATTCTTCCAAGGTGGGTAGATCTTGTGTCTTCCAATACTTTGCGATGAGTATTCTTGCTGCTGTTGTATCATACATAAAGAATGTTCTATCCTTCTTAGGCACCATTTGGCCGACCTTCTTTGGAGGTCTTTAAGCAGAGGCTTGACACCCACATGTCAGGAGTGCTCTGATGGTGTTTCCTGCTTAGCAGGGGGTTGGACTCGATGGCCCTTGTGGTCTCTTCCAACTCTAGGATTCTATGATTCTGCCAATCTAGCGGTTCGAAAGCATACAATTGAGAGCAGATAAATAGGAACTGCTGCACCGGGAAGGTCAATGGTGCACCGGGAAGGTCAATAATTGACATTTTGGAAAAGCTAGAAGTGAATATAAATACCAAAGCAGTTTTGATATTTGTAGACGCGGAGAAAGCCTTCGACAATATTTCTTGGAGCTTCATGAGGAAGAATCTTCAGGGGATGGGAATAGGCCAAGGGTTTGAAAACGGTATAGGTGCAATATAGTCTGAGCAAAAAGCTAAACTAATTGTAAACAATGTGGTTACGAAAGAATTTAAGATAGAAAAAGGGACACGTCAGGGGTGCCCAATCTCCCCACTACTTTTTATATCAGTCCTGGAGGTTTTGCTGAACATGATCAGAAGAGACCGGTTGGTTAAAGGTATACAGGTCGGAGCCAAACAGTATAAACTGAGAGCATTTGCAGATGATTTAGTACTTACACTACAAGAGCCAGAATCTAGTACAAAAAGGGTTTTAGAATTAATTCAAGAGTTTGGTCAAGTAGCAGGATTTAAATTGAATAAGTCAAAAACTAAGGTTTTAGAGAAAAACCTAACAGCTATTGAAAAAGAGAGGTTTCAGAATGAGACAGGTTTAACTGTGGTTAAGAAAGTGAAATATTTGGGGATTAACATGACAGTTAAAAATGTGAATTTATTTAAAGATAATTATGAGAAATGTTGGACAGAAGTGAAAAAAGATTTAGAAACCTGGTCAAATTTGAAGCTTTCCTTGTCTGGTCGAATTGCAGCTATAAAGATGAATGTATTGCCTAGAATGTTGTTTTTGTTTCAAACATTGCAAATTGTGGACAAGATGGGCTGTTTCAAGAAGTGGCAGAAAGATATTTCTAAATTTGTCTGGCAGGGCAAGAAACCCAGAATAAAATTTAAGATTTTAACTGATGCAAAGGAAAGGGGGGGGGGTTGCCCTGCCAGACTTTAAACTTTACTATGAATCAGCGGCATTCTGCTGGTTGAAAGACTGGCTGCTTCTTGAGAACACAGACATTTTGGATTTAGAAGGTTTTAACAATATTTTTGGGTGGCATGCATATTTGTGGTATGACAAGGTTAAAGCTCACAAGGCTTTCAAAAATCATATTGTCAGGAAAGCATTGTATAATGTCTGGATTAAATATAAAGACTTGCTGGAAAATAAAACCCCAAGGTGGTTGTCGCCAATGGAGGCAAAGGCTGTGAAAAGACTCAATATGGAGTCCAAATGGCCGAAATATTGGGAAATTCTGGAACAAGAAGGCGACAAACTGAAATTGCAGAGTTTTGAAAAATTAAAAGATAAAGTGCGAGACTGGCTTCATTATTACCAAATAATGGAGGCTTACAAGTTGGACAGGAAAATTGGCTTCCAGGTGGAAAAATCAAAATTGGAAACAGAATTGCTAGAACCCATAATTAAGAATTTGTCAAAGATGTATAACTTGCTGTTGAAATGGAATACGCAGGATGAAATGGTTAAATCAGCTATGATTAAGTGGGCACAAGATATTGGTCATAACATTATGTTTGCTGACTGGGAACAGTTGTGGACCACCGGTATGAAATTTACAGCATGTAATGCCCTAAGAGAGAATATTGTGAAAATGATTTATAGGTGGTACATGACCCCAGTCAAGCTTGCAAAAATCTACCATTTGCCTGATAATAAATGTTGGAAATGTAAAGAAAATGAAGGTACATTCTTTCACCTTTGGTGGATGTGCCCAAGGATTAAGGCTTTCTGGGAAATGATATATAATGAAATGAAAAAGGTATTTAAATATACCTTCCTGAAGAAACCAGAGGCCTTTCTCCTGGGCATGGTCGGCCAATTGGTGCCAAAGAAGGATAGAACATTTTTTATGTATGCTACAACAGCAGCAAGAATACTCATCACAAAGTATTGGAAGACACAAGACCTACCCACCTTGGAAGAATGGCAGATGAAGGTGATCGATTATATGGGACTGGCAGAAATGACTGGCAGAATCTGAGACCAGGGAAGAGAGACGGCGGAAGAAGATTGGAAGAAATTTAAGGACTATCTTAGGAAACATTGCAAAATTAATGAATGTTAGAATGATGTTGGTATAGAAATTAAGTGGTTTTCAGCTGTAATGATTAAGTAAAAAGAAAAGAAAGGTTGAAAATTAAATGAAAATTAAGGGAGAGGATTTGTTGAATTAATAATTAGAAATTGGAATACAGAAAGGGGAGGTATGAGGAGGCCGGGGAAGTAAGTTATAAGAAAATAAGGGAATGAAACTTTACTTGTTTTTAAATGGTTTTTAGTTTTGTATTCTGTTTTTTATATTTGTTATTTTTTGTGTTTGTGTTTTGTTTTTATTACTGTTTTTTTGTATAACTTTTGAAACTTCAATAAATATCTTTTTTTTTAAAAAAAAAAAAGGTCAATGGTGCTCTGGCCCTCGTCATGGTCCTCCATGCTCCAGTAGCGGTTTAGTCTTGCTGTCCACATGACCCAGAAAGTGCCACACCCCTTAGCTGAATTTGACTGGACTTAACCACCATCCTGGGCTCCTTTACCTTTACCGGTAATGCATGGGCTCCTTGCATTCAAGATGGAGGGCCAGGAAAGGGACTGATCTCTGCTCAAGATGCCAGAGATCTTCTGCCAGTCAGACAGCCCTGGGCTGCAAGGGCCAGCAAGCTGATCCGGCCAAAAGCAGGGCTCCCCTGCACCCCACACCTCAGAACACCCTGCCTGGTCACAGGCTACTGCTAGACACAATTGCAGCTCTCTGAGCACTGAGAAGCAGGGGCTGCCCCCCCCCCAGGTGCACCTGCATGGTTTGGGGTTTCCGTCACACGCGAAAGAGGCACACCTTCCCCCGGCCTCTGACGCCCAAGGTGCATGTCATCAGCACCCATCTTCTTCCTGTGACTAATTTGTTTTGAAGTGCTCATTAAATTGTCGCAAGCTCTGACCTGATGGTGAAATAAGAACAACTCCTCCAAGGACACATCATGCATCCCAGCTGCTTCCTTCCGAAGGAAGTCCTTGGAGGCTTTTGACGTTGATGAAACACAAAAGGATCCTGGCTGCAGGATCAGAGGAACAGCCTCTCCCGTCAAGCAGCCTCTTCTCACAGCAGGGGAAACCTGGAGGCAGGACGTGAGCACAGAAGCAAGGCTCTTCCTTCTCCATTTGGAGACGGGGAGGCTGTGGCCCCCCAGAGGTCACAGTGCCCAACACACAGGTGGCTGAGCATAAGTGGAAGGGCCCAGGAGATCCTGCTTCCCTGCGGAGCTTCCGGGGCGAGCCCTGGAGGATTCTTGCAGAGAGAGATGCAGCCTTCCAGGTGTCCCATTCTCAACTCAGTCTAAATGCTACGGCTTCTTTGCAAGCCGCTTGATGACATCATTTCCCAGTGGATACTGAGGAAGGAAAGAGAAAAGACGTGGTCCCTTTTCCCTACTCCAAGCTCTTTGTTTCCGAGGCAACACACTGTCCCAACTTACACAACAAAGAAGAACCGTAGCAAACTAGGCCAGTTGACTTGACCCAGGCAGGAGGCGCTCCTCCTTCTGTTCTGGTTCGACTGGTCTTTTGCCTACACAAGCGAGAGCAGGGACAAGAGGAAGGGCGAGGAGGCATCCCGACAGCCCAGGGATCAGAAGGGTGTTTACCCAAGTGTCTTCAGCCCGTGGGCAGACTCGGGTTTTAGCAAATGTAAGGCAGACGAGAGATGCCGATAAAGATGACAAACACCTGATAGTTAGCTCTTTTTTGGCAAGAGAGATAAACAGCAGCTTCCGCGGTGCTCTGGATAAACATGCTCACACACCTCCAGGCCTGGCCCACAGGTCTGGGCCCCACGGAGCACTTGCAGCAACAGTGGGGCTGGACCTCAGACGGCCATCCAGCCTCTCTTGAAGAACTTCAACCTTCCTTTCGCGGGAATCGCTTCCACTGCGGAACAGCTCTGACTGTCGGAAAGGTTTTCTGAGTGTTTAGTGGGAGCACCCCGGTTCCTCCGCTCTCTCGGGTGCCCTCCAGCCGCTCGCCCCCGAACTGCCGACAAAGGCTCGTGCCCGGGGCAAGCGCTGAGGGGAGCCTCCGCCCCACGCCCCTTCCCAGCTGGCGCGCCTGCCCCGCGGCGGGGCTCGGCTGGGTTCGGGGGCTCCAGAGGGGCGCGGAGCTGCCGAGTGAGAAGGGATCCCCCAGGTCATCTAGTCCACCCCCGGCAGGCAAGACTCGCAGCTCCAGCGCCCAAGTTCACCCGGAGTTCACGTCTGCGGGCCGCTCTGGCTAATCCTGCCACTTGGCCGCCGCGGGGAGCTGAGCCGCCTGATTAGGCGCATCTGCTTCGGGGCTTAGGCTAAGCGGATGAAGCCCGGCGCCCCCAAAGCTGAGCGCGCGACGGGGCGGGAGCCGGGACCAGGCGCGACCGAGGGTGGCGCGGGTCGGGAAAGCCCCCGTCCGCCGTCCTGTCAGGGCCTCCGGAAGCAGCCCCGACGCCGACCCCTTTGGCCCGGGCGTAGAATGGGGCAGCCCGAGCAAACTGCACTTGGGGGTAGAGAGGGGTGCTGGAGGGAACAGCCGTCCAGGAGGAAGAGCGGCTGCTCTCGCCCCTTCGTCGCCTGAGCAGCCACGGGAGCCCCGTCGGGCGCCACGACTGCGCCTCGACTCTGCAGCTAGAGGCAGCCCCGCTTCTGCCGGCTCGTGGCTGGAAGCACAGGAGGGGCAAAGGCTTTTGGCTCTGATCCCGCTTGCCGGCTCCTCTTGGGGGCGCCTGGTCGGCCGCTGTGAGGACAGGCTGCCCGACGAGATGAGCCCTTGGCCTGATCCTGGACCCGAAAGCTCTTCCGAGGGTTTTCTGGCCCATTAAACTGCCATCCACAAAAGGGTCCTCCCGCCCCCCCCCTAAGCGGTTGCCTTGGGGGTACGGGGCCCCGTCTCATCCCCTCAGCCCCCCCCCCGCCAAGAAGACGAGTCCTTACAAACACGGTGTGGTTTATTAAGGCATTACTTCAAAAAGTTGGCACTTGGATCTGGTCCCTGCTCAAAAGGAGGGCCGGGGGGCGGGCGGGCGGGGCACCCGGGACTTATCATGCTGCGGATGCTCAGCAATACAAAAAGATACAAAATGCTGGAAATAGGAAACAGATTACAATAAATAAAGAGAGTCTGCCAGGCTGGGCTGCAGTCAGGGCAGAGAGGATGCCAGAGCGGGAGGCTTCAGGACGGGCCTCATGGGGTTAAATGGGCATGGGAGGGGGAAGGAGGGGTCTCCTGTGCTTGTCCCTCAGAAAGCCTGGGCCCATGGTCTTGTGCATGCAGGCAGCAATTCTGCTGGTAGAGCTTTCCCCGGCCCTCGGCCACCCCAGGCCCACCCCCCTGCGCAGGAGCCTTCTGGGAAGCCTGGGGGCAAGGAGCAAACTTCTTGCAGCTTCGTCCCCTTCCCTGATGGGGTCTCTCCGCCCTGCTTCCGGGGCTTCTTCAGCAGCCTGCCCCCTGTGGCCCCTCAAGCTCCTGGTCAGGCTGGAGCCAGTTGACCAGCCTGGCAGCTGCACTCTTTCCCTCCTGACATGCTAGCTTTCTATCTGCAGGGCATCTGGCCAGACGCGATCCCTCTTGCCAGCACTGGCAAGGAAGGGGGGAGCAGCTGCGTGGCATGCAGAAGAGCCTGGGTACAAAACTTGGCCGCCTCTCCAGGGAGGCCCTGGAAGTCCCCTGCCTCGGCAGCTGCTACCAGCCAGAGCTGGATGGGTTCAGGAGATGGCCGCTCCCTCTGCTTGCCCTTATTCTCATGTATGTGCCTGTAGGGCACAATGGGGGTGGGCGGACAGACAGGGGTGTTTAATTATTGCTTCTGTAGTACCATTCACTCCCCTCACTGAAAAAAGGAAGCCAAGGGAGGAGCACTTGGTTATTGCAAGTCTGCGCTGAGGGTGGGGAGGTATTGCTTTGAAGTTGTGGGGAGTCTGGGATCCCCGGCTTCAGTCTCAGACAAAGAGCATTGGTGCTGTATCACCCCATGACCCCCACACCCAGTGCCAAGCTGTCAGAGTGCGGCCCTTCCTGCACAGCACCCAGTGTGAGCGAGCAAAGTGAAGGTGCCCTCTTCCTAGGTTAAGATTTGCTTGTGTGTGTGTGTTGGGGGGGGGAAACCAGCCCCCCAAGGCATGCATATGCCAGTGCAAAGCAAGCAGTGGGAGGAGGGCACAGGACCCCCTGGCACGGAGGGGGAGCTGGTGGCATCATGTGGGACTGTGAAGGGCACAAGTTGCGTTTACCTTGGCCCAGAGAGAGAGAGAGAGAGAGAGAGAGAGAGAGAGAGAGACGCTTTGGTCAGGCAAAGAGGCCCCTCCATGGTGGCTGCCCCCTTTGCTGCTGTGGGGTGCCTTTGAGTCCCATTGCAATTGGAGCAGCAGCATCTCTCGGGTCTGGAGGGGGCAGGGACAGCCCTGAGGCCACGGGGCTTCAGCCAGACGCCCCTTCAGCAGACCCAGCCCAGGCAGCTGCGTGTGCAGGGGGGAGCAGTGCCCCGTGGGGTGGGGTGGGGGTGGAACAATACTGAGAAGGTGGTGTGTGTCTCCCTGTGAGTAGCATCTGTACATGGGGTGGGGGCAGTGGAAGGACAGCAATGAGATCTGCCACAGGGCGGTGGTCCTTGTGCCACGCATGGAATGCCCCCTGGAGCGCAGCCCATCTCCTGCCACCGCTTTGGCCAGCCAGTTGCCTGGAGAGGGACGCTCCAGGAGCGGGGGGGGGGGGGGCTTGTGCTCAGTCAACACCCTTTGCAGAGTCTCAAGCTAGATGCGGAGCTCGGCCTCCTCAGAGGCCCCCAGGGAATGCTCGGTGCTGATGGCGGAGGCCGAGGGCCCCTGGGAGACCCCGAAGGGAGAGACCATGGGGGAGCGCGCAGCCAGTGGGGAGAGCGAGGGGGAGAAGCTGGGGGACATGGCGGCCGAGGAGAGGGAGCCCTCGTGGCTGATGGGGGAGCGTCGCAGAGAGGAGGAGGAGGCGGTGGCCAGGTGGGGGAAGGCCCGCCCCACGGCCGGCTTGGGGGGCACGGACTTGGCGCCCGGGTGCGCCACGGAGGTGATGAGTGGAGGCGGGTCGATGCGGGGCTTGGGCTTGGTGGGGAAGGGCTTGCGCAGGGAGCTCTCGTCCTTCAGGCGGGCGATTTCTGTGAAGACGCTGGCCAGGGGCTGGAACTGGGGGCACCAGTTGAGGAGGTAGTCCCAGTTGTAGCTGCCGCGAAGCTCCTCATCGCTGGCCACAATGGCCGTCAGGGAGCCGTCCACGCACGGCTTCCCGTCCTCCGGAAAAGAGTAGTCTTTGGGGGCGGAGGAGACGCTGAGCCCACAGCCGGCCCCCAGGTAGGGGCCGCTGCTGCCCCCGTCATCCCGGTAGAGCTGGGGGGGCTGGCCGGGAAGCAGCAGGCCACCAGGCCCCTTCCGGTTCTTGAACCAGTGAGCCGCATCCAGGGTGGCGGGCTCGCAGGAGACGTCCGAGAGGCGATCCGCGTCCGTCTGGATGCCGGAGTCGGGTCCGCGAGCCACCAGATGCTCCTGCAGGGAGGAGGTGACGCTGGACATGCGGGGACACTCGTTGATCATGCGGATTTCGTCGTCCTCGGCCGCCTCGGCGGAACCTCGCCCGCTGGAGTGGGACGGGTCCAGAGACCCGCCCCGGGTGTAGGGGCCGGCCGGTTCCGTGCCATAGCCGGGCAGCGCCTCGTGGTAGAGGCAGTCTCCGCTGGGCAGAGTCGGATCGCCGTGGCCCAGCTTCTGCAAGGAGCCACTCTGCACATGGGCCAGATCCACCTCCTTGGGGCCCCGGCTCTGCCGCGAGCGGACCAGGGCCAGCACAATGGCCACGGTGGCCAGCACCACCACCACACCCAGGGAGGCGGCCACGGCCACCACCAGGAGCAGGTTGAGGTCGGGCACCAGGCCGAAGGAGGTGTGCGTCACGTCCACGGTGACCTGGGCGGAGGCCGAGCGCGAGGCGGGCAAGGGGCTGTGGGCCTGCACCTCCAGCACCATTTCCCGGGGCTCTTGCTTGGGAGGCCCCCCCGAGGGCGCCTGGCTGTCCACGCGCAGGTAGATGGCGCCACTGGTTTGGTTGATCCCGAAGAAGGGAGACGGCTTGAGGAGCGTGTAGAGCACCACTCCGTCGGGGCCCTCGTCCTCGTCCGTGGCCACCACGGACCCAATGCTCTGCCCCCGCTGGGCACCCTCGGGGACCTCGAAGCTGAAGGCCGGGCTGAGGAACACGGGGTCATACTCGTCCTCCCCGGTCACCAGAACACGTACGGTGGCCGTGGCCGATGTGTTGCCAACATCCGTGGCCTGCACCCGCAGCTGGACGGCCTTTGTGCGCTCAAAGTCAAAGGGCTGCAGCGCATGCAGCTCCCCGGAGCTGCTGTTGATGGCGAAGGCCTCCCCACCCTCGGATGGCAGGAGGGCGTAGCGCAGCTCCCCAAAGGCTCCCACGTCCAGGTCCACGGCCCGCACCGTGGTGACCAGGCTCCCTGGCGGCAGGTTCTCCCTCAGGCTGCAGCTCAGCACCTCCAGGGGGAAGTAGGGGAGGTTGTCATTGATGTCCTTCACCTCCACGGTGATGGACGCCAGGGCAAAGTGGCCGCCTGCTCCGTCCGAGGCCCGCACCACCAGGGTGTGCAGGGCCTGGGCCTCGCAGTCCAGCGCCTTTCCCAAGCGCAGCGCCCCTGTGGACGGGTGCAGCTGGAAGAGCCCGCCAGGGTCCCCGGAGCTGATGCTGTAGCGGACCTGGCCGTGGGCCCCCGAGTCAGGGTCCTGGGCTGCCACGCGCAGCAGCTCTGCCCCGGGCACGGTGCCCTCGCTCACGGCCACGTGGTAGGCAGAGCGTCCAAACACTGGGGGGTTGTCGTTGACGTCCAGCACAGTGAGCAGCACGGGCACCACGGCGCTGTGCTGAGGCACTCCCCGGTCCGACACGGCCACCGTCAGGTTGTAGATGGCCACGGCCTCAAAGTCGAGGGGCTCCACCAGCACCAGGGCACTGGCGCCCCCGGAACGGCCCTCCAGCTGGAAGGCGTGGCCGCTGTTCCCGCTGACAATGGTGTAGTCGAGGGCCGCGTTCTCCCGTGTCACGTCGGCATCTGTGGCTTCCAGGGTGAGCAGGGTGGTCCCCGGGTGCAGGTCCTCCGACACGCAGGCGTTGTAGTGCGGCTTCAGGAACTGAGGCCCGTGGTCGTTCACGTCCAGCACTTGGATCTGCACCGTGGTCCAGGCCGAAAGGCTGGGTGTGCCCCGGTCACGGGCCTCCACTAGGATGTCCAGTGTGGAGCGCCCTGGATCCAGCACCAGGAGCTGCGTGGTGAACAAGGTCCCTGGGAGGGCAGAGAAAGGGCAGTGAGGAGGAATAGGAGGAGAAAAAGAAGAGGAGGAGGAGGAAGGAGAGAAAGAGGAGGGAGAACATCACAGAGGACAAAGAAGAGGAGAAGGAAGAGCTCAGCCAAAGTCCCGCCCCCCCCCCCCAGAACTGCCCCTGCCCCTGCAACACATCTCACAGGGGCCTCCTCCCACGGCTGCCTTCATACCGTTGGTCCGGTGGATGGAGACCAATTGGCTTGGCCTGGCCAGCTGGTAGGTGACCTCCCCATTGGCACCCGAGTCCAGGTCTGTGGCGCTGAGGGTCAGGATGGGGCTGCCGGCTCGGGTGTGTTCTGGCAGTACAACCTGGGAGGACACAGAGGGTTACCTGTCATTCCTGGGGATTTATTTGCCCTCCAAGGTTGTGGGGGAAACCTCTTGGCATGAGCTGCCCCCCACCCATGGGTGCTCCTGTGAGGAGCCAAAGGGGGAGAAGAGCAGAATGAGGGCAATGAGGAGAGGGTCCGGGGGGGGGAGGCGTGGTCTCTCCGGCACGTGACTGAGCCATGTTGAGCTGAAGGGGGCAACTCACGCCCAGACCCTTTTTCATATTTGGCACAAGTGCTGCTTAAACTAAAGCAGCAACATAGCAATTTGCATTGAGGTTTGTGATCGAAGGTGCCATCGCTGGCCTGCCCTCTGAATCCTAGCTCTGGGCCACCTTTCTGCACTTTCCCACTGCTGCAGAGCTCCCCTACGCCTTCTGACGGGTTCTGCCCTGCCTGGTGAAGGACGTGGGGCCCCTGGGGGGAGAAGCCCGAGGGCAAAGGCTGCGCACCTGATACAGGGCCTGGGAGAAGACGGGCGGGTTGTCGTTGACGTCTTCCACCAGCACCGTGACGTTGGCCTCCGTCTCGTGCTGAGAGTCTGAGGCGCGCACCGTCAGTGCATAGCGGCTGCGCTGCTCATAGTCCAGCGGCCCCAGCAGAGTGATGCGGCCCCCGTAGCGCAGGATGCTGAAGGTGCCAGCGGTGCCACTGTCCAACACCAGCATGTAGGAGAGCTGCGGCCCGCAGTCCACGTCGTTGCCCGTCACCATGGTGATCTCGGTGCCCAGCAGGGCGTCTGTGGAGTGGGGGGGAGGGGGTCAGAGCTGGGCCTGCCGGGGGCAAAGGCCATGCGAAGCTGTTTGGGTTTGCCCAGGGGGCATGGCTTCTCCCCCCCATCTCAGCGGAGGGCTCTGCACTTGCTCAGAGGTGCTCATGTCTTCAGGTTTTGCAAGTGTTTCCCAGGTGACCCCCTCCGTGCCTGCTTTTGAGGGGAGCCGTGCAGAGAGAGCCCCGCTTTCCCACAGCGCCCCTCCCCCCAGCCAACCAAGGGGGCTTCATGAGCCCTCTTCCATCTACTCACTCTCAGGCACCCGCACCTCCCAGGGGGCAGGGATGGTGGGGCTGTTGTCGTTCACATCCATCACCAGCACTGTGAGGGTGGCAGAGCCCACCAGAGGAGGGTTCCCTCGGTCTGTTGCGGTCAGCACCAGGCTGTGGGCGGAGGGAAGCAGGAGCGTCTCAGGGACAAGGGGGCACAGCGCATGGCGGGGGCAGAAGAGGGAACTGGCCTGGCCCAGTCACCGACCTACCTTTTGGGGGCCTGGAGCTTGAAATGCCACGGGGCCTCTTGGCAACCAGCAACGAGGTCTGGGCGAGCCCCGTTCTCTTCTTCAGTGCCGGAACTGACACCTTTACAACATCTGTGCTACTGACTCGGACTTTGGTGTTGTTGAAATATATACAACTTAAACTCCAACCAACGCAGCTCAGATTGGGTCTACTAGACCCACAATTTTTAAGCAACGTGGACTAAAGTTGCTTCTGGGGTCCCTCTGGGATTCAGGGCCCTGAAGCCGAAGCTTCATTAGTCTCACAGTAGATCTGTCCCTGCCCATCCCCCAATCCCTGCCCTTTCTGTGGGAAACCCAGCCAGGTGGGTGGGGTATTATTATTATTATTATTATTATTATTATGGACTGGCTGCCTCTCCTTGATTCCTGCGAGGAATCCCAAAGAGATTCACCACACAGTAGAAACACATCTCTCAAAACAATTAAAAGCAATTACACAATTTAAACACCACCTCTCTCCCTCTTCCCAACGTCAACACAGAGCCTCAGAGAGGATAAATGTCTCCCCACGGGCTCCTCGCGAGGCTTGTGGCCAGAGTCGCCCCCTGGCTGGAAGCGGCGAGGCCGAAGGGCGGACTCACCGGGTCTGGGCCCAAATCTCCCTGTCCAGGATGGCCGCTGTCGTGATGGCGCCCGTCTGGCTGTTGATGCGATACAGGCCGTTCATGGGCAGCGTCTGGTTGATGGTGTAGGTCACCTGCCCGTTGGGACCCTGGTCCAAGTCATCTGCCACAACCTGCCGTGAGAAGACGGGGAGAGTCCTGCCCCCGCTTGGACCTGGCCCACGTGCCCCTCCAGCCCCCCCCCCAGTGCTGCTCCTGAGGTTCGCCTGGAGCCCCGACGAGGAGCCCGCCAGCCCAGAGGACCCCTCCCACCTGGATGACGGGGGAGTCGTAGCCCTGGGCCTCCCAGATGAAGGCCACATAGTTGGGCAGCCGGAAGCGCGGCCGGTTGTCGTTGACATCCTGCAGGTTGACGTTGACAGCCATGAAGCCGAAGGAGGAGGCTGACTCTGCCTGCAGAACCAGGCGCAAGCGGGGGCTCAGCTCAAAGTCCAGGCTGCGGGGATTCTGCACCGACACCAGGCCTGCAGGGGCAGAAGGGGGAGATCGGCCGCCTGCGCCACACTCTCTCCATGCAGGGAGGGTCCCTGGGGAAGCCCTGGGGTGGGGGCCACCCTCTCCCTTGAAGGCAACTTGGGGGCTGCTTTGGTTGGCATGTGGGGCCCTCCTTTGCCATGGAGGCCTGCGCTCTACGTCTGGCAAGCTGGACCCAGATGGCCAGATCCAGGGGGGAGGGGAGGCCCTGGAGCAGGACCACATCCAAGTATGTGGTGGAGGAGAAGGGAGCCAGGAAGGAAGGAGGCGGCCCCTGAAAGCCTCCAGGACAAAGCAGGCTTCCAAGGGGGCCTTTGGACCCAGCGATGAAGCCGCCTGAGAACAACGTGGCCCAAGGCCTCTCCTCGCGCCCCAGGGGCCCCCTGTCTGGCCCTGCCCTCGAGGGCCCCTCCGTACCTGAGCTGGGCTGGATGCGGAAAGCGCCCTTCTCATTGCCGCTGACGATGCTGTAGGTGATACGGCCTGAGGAGCCGGCTGTGTGGGCGGCTGGGGTGCTCAGCACGGTGGTGCCTGGAGGCGGAGGAGGGAGCCGGGGGGGGGGCAGGCCTTTAGAAAAAGAACACCCACTTCCAGAAGGAAACCTGCTTTGTTGTTAGTGGAAGATTCAGGACAGATACCAGCAAGCACTTCTTTGTGCAGCACAGAGTTAAACCACGGAACTCCCTCCCACAAGAGGCAGGGATGGCCACCAACTCGGATGGCCGTGAAAGAGGTTTAGGCAAATCCATGGAGGGGGAGGGGGCTCCCGAGGCCCACTAGCCAGGATGCCTGTGCCCACCTCTTGTGCTCCGGTCCTGCTTGTGGGTTTCCTAAATAGTTATTAATATTAATATTCAACCCTTTATCAAAAGATCCCAGGGTTGTGTGCAACATTAAGGACACATTTTATGGGCAACAGGATGCCAGACTCTGAGGTTTCTTATGCTCCCTTCTTAAAATCCTTTGGGACCCACACACAGTGGCCTTGGTGCTCCCACTTATGGGCTGGGCACAGACAAGGCAGCCCCTCCCCTTCTGCTCCAGCCCCTGCCCATACCTGTTGCGGCGTTCTCTGGCAGTGTCACGTCGCTGGTGCTGCGGGGGAAGCGGACCCCCCGGAAGCCCTCGTCGTGCAGGTGGATGACCACCACTCCGATGGAGGAGAGCGGGGGCTCCCCCAGGTCGCTGGCCAGGATGAAGACAGTGCGCTGGCGCTGGGTGAGGGTACCCAGGGGCTGCAGCAGCTGGATGGCGCCTGTGTAGGTGTTGATGGCGAAGGCGGGGCTGGGGGCGGCCAGGCGGTAGAGGAGGGAGGCGTTGGCGCCCGCGTCGTGGTCCTCAGCCCGCAGGGTGGCCACCACCCGCTTGGCGGGCGTGTTGCGGGGCAGCGTGACAGAAAGTGGGCTGAGTGGAAAGGCCGGGATATGGTCGTTGACGTCCTGGACGCTGACCGTGACCTGCACGGCAGCACTGCGGGGGCTCAGGGGGGACGAGTCCACGGCCACGGCCAGAAAGCGGTAGGAGTCTCGCTGCTCCCGGTCCAGCGGCTGCGTGGTGGTGAGGCGGCCTGTCTGAGGCTCCACCTGGAAGGTGCCCAGTGTCTCGTTGGCCAGGAAGTAGGAGACACGTCCATTGGGCCCCTCGTCCGGGTCCTGGGCCTCCAGCTGCAGCACCAGCGCCCCCACGGGCAAGTCCTCCGGCACCTCGGCCACGTAGCTTTCCTGGGCAAAGCGAGGGGCGTTGTCGTTCAGATCCAGCACTTGCACGTGGAGCACCAGGCTGGCGCAGCGTGGGGGGGAGCCGTGGTCACAGGCCTGGACGGTCAGGGCGTAGCTGGCCACACGCTCCCGGTCCAGGCCTCGTGCTGTGGACAGCTGGCCGGAGACGGGGTTCAAGGCGAAGTCTTCCTCAGAGTCTCCAGCTGAAGGCGGAGCAGGAGGAGGAGGAGGAGGGTGAAGCCTTCCTGGGCTGGCACATGACTGCCCAAACTACCCCTCGTGCTGGTTCCTCAGCTGCCGATGTGCCAATCCTCCCCTGCCTGAAGATTGCCTTACCCACTTCATGGAATTGACACTACAGGCATCCCATAATCCCCTTTCTGCATTTGAAAGCACTTAGTCTGGAACTTCTTGCCTACTGCTATCAAACAGGCAGCTTCCCTATATTCCTTCTGACATTTTATCTGCTTTAGCGTTTTAACTTTTTGTAGGCTTTAAAGCATCGCTGCAAATTTTTCTTGATTTTCTTCTTTCATCTTTTTGTAAACTACTTTGAGGTTGTTTTCCCACAATTGAGCAAAGTATAAATTTTAATGTAATGAATAAATAAATAAAATCTCCAAGGTTTAATACGGCTCCAAAGTGGGAAATGGAGGCTGCATGGACCCACTCTGAAATGAAGGGGGACCAGGAGAAGGAGCCCCTGGTGGGGTGGGAAACCCTCCCTTCTGCCCTCCCCTGCCTTTGGCACTGCATCACCCCAAGCAGGGAGTCTCCCTCCCTCCCTCCCTCACCTGCCAGGCGGTAGGTGAGGCGCCCGTTCTCCCCTGCATCGTGATCCGTGGCCCGCACGGTGGTGAGCTCCACCTGGCTCTGGTTCTCTGGGACCTCCAGAGAAGAGGCCTCCGCCTGGAAGGTGGGCGCGTGGTCGTTGTCATCTGCCACCAGGATGCGAACCGTGGCCTTGGCCTGGCGAGGGGGCAGCCCCTTGTCCCGCGCGTACACTGTGGGGAGGGGGAGGAGGCTGTGAGGCATAGAATCTCTGTCTTGGTCCTAGAAGGAGCCGCTGGCCTGTGGGCCTCAGAAGAGCCCCCCCCCCGAGGACCCCCTCCCCCAGCTTACCTGTCAGCAAGTGCTCTGCATGCTCCTCATGGTCCAGGGAGCGCCGGGTGCTGATCAGACCTGTGTGGGGGTCGATGGAGAATTCGTCCCCAGAGATGCCGCCGTAGGACACCTGCCCATTGGATCCTGGCGAGATATGCAAGGGAGGCTGAGCATGGGCCCTACTCTTCCCCCACATTGACCTCCTCACCAGCGCAGCCCCACAGGCACAAAGGCCCCTCTTCCACACCCTCCCAACCACACTCGGCTGACCCCCCCCCGGCAAAGCCAGAGTGTTGGCAGGGCAGGGACTGAGGGGCCAGCTGTGGCAGCTGCCAGAGGTTGGCATGTTTAAACTGGGCTTCAGAAGCCTTTCAAGATCAGCCTGACATAGAACCACAGGCTCCACTTTGGTACCACTTTGGCACACCGTGTCTCTGCCGCATGGGAGCTGCTGCTGCTGCTGCTGCTGCTCTGAAGCTGAGGAGTGGGCAGGGCTGAAGCAAGAGGAGGTGCTCCAGCAGGCGGCCAAAGGCAGGCGCCAGCTAGGCCAGGGGCATCTGCGTTTGCACGGAGTGGTGGCCAACCCAACACCAAATGGTGCTCTTGCCACCTGCTGGCCATTCTGGCCATTTAGTCGGGTTGATCTGCTGGGCTGAAGCCATCTGTGGTCTCTCTTGCATTTGCACCCTCCTTTTGCTCCAAGGATTATCACCATTTAATTCTAGCCACCCTCTTGTGAGTCAAGCTAGGCTGAGAAGTCCTGACCAGCTAGCCAACAGTCTCCATGAGCCAAGTCCAACCTTTCCTCCCCTGGCCCACCCCGGTGCCCCCAGCCCAAGCTGGCAGAGGTTCTCCCCCCACTGATGCCCATGAGTTCAGAGGTCTCCAGTTTCAAAGACAGCGGGTGGCCTTTGGCACAATATGCACAGTGCCGGGCCCAAGGAGGACACAATGAGCCCCCATGGAAAGGGGGCTTGCGCTCTCTGGGTGACCCCATTGTCTGGCCAGACACTCCTCCCCATCCTGTCCACCTCTGGGTGGATGACCCTGCAAATGACCACAGGCCGAGGGTCAGGCTCTTACCCAGGTCGGGGTCGGTGGCGTGCAGCTGCAGCACGGGGACACCAGGGGGCAGGTTTTCTGCCACAGTGGCTTCGTAGCTGTTTCTCTCAAAGGCAGGCGCCTGGTCATTCACATCCAGCACACGAACAAGCAGGAGTTGTGTGGCAGAGCGCCGTGGCAACCCGTGGTCCGTGGCTACCACTGTCAAGTTATGCTGGGACACTTCCTCGCGGTCCAGCGTCCTCACGATGGATAGCGCACCTGGGAGGAGAGCAGGAGGCCAACATTGGAGATGGAGATGGGGCATGGAGGCATTTTGCACCAAGACCTGCAAAAGGGGGTTGCAGGGATCTCATGGTTCTGGGAATCAACTCAGAACTCATTGGCATGGGCTAGAGCAAGACTCTGCTCTCAGATTTCTGGCCAGTGTTACTCCAGTTGGAAATGTATTTCTCCAAGCAGTGCAAGGAGGAGTTTCATCTTTTTATGTAAAAAAGCATTATTCTGCAAAAGTCCAATTCAGAGAAGCAAGAGAATAAAGCAGTTGTTATCCAGAAACCCTTGTCAACAATCACTGAAAAGGGAAACCTCAGAAGGATGCCAGTAGCATTTTAGAACAACCAAAAGATGGAATTTCCCCCTCTGTTTTCTGCCAGAACCCTCATAAGGAGCTGTTGCCCCAAAGGGCTAGCCCCCCCCCCCAAGCCCAAGGTGCACACGAGTCTCAGACTTCTGCTCCTGGGGAGGTGTTACAACACAGGACTTCAGAAGGGACCTCACCAACCACCCATCGCACACTACAGCAGGGGACAGCAACCTTTTTCGGGCGTGAGCCAGTCCACCGTCCCTCAGACCATGTGGGGGGCCGGACTATATTTTTGGGGGGGAAATGAACGAATTCCTATGCCCCAGATAACCCAGACATGCATTTTAAATAAAAGCACACATTCTACTCATGTAAAAACATGCAGATTCCCGGACCATCTGCAGGCTGGATTGAGAAGGCGACTGGGCCGCATCCGGCCCCCGGGCCTTAGGTTGCCTACCCCTGCGCTAGAGGGTCTTAGACCTCAGGTTTGGGGTGATTTGCTTTATCTTTCTTTCCCAGACTTGTTGTGCTTTTGCTCCTGGTGACATACCAGGTCCCTTGCACATGCCTAGGGGCAGGGGACTGTGCACAGGCCACATCTCGGAAAGAGAGGCAGACCATTGATTGGTGGCATATTGCAAGACGGCCCCACAGGACAGGCAGGAGGGACTGCTGCCGCCACCAGCCAATCAGCAGAGCGCACAGCCCAAATAGCAGGGTGTGCAAAAGGTGGGAGAACACAGGCCTGCCTCACCTGCAGAAAAATCTCGTGGGGGGAGGACTCCTCATATAACTGAAGGATGCAGTGCTCTTTCCCAACTCCTGGGAATGCATGGTGGGATCCTGCATACACAGACTACAAATCCCGCATGGCACCTCCCTCTGCCTCACCTGTGTTGGGGTTGAGGTGGAATCGCCCGTCCAGGTTCCCTGCGCGCAGCGCATAGCTGACCCTCCCGTTCTCACCCAGGTCCCGATCCCTGGCCACCACCTGGAGCACCAGGAAGCCCGTGGGCTGGTCCTCAGGGATGTCAATTCTGGAGGGGGAGCGGAACTCAGGCCCGTTGTCGTTCTCGTCCGTGACGAAGATGTGGGCAGTGACGGCCGCCGAGTGGCGCTGGCTGGCGTTGAGCGCCTGGTCTGTGGCCTGGACCACCAGCAGGTAGGCCGACTGAGTCTCGCGGTCCAGCGCCCCCTGCAGGCTCAGCTCCCCGCTGCGCGCATCCAGCTGGAAGGGGGCCGGGGGGGTCTCCTGGCGCAAGAGGCTGTAGCGCAGTTGGCTGTTGGGCCCGGGGCCGTCCCCGTCCAGCGCCTGGAAGGTGAAGAGGGACGTGCCAGGGGTGGCCCCCTCAGACACCACCACAGTGAGGGGGTCCTGGGGCCACGTGGGAACGTGGTCGTTGCTGTCCTGCACGTGGATCTCCACCAAGACCAGGCGCTGGCTGGGGTAGCCCTGCAGGACGTCTTCCATGCTGACTTGCAGGCTGTGCTTCATCCCGGCTTCGTAGTCCAGCTCCTGGGCCACGTAGATGTCCCCCGTGCCTGGGTCCACCACAAAGAGGCCCTCCCCGCTGCTGCCCCCCACCAGCATGTAGGTCACTTGCCCAGGTGCAGGTGGCTCTGGGGGGGCCACACAGCCAATGAGAGAGCCCGGCTGCAGGCCCTCCGTGGGGTGAAAGGTCAGCACCGTGGTGTCGGGACGGGGCAGCAGGCGGGCTGTGGACACCACCTGCAGAGGGAGGGGAGAGGTTAGGAAGGGGCCTGGGGGTATTTGGGGCAGGCCCAGCCCCACGCCCGAGGCAAAAGAGGGCTCCTACTTGGATCCGCACGGCTGCTGTTGTGCTCTGGGGGGCAGCACCTCGGTCGCTTGCTGTCACCGTGAAAGCGTACTCGCCCCGGTCTGCTTGGCGCAGCCGCGCAGCTGTCCGCAGTTCCCCGGTGGCCACGTGCAGGGAGAAGCGCTCTGCCCAGGCACCTGCGGGGAGACAGAGAGAGAAGCGCTGGGGGGGGGGCAGCCAAGGGGAGGCCCAGGAAACCCTCCGGGAGAAGGAGTGGAGGCCTGAAACCTCTGGGCAGAGTGGGGCCTCCCAGGAGCCCAGCCCAGGGGACCTGTTTACCTGACAGCGAGTAGAAGACAGTGCCGTTCTCTGCCTCGTCCGGGTCTTTGGCCCTCAGCGAAGCCACCAGCAGCCCAGCCGGCTTCTCCTCCAGAACCTGAGAGGGTACAGCAGAGGGGTGGGGGGAGATGGAGTTGGCAGCCATTGCCTGGACACGCAGAGGGGGATGCCGCCTCCCTGCTCCATGATCCTACCCCTCGGGCCCTGGCCTTCCTGCTGCCCTTTCTGAGGAACTGCCAGTGCCCCAAGAGCGGCTTCCTTGCCCCCTGGATCCCTCACACACCTGGAGGAGGAGTTCGCGGCCCTCGGCCACGTGCAGGAAGGTGGGCGCATTGTCGTTCTCATCCAGGACAGTGACGTAGACGGTGCCAGTGGTGCTGCGGGGTGGCGTCCCCCCGTCCTGAACCACGACCTGGAGCTGGTAGCTGGCCTGCTGCTCCCGATCCAAGCTCCTCCGAAGGCTCAGCTCCCCTGAAGGATGAGGAGGAGAAGAGGCGCTCAGTGCAGGTGAGACACCCAGCTGCTCCCCTCCCCGGCCTCCCCGCAGGAGCCCCTGCTGAGAAGGGCCTCCCACTCCCGCTCTGCTCCCTCACCAGTCTGGGTGTGGACCAGGAAGTTCCCCTCGGGCGGCACCAGGCGGTAGGCCAGGCGGCTGTTCTGTCCCGCGTCCCGGTCGCTGGCCGTCACCCGGCCCACGCTGCTGCCGGCCGGCCTGTTCTCGGCCACAGTGAAGAAGTAGCGCTCCTCGCTCAGGCGGGGGCTGTTGTCATTCTCATCTGTGACAGTGATGCGCACGGTGCTGGTCCCCGTTTGGCGACCCTCGCCCTCCCCGGCCACCGCCAGCACCGTCAGCACGTACAGCTCCTGCACCTCCCGGTCGAGGGAGCTGCGCACGTACAGCCAGCCAGTGTCTGGAGCGATGCCAAAGCTGGCCGCATCCCCCTCGGCCCGCAGGTGGTAGGCCAAAGGGGCGCTGGGCTCCCGGGCCAGGGCTCGCACCTGCAGGAAGCGGGTGCTCACGGGCCAGCCCTCGCGCACCTCCACGCGGTAGGTGAGAGTGTCAAAGATGGGGCCGTGCTCATCGGCCGCCTGCAGGTGAACCAAGAGGGTGAAGGTGGCACTGAGCCGGGGGACCCCGCCGTCCTGCGCCAGGATGACCAGTCTGTAGGGGGCGCTGGTCTCCCGCTGCAGGGCCCCCGCAAGGCGCACCTTCCCGGAGAAGTGCTCCACGGTGAAAGCGCTGGCCCCTCCTGAGGCCAGTTCAAAGCGCACCTGCCCGTTCGCCCCGCTGTCACGGTCCTCTGCCTGCACTGTGTAGACCACCGTGCCCAGGGCAGCCCCCTCAGGTAGCAGCACTGAGTCAGAGGGGGCCGGGAAGGCGGGCGCATTGTCATTCACGTCCGTGATGCTGATCTGCACCCGAGCGCTGCTGTAGGCGGGAGGGGAGCCGCTGCGGGCTTGGACCTCGAGGAGGAGGAGAGGCTGGGCCTCGTGGTCCAACGGCAGGCTGGTGTGCAGCTCCCCCGATTCTGGGTCCACCAAGAAGTACCCGTGGGGGTCCCCCGAGGAGATGGAGTAGAACACACTGTCCAAGTGGCCTGGAGGCAAGAACAGGGGGGGAGTGGAGACCTGCTGGAGTGGGAAACAGCCCCCCTGGCCCCCCAAATAGAGACGTACTTGGGACACAGAAACTCTTCTATTGAGCTCCTGCCACTCTCTGCATTTATTGTAGGGGTGTGGGACCTGTTTGGATCGATGGTGCAGATCCTGATCAGCAATAGCCTTGCAAGCCAAATCTGACAGGTAGACAGCATGTGGTGTCACTTGACTGACAGTTGGGCAGCCCCTCCCACCTCTGAAAGCCTATTGCACAGGGTTGCTAAGCGCCTGACAGGCAGCTGCCTGACTGTTAAGAACTTGGGGACCTGCGACAGCTTTGGCCCAAATGGCCTAGGACAGCCCTGCTCTCCCCCATGAGCTTCATACTTGAATGGAGGGGGGAGGAGAGATGCATCTGAAAGCCCTTTGCAAAAGCACTCTCTGAAGCAGCCTCCCCCATAATTTAAACATCACTCAAGCACTGGACTCTCCTAAAGCACCTCACAAAAGTGTCCTTTCAGGAAGTGCTTTGTGGGAGGCTGCTTCAAAGAGTGTTTTTTGCCAGGTGCTTTAAGACAGACCCTGTGCTCCCATCTGAGTGGCTAAAATGGAGCGCAGGGACCATCTTCAGGGGCTTTCCAAAAGGCTTCTTTGAAACAGCTCTGCACTTCTCTTTTAAGAGAGCAGGTGGGGGAGCTCACTTACCGAAGAAGGCCTCCCCCATCCGCTGATGTTGCCTGTGCTGCCAGCTGGGCATGGTTATGGGGCCAAAATGGGACCCCTGATGGGCCAAGACTGGCTCAGAGGCCAGAGGTTCCCTGCCCTTGTTTCACAGGCTCCCTATGCCTACCTGCTGGGTTGTGGGCATAGACAACCCCAACGCTGCTGCCCGGCCGGGTGTCTTCTGGGACCGTGAAGTAGTACTGGGTGCGCTCAAAGCTGGGCGGGGAGATGGTGCCGGCCACAATGCTGATGTTGACCTGAGCTCTGGGCTGGGCTGCCAGACCCCCTGCGTCCCGGGCCGCCACCTCCAGCTGCACCAGCGTGTTGGCTTTGCCCACCAGACTCCTCAGTAAGGAGATGGCACCTGCGAAGGAAGAGGGAGAGCTGGTTGTGGGGGAGGCCAGGGGTGGGGAGGGAGGAAGCAGCCCCCCTGGGGTGAAGCCCCTGGAGGCTGGCACCGCCCTGCCTGCCCCGCCTCGCCTCCTCACCCGTGTCTGGGTTGATGGCAAAGAGGGAGGGCGTGTTGCCAGCGGCAATGTGGTAGGTCACCCGCCCATGGGGCCCCTCGTCCTTGTCGTGGGCCGTGACACGCAGCACTGCTGAGCCGGGATGGCTTTGGGTGCTGATGCTGGTGGCATACTCCAGAGGGTAGAAGGTAGGGGCATTGTCATTGACGTCCTCCAGGAAAACCTTGACGTAGGCCATGGAGCTCAGCCCACCCTGGGAAGGAGAGAGAGAGAGAGATGCTGCTGGGAATCCACAACTTGGAGCCTGGATCACACCTTTGTTTGATTCAGGGATGCTTCAGTTGTGATTCCTGTATGGCAAGGGGTTGGACGAGATGGTCCTTGGGGTCCCTCCCAACTCGACCGTTCTATAATTCTAGGACTTCACTCTGCCGCACCTCAAATGGCCCCTGCCTGTGGGTGGGGCAGAAGCCACAAGCCCCCAATGAGGGTGGCACAGACTGGGCTAGCAGCCAGGGCTCCAGTTACACACTGGTGCTTCCACAGCCCAACTGGCTCCTGGTGTTTTGGAAGGGCAGGTGTGGCCGGCCCCAGTGACCACGGCCTTCTTTAGGGTGAGGCCAAAGTGGCTGCTGCAAACCTTCCTGCCCCCCCAACACCCACAGTGGCTGTCACGGTCCAGCCAGAAGGGTCTCCAACCGCCCCCTACCCCACCTGTGGCCACCCTTTGCCACCATGGGCTGAAGCTGTTCTGCCACAACAGGGCCAGCCCCTGGGCCTCCTCACCCCATCCACCGCCGTGACGGTGAAGTCATAGACGGCGGTGCCCTCGTCGCGGTCCAGGTCTTGCGTGGTGCAGAGCTGGCCGGTCTCTTCCCCGAGGCGAAAGGCAGAGGGGGCTGAGCTGGTGAGGCCGGTGCCCAGGGAGTAGGAGAGGGAGCCCAGAGAGCCACTGTCGGCATCCGTGGCTGTGACCTGCAGGAAGCAAGGAAGAAGCATGGCATTTGCACATGTCAGGCAGCAGGAGCAGGACCAAAGTGCAACATCCCTCCCACAATGACACATTTGCATGCACACCTGCACACATCTGGAAGGTGGGGGAGGCTGCTTTCATGTGTGCTGTGCCACCCCTACTGAGGTGGTGTGATGGGTTCCCACATGTCTCCGCAACACAATTCCCTGAGGGCGATTTGACGGACTGAACCCACAAACTGCTCTCCAGGGCAGGAAAAGTGAGATGCACAAATCTAGGATGGGGGATCCCTGGCTTAACTGCACTCTGGGGGGGGGGGGTCTTAGTGAACCGCAAGCTGAATATGAGTCAGCAGTGTGATGCAGCAGCAAAAAGATTCCATCAATGGTGTTTCCGAAAAATTTGACACATCACCTGGGAAGACAGGCGAACTAATGCCAGTGTACTGGAAGAAGCAAAGATCACCAGTGATGAAGCAATGATTCTTCATCATCAACTTTGTTGGACTGGTCATGTTGTGTGGATGCCTGATGATCATATTCCAAAGCAACTACTCTATTCCGAACTTGACCATGGAAAGCGTAATGCTGGTGGTCAACAAAAGAGGTTTAACGGTGCTCTCAAGGCAAATCTAATAAAATGTAGCATAAACACTGACAACTGGGAAACACTGGCCTGCGAGCGCTCCAGTTGGAGAACAGCCTTGACCAAAGGTGTCATGGGCTTTGAACTCAGGACGAAAAGGAAAAACGTGCTAAGAGGAAGGCACACTTGGCAAACCCTCACTGTGATCAACTCCCGCCCAGAACTATGGAAGGACGTGTGGATCCAGAATTGGCCTCCACAGTCACTTACGGACTGACTGTTAAAACTGTGTTCATAGAAGACAATCTTACTCAGCTGCGAGTGATAGCCAAAGAAGAAGAAGGTGGAAGCAGCAGCAGCAGCAGCAGAAAAAAAGCTAATGCAATTGTAGGCTTCCTCATCAAACATCAAGTGTCCCCATCAAGGAATGTCAGGGCCAGTCCTCTCATGAGGCAAAATGAGGTGGCTGCCTCAGGAGGCAGGATCTACAGGAGCAACAGATCCCATTGCAGATCTTTATTCTCTGCTCATTCTTAATGTAGCTCTTCACCTTTCTTCTCTGGTAGTGGGGGCATGTTGTAGTTTTCCTCAGGTGCCTAAATGTACAGTATTGTGTTGGCCCTGAGGAACGTCATCGTAACCCTGGAGTCCTGCGTCCAGTTCTGGGTACCCCAGTTTACGAAGGATGTTGACAAGCTGGAAGTATGCTGAGGTTGGTGACCGAAGCTGATCAAGGGCCCGTAAACGAAGCCTTATGAGGAATGGTTGAGGGAGTTGGGGATGTTTTGCCTGGAAAAGAGGAGTCTGAGAGGGGATATGATAGCCAAAAATCTCAAGGGCTGTCACAAGGAAGATGGAGAAGGCATGTTTTCTCCTGCTCCAGAGGGAATAACCTGAACCAGTGGCTTCAAGTTACAAGAAAGGAGATTCTGACTAAACATCAGGAAGAACTTTCTGACAGAAAAAGCTGTTCAACAGGGGGATGGTCTCCCTTGGGAGGTTGTGGACTCTCCTTCATTAAACGGTTTTAAGCGGAGGTTGGATAGCCACCTGTCATGAATACATTAGCTGAGATTCCTGCATTGCAAAGGGTTGGACTAGATGCCCCTGAGGGGTCCTATGATCCTATGCCAATGGCTGTCGGCACATGGACTTCTTGGGAAAGACACTAGGAGGAACCACAAACATTATTTACAATGCCAGATCATAGGATCAGAGCCCTACTCTAACCTGTAGTGAACATAATAATAATGATAATAATATTGTTGGTTAATGTTGGCTTGCTCTAATTAGAAGGGAACCCCAGAGGCAGCATGATGCCTCTCTTCCACACTTGGTGCTTCTTGGTTGGGGTGCTCCCTCTATTGCTAAAACCAGCCCCCATTTCCTCCCCCTCTTAAAAACACACACTAGACCTGCTTACAAGGCGGGGGGGGGAGCTCCTTTCCCAGAGGACAGACTCTTCCACAAGCCCTGAGGGGGGTGAGGCTGTGGGGAATGACAAAGATGTGCTTGGGGAGGGGGGAGACCCACCCAGACCAGCAAGCCTGAGATGCCGGCGTTCTGCGGCTCCCTCCCCTCCCCTCCCCTCCCCAGCCAGGACAGCAGCTCTTTCTGCTCCTCCCCAGTGTTCCTGAGGGAAAGAGCTCTGTGGGTGGTGGAGGTGGGAGGGAGGTTTGCCGTGTGGCCCCCACAGACAAACAAAGAGCCCAGCCCCACAACCAGCCAGTTACACTGGGGGGGGGGGGGGTTGTATGCTGTAGATCATTTCAGTGATGCAGCCACAGTGGGGAATTTTTATCAGGCAGGCAGGGTGCACTTATTAATAATAATCCCATCTGTCAGAGATGCCTTAGCGGAGATTCCTGCATTGCAGGGGGTTGAAGTAGATGGCCCTTGGCTGGGTCCCTTCCAACTCTACGATTCTATGAATCTATAACTACCCCTTCCCACTCCCCCCCCAAAAAACCCCAATAGAGAGGAGGCCCCAATGCTCTCATGACAGCTTGGCCAGGGTGGTGCAAGCAGCGCATGGAGCTGGTCAGGCATGTGCAGCCCCCCCCACCCCTCGGGTCCTGTGACCCATAAGGTGATGCCCACCATTGAGCACACTTCATGGGGAGACGCTGAGTGTGCGGAAGAGGAGGCTTCCCCACACATTGCTCAGCTGATCTGCGATGGGATCTCCTGACACTTTGCTTTTTAATAAAATGCAGCTGGAAACAAACAGCTTCCTGTGGTATTTTCTGGGGTGGGGGGTGGGATTTAGACTGAAAAACAGTGCAAAGAGTTAACCTGCCCCCTCCCAAAATGCTGGCCGCCACCTCCACCGCTCAGCTGCATGTCATCAGAAAACAGAGAAAAGCTCTCCTTTGGCTGAGATTCTCAGGAGCTCCTCTTCCATCTTGCCTCCTGCGAATCCTCAGCCCCAGGTGCTACAGGACGGGGGGGGCAGGGGGTGTACAGCAGCCCCCACATCGAGCATTTCCTGCCTGCCTGGCCCCCCTCCTCAGCCACAGCCATACAATCACACACCCAGAGCACCAGACGGGGACATTGAGGATCCTGCTGTTTGCACTGGAAGCCCCACTGCTGGGGGACAGCTGTGAGGGGCTGCGCTGGAGCATGGGGGGTTGGGGAGGGACTGCGCTTCCTGGCACAGCCTGTCACTGCATAATGGAGGGGCCTCCCTGCAGCAGCCGCCCATCCGCAAGGGGCTCATGTTTCAGAGCAAAGTGCTGACGCCACATCCCGCCTTCCAAAGGCGGACACAGCGGCACTCAGCATCCTGGGACAGTCAGGGCCACCCACAACCCTGGTAGAGACCAGAAGTGGCTATGTCACACACACACACACACACACACACACACACACACACACACACACTGCCTCCCTCCACCCTGAGGATGGTCTCCTCAGCTCCTCCCGCCTTTTGCTCATCCACACAGTCATTCATTTAGGCCCAGAGAGGGAGGCTATGATGCTGACAAGGCAGGGATTTGAACCCAGCACCTCCCTGCCACAAAACTTTGATGACTCTTCAATGGGCATGGCAGGACTGCGGGGAGCAGCACCCTCCTCAGAGCCCCTCTGGGTGATCAGGAGGGGGAGACCCCTCCTCCTCCTCCTCCTCCTCCTCCTCCTCCTCCTCCTCAGTTCATGCCTTCAGGGCACTTACAATGGTGGAACAAGGGTGGAGGGCAGCCGTCTCTGAAGTTTGGTTCCAGACAGGAAAGAGGGGTGCCTGTTCTCCCCACCCAAAGGCGGCGCAGGGGGCACCCCTCTCAGGCAGGGACCCGGCCTTTTTGCAGGCTGCTCCCCTCGCTGCCCATCCAAGCCCAGCCCAGCTCCCAGGCCCCGGATGGCAGGCTGCCCAGGAGGCCTCACTCTGCAGATGTTTGCAAAGCCGCAGTTCCACATCTGGCTTTGGTTCAGGCCCAGGAACGAGGGGAGCCGTGGCGCCAGTGTGGTCAGCGATCCCACGCACACTCCCAGCTAGGCGCACTGCGCAGCTGCCCTCCCCACCCTGGCACAGTTGCTGAGCGGCTAAAAGTGGTGAAGGAACAGCCAGCTGGGCTATTTCAGGAAATGAGGGCTCCCAGCTCCCGGCTCCCGGCCGGCCTCCAGGGTCAGCTGGGGAGCGGCTGGCCTGCACGGGCTGGGTCAGAAAAGAGCGGGCCCCGTGGGTAGCTGTTGACAGCAGCAGCGGCCGCCAGCCATGCGTGGCCAGCAGCAACACTTCCCAGAGGCTCCCTGCAGCTGCCTCAACCCAGCGTCCTTCAGCTCCTGCGCTCGCAGCCAGGGCTAAGCAGGGGGAGACTGGAGGCCAGGGCCCAGAGGCCCCACGGTCAGTTCCGCTGAGCCCCAAATCAGTCTGGGCAGTCACAGCTGTGCTGTAGACCAACAGGGCAGCCGAGGCCACCTTCAGGCAGGCCCAGCTTGGCATCGGCAGGGAGCAGTCAGGGAGCCCATGCCTGGGGGGGTGAATCCTGACTCCTCCCATGGCTCTGGGTACACAGAGAGAGCTCAGAAGGCACCCATGGCACAGGGGCCTGTTGCATCACACACCCAACCCTCTTACAAGGACAGCCCCCTCCCCGGCATAGCCTACAGGCAAAAGCACGCCCTGGTCACGAGATCAGACCCACCTCAGTCCAGCCTGCTTTCCACAGTGGCCAACCAGTGTCCTGAAAGGACAAAGGCCAGAAACAAGCAGGACCCCCCCCCCCCCCGCGATTCCTGGCAGCATGGCTAGCAGTCAGGATTAGCCTTGCCCTCCATGATACACAATGGGAGGCACCATCACTTAAGCGCAGCAGGCAGCCCAGCCTCTGGGGGCACAGCACCACTAGACCCCAGCTGGATGGAGCCAGGCAAGCCCTGGTCATATGCCAAGCAGCCTGGCTCTCACAGGAAGTTCCATGTCTTGATGCCCACAGTGAGGACGCCAGATTCTGGGCACGAGTCAGAAAGAGTAGAAACTGGGTGAGAAAGGGTGCCGAGAGGCCCCAGGTGCAAATGCCCAGAATGACCTGGAGTCCCTGCCACTCAGATGGTGCCACATGCAGGAATTCAGGTGTGTCCAGCCACATTTTCTCTGCCCAAGCAGCTCCAGAGGTGACAAAGGAGGATGCGAGTTTGAATTACATTAAGGTAGGGGCTGCACATCTCCCTCCCACGGCACAAGCGAGATCCCTTGAAAAGCAGAATTCCCAAGGACACCTGGCCACAGGGAGGAGGAATGGCCGTAGTCACCTTTGCATAACTGACCAGTTTCTACGCACATTACACACCCTTCTCCATCCTGGGAATCAAAGAATCACAGAAGTGTAGAGTTGGAAGGGACCCTGAGGGTCATTTAGTCCAGCCCCCTGTAATGCAGCGATCATTTGCACAGTGTGGGGCTCAAACCCACGACCCTGAGATTAAAAGTCTCGTGGTCCACCAACTATCTGAGCTATCATCAAGAGATGTTGTCAGAGATGAAGGACATATCCCAGCCAGGCAAAAAACACCCAGGGTGCAAAGGAGGGCCAGGGAGGGGAAGTGGGGGGCCGGGGGGTTCACAGTAAGAGCAGTTCAGCCCTTGGGAGGTTGTGGACTCTCTTGCATTGGGGGGTTTTAAGCAGAGCTTGGATGGCCCTCTGTCATGGATGCTTTAGCTGATGCATTTCAGGGGGCTGGTCTGGATGACCCTAGGGGGTCCCATCCAACCCTTTTAATATTTGTTTGGGAGCCGCCCAGAGTGGCTGGGGAAACCCAGCCAGATGGGTGAGGTATAAATAATAAATAATCATCATTATTATCATCATCATCATACAATTCTATGATTCTATTAAAGCCCTTGTTTTCTCTTTGCAGCTGCATATTTCCTGTTTCTATGAACAACAGCAGAAACTGGTTCTTCTGCACTTCTTCCCTTTTTTCAAACTAGCCTTGGTGGGTGACAAGAGGATGTGCAAATGATAAATGGGGGGATGGAAGAAGCACGTGTGGGGCAGAGAGAGAGAGAGCAAGGGGGAGGGGATGCTAGTTGCAAACAGGATTTTTTTTAAAAAAGATAGGACCATAAAGAGCAGTTGTTGCCAACAGGCTAGGACAGAGGCCCCCAACCCACCCCAGGGCTCTGTTGAGCCCCCAACCCCCCATACTACGCACACAGAGACCCTCCCCCGGGGCTGACACTTCTGAAACAAACCTGTGGCCCCCCTGAAGCACAGAATTTGACATGCCTGCTGAGCATCTTTTCTGTGTTGTGTGAAATCTGTGCCTGTGCCCCCTCCCCAAGCCAGAGGCAAACACCCTCCAGGCACCTGCCAAGGCCACCAGGGGGGCGGAGCTGTGCTAAACCTGAACCTTCACTTTGCTTCTCCAGGAGGCCCACTGCCCCATCTGCTGCTGGGGAGGGGGCATGCTCATGTCATGGGGGGGGGGGAGGTCCTAACAGGGCTTGTCTTCCATCTTACAGTGATGCCCACCATCAAATGTTTTGCTGTTTAAATTCCTTTCTAATAAATATTCCTGTTGTTGCAGGAATTTATGTACAGGTTCGGGGGTGCCCCTCCAGCAGATATCCTGCACATGCAACCCACTACCAAAATCAGCACAATCACTTTTGTGACTTTTGTGATTTGTCCCCACAAAACACTTCTTCACAGTTTCTTCCTATCTATTCAAAGGTCCTTTGCTGTACGATACCAAATGTAAGAATTCACTGATCAATGTATCTCTGTACTGGCTCACTGGGAAAACTTCAGAAATTCATATAGACCTGTGAGCTCAGCTCCTCAGCAGCCCCTCTGCCTGAGCGATAATCCCTGGCATCCTGATACCTGAGTGCCAGAAATAACAAACCCAGAGGAAGACAAAAGGGTGTAATGAACTTGGCTGGGAAACAAGGAAATGTGAAGATCTCTTTTGTTACACTTGATGGATGTTTGGTGGAGGGCAAGGAGAACCATGGGGCAGGGTCCAGGATGCTCAGATTCCTGCCACCAGACCTCCCCTTTCATGATGTAGCCATGATGTATTAGTGATGTAGTTTTTTTTGGGGGGGGGTTAACATGGGGATTAGCAGCTAATAAAACTTTGGGGGTTCTTTTGTTTGGGGCTTCCATCTTGTTCCACCTTGTGGCAGGTGGGAGTCCTGTCACGACAGTCTTAATAAAGACCAAACCTACTGGCTGCTGTTTTGCTCTGCTATTCCTGGCTGGTGTCCTTGTTTTTTGTCCAAGGGAGCCTCAGATTTCTCCATTAACACTGTTGTGTTTTAAATACACATGTATTAAAAACATTTTAAATATGTTTTAATAAATTAAAAATATATATCTGAAGGAAGCATTTGCCCCCTTTCCTGCGCTATAGTGCAGCTTCCCAGTTCAAAGAATATGAAAGGGCAAGGAACAATGTCTGCAGATCCAGCTCCTCCTCTTGCTCAGCAAGCCTCCCCATAAGTGGGGCTGCCGCAGTTGCACAACCGTGGGGGAAACGGGGGTTTGCTCAGCCAGAAAGTCCCTCGAATAACACAGAGTCAGCTGCATAAGGAAACTCTCAAGGAGAAAGCAGCAGCCAGCCAATGGGAACAGCCATTTCAGAGGTCTGCAGCTCCGAAAAGGACGACCTCAGAGGCCAGAGCTATGAGCTTCTCAGGCAAGAAAAAGGAAACCGGGAGCAAGGCAGGAGACAGATGCAAGGTACATTCCACAGCCTAGAGAGCTAAAGGGGGAAATGTGTAGGAAGCTAGAGGAAGGAAACCCCCCTGACAGGTTTTGCACTGGGCTCCTTCGGGAGGAAGTTGGGGATATAAACTGAATAAAATAAATCACAATATATAAAATAAATCTGGATAAAATATAAAACCCGGAAGAAGTCAGTCCATCCTGGGTTTTCCTTAGTGCATCAACCAATCCACCTTTTGTACAACCTGAGATGCCACTGACTGGGACTCCAGTCTCTCTCCAGCTCTCCTCATCCTTACCACGGCCATCCTGGCTCTTGGGATGTACAGCCCCACAATATCTGGAGGGCCCCGACAGGTCCCCACCCCTTCTTCAAACCAAGCACATGGCAACACTGCTGGTGCCCCCAAAGTCAGAGGCACTGGCAGAGCTTGGCTCCGATGCCCCCCACCCCACCCTGCCCTCCTTGGGCTGCAAGGGAGAGGGCCTTTGCCTCCTCTTGGCCAGCTCATCAGCTGCCTGCACTCCAGAAACTCAGCTGCTGTCATGAGGAGTGGTGGGGTGGGTGGAGGAGCAGGATTCTCTTCCACGAAGCTAAGCTGGCATCGCCTGAGGCACCTCAAGGCAGCTGAGCCCCCAAAAGGATCCCAGGAGGACCCAAATTGCAATGGGGTTCTTCCAAGGCTAAAGAGACCCAACCTGGCGACAGCCAGAGGGCATGACTGATGGACCCTGGCAGATCTGCTCTGCAAATCTCTTGGCCTGGCCCATAAAATGGGGCTGGGTCTTTGGCTCATCTACTGCTGCCCTGCCTCCTGCGAGGGAAAGAAGCTGCTGGGAGCTTGCAGTGGAACTCACTCTCTCCTCCATGGCGGATTCTGTGGACTCAGCCTGGAGCTCCCTGCATGCCAAGTACTGTCTCCATCTAGTGAGCTATTCCTATCCAAGGTTTCTGCAATGGACGGCCCTGTGGAATGGAGAAGGGCAGGAAGCAGGAGCTCGTCAGCTGCAGGCTGCTTCTCCTTCACGGAGGAGAAGGGCTCCACTCAGCAGACTGCTGGGGCTTATGCAAGTGTGAGGCTTCCTTGTCCTGCCCTGGGACTTTGGCCTCTGCCCCGGTCTGTGGCCCCCAACATGCCAAGGAAAGGACTCTTTTCCTCTTGATCCAGTCCCTTCTTCTTGGCAGAGAGAGGGGAACGGCCCTAAGACAGGAAGTGGGAAGTTGGACTGACCCTTCCTTAGTGCGGCAGCCCTTCCAGATAGGGAGGCATGTGGGGCTAGAAGGGACCTGCTGTTATAGGAACAGCCTAGCCTCTCACCTTCCAAGTCAGACCAGAGGTCCACCTGGAGTAGTTCCGTCTACAGTGGCAGCAAAGGCTCTCCAGGATTTCAGGCAGGACTCTCTCTTCCAGCCCTACCTGGAGCTGCCACTGGGATTAAACCTGGGACCTTCTGCATGCCAAGCAGGCGCTTGAACCCTGAGCCATGCCCTTCACAAATGAGCTGCCATTGCCAACAGAAGTGGTCCCCTTCCAACGAACTGCAGAGCTGCTGAGAAGACCTCTGGCTGACTGACTCTTGGCCAGTTGGACTTGAGATGCTCATTCCCCACCCTAGTCAAGGACTCCAGCCCACCCCCATAGGCACCCCACCCCCTCCAGATCTGTCTTTCTCAGGAGCCACAGACAAGCACAGGGCGCATCAACCTGGGCCAGGTACCAGAGGGAGAGGCTGTTTGTACTGCCGCCACTTTGGCTGCTCCTGCGCCAAGTGCGCTGGCCAGGTCCCTCCCGAACCCCTTGCTCACCTGGAGGAAGCAGGTGCCAGGAGGGACGTTCTCCTTCAGGGAGACATTGTAGAAGTTGCTTTCGAAGAGGGGCTCATTGTCGTTGACATCCTGCAAGGTCACGTGAACCACAGCGGTCGAAGAGAGGGGAGGCTTGCCCCTATCCGTGGCCACCACAGTCAGCTGGGGCTGAGCATCAACCTCATAATCCAGAGAAGAGGCCGTCGTGACGATGCCTGTGGCAGGATCGATGGCAAACCAGTGGGAATGGGTGTGGTGGGTGTGCAGGATGCTGTAGCGAACCTCCCCATTGGGGCCCTGGTCTTTGTCGCGAGCCGTCACCTGCAGCACGAAGCTGCCTGGGTAAACCACCTCAGGGACGCTCTGCTCATACTCTTGGGTGTCAAATAGGGGCGGGTTGTCATTGACGTCTGTCACCTGGAGCACAAATGCTGACTCAGCCCGCAGCGGGGGTGTTCCAGCATCTGTGGCTGTCACCCGCAACTCATAGGAGTCCCGTTCCTCCCTGTCCAGCATTTGGTCCACGCAGATCAAGTAGATGATGTTGTCTTTGGTGGTGAGGGCGAACTTGCCCTCGCCACCCTCCAGGGAGACGTTGACATTGGCGTACTCTCCGTAGTCGGGGTCTGAGACGGAGATGCGGGCCACAAACTGCCCGGGCTGGGCACCTTCTGAGATGCGAGGAGAGCCATCCTCACTGAGGAAGATGATGGTCATCGTGGGCTGGTTGTCGTTGTAGTCTCGCACCTGGATGGTGACAAAGGCTGTGGAGACTTCGGGGTGCACCGCTCTGTCTCGCGCCTGCACCACAAGCTCATGCACCTTCCGCAACTCATAGTCCAAGCCCTTGTTGAGCTTGATGACTCCCGTGGTGGCATCGATTGTGAAGTACTGCTCTGGGTCGCTCTGCCGGCGGTTGATCTCGTACACCACGGCGCCATTGTCCCCTTCGTCAGCGTCCAGGGCAAAGACCCGCATGATGCTGCTGCCAGGCTGGAGGTTCTCTGGGATGAGGGTGTGGTAGCGACTCTGGTTGAAGGCTGGCGCGTTGTCGTTGACATCCTGGACAGACACATCCAAGGTCATCTGGGAGCTCCGGGGGGGAGATCCACCGTCATAGGCCTCCAGAAAGAGGGTGTAGCTGGACCGTGTCTCCCGGTCCAACATGCTGCTCACCACCAGCTCCGGCTGGAGGACCCCATTGGGCCCACGGCGCATCTCCAGGCGGAAAGCCTGCCCCACGTTTCCCCCTTTGATGGCGTACCCCTGCGTGTTGAGCAAGCCACTGTCGGCGTCAAAGGCTGGCTCTAGGGGGAAGCGGCTGCCCAGGGGGGTGTGCTCTGGGATCTGGAGGGAGCTGCGCTGCTTGGGGAAGGTGGGCGCGTGGTCATTGATGTCGTTGACCTGGACGTTGACCTCCACCGTGGCACCTTCAGGGGTGACAGCAATGAAGCTGTAGTGGCCTCGGCTCTCGTGGTCCAGCACCCTGGCAGCCTTGATGATGCCAGTATTCTCATCAATTTCTAGGTCTGTAGCCACACCGCTGCCCTCCTGGGCAGAGATGAAGTACATGTAAGTTGTGGTGCCAGGGGGCAGGCCTGCACTGATGTCCCCAATGATGGTGCCAGCCGGCTGCTCCTCATCGATCTGCAGCTCTAGGGTGCCCAGGACTGCTGAACCCTGCCCAAGGGCAGCCAGCACCCCCAGCAGCAGCAGCAGCAGAATGACCCAAGCCATGTCTAGCTGCTCCCTGAAGCCTTTCCGAAGGAAGCTGGTGAGGGTTGGGAGGCCCTCCAAGGGCCGGCCTCTGTCTGCTGAGCAAGCGCCTTAATCCTGCAAGGAATGCACAAGAGAAAGCAACTCTGAAGGGGAAGAACAGGCTAGGAGACAGTGAGGGAAACATGTCAGTTACGGGACCCCCACCAATTACTGTCTTTGTGGCCAAGGGGGAAAATCAGAGCCCAGAGCAGGGAGATAATGGTGGGTGCTGCAGGAAAGGTGAAAGCGGATGTTCCTGACACCCCTGGCAGACCCCAGAAAATCGTTTCCAGCACCCTCGAATGCCCAGGACCCCTTCCCCTCTGGCAAGACAGGCTGGTAGGGGCGGGTCTTCTGGCTAGAACAGGGGCTGAGGAGTGGGCAGACCAGAGGACAGGGGTTGGGGGACAGGTGTGGCTCCAGGTCAGGGCCTGCCTGGCTGGTCGCAGCAGACCCAGGGCTGCGGAGTTCCCCTTCCCTCCCTGCTCTTCCCAAGAGGGCTTCAGGGGAGCAGGAGCTCCTCAGCCGCTCTTTCCGTGGCAAAAGAAAGCGGGACGGGGGCGCTACTCGTGCCCCCAGCTCTTCCTGCCCCGGGCACAGCCGTCGCAGGAACGACGCCCCGGTCAGTAGGGCCCCTGGGGCCACCCCACCTGCCTGCCATCGGAGACCGGGACAGACAAAGGCGGCGCGCGGGCGGGAGGAGGAGGAGAAGCGGGGAAGAAAGGGAGGAAGGAAAGAAAGAAGAAGAAAGCGCGAGCTGGCCACGGCCCGCCTTTGTCTCCGCCGCCGCTGCCGTCGCGGCTGCTCCCCGCCCCGCTCGCTCGCTCGCTCGCTCGCTGGCTGCCTCCCCCCGCCTGCCTTTGTCTCTCCGGCTCCTTGGCTCCGGCTCCTCCGGCTCCTTGGCTGCAGCCCCACCGCTCGCTCCGCCTCGCTGTAGCGGCTCCTCACTGCAGGGTGGGGTGGGGGTTGGGGGCCGGGCTGGCTCCAGTCCCGCGGGCGGCGCGGGTGCTCCGAGCGGGAGCGGGTCAGCCCTTCCTCGGGCGTAGGGGCGGGGGGGGGGGAGTCCCGCGGCGGCGGCTCCGAGCCCCGCAGGCACGGCCAGGATTCGGCTCCGCCGGGAAGCAGTGATGGGCTGAGCTCATACTTGGCCGCGCTTGAAAGCGTCGCCGCCGCCGCTCGTCGGGGCCCCGCGATGGCACTCGGGGAGCCGCGGGATTGACGGTGGGGCCCCGCGCCGCCCGCGCCCTGCTCCAGGGATAGCCGGCCAGCAAAGCCGTCTTCCACCCGGGCTGACGCCCCGTCCACTCCCGAGCGGCGGCGGCGTCGGACCCCGGCCGGCCCGCGGTGGAGGAGCGACCCCGCCCCCTCGGAAAGGTCTCCCCAGCGGGGCAAGGGGGGCTGCGGCTGCAGGGAAAGGCTGCGACTCTGCTCCCACGCCCAGAAGCCCTTGGGCAGCGCGCGCCCCAGACCCAGCGAGGGCGGGGGGGGGGTGCCCGGGCTACGTGCCCGAGGCGAGGAGTAGCGGGAAGGCAAGCAGGGCGAGCCGGCTGGTGGGGGGGGTGTCCCTGGACCTCTGACACGTGTGAATCTCGCCCCGCGCGCACACCTGGAGGGGCCGCCCCATAGCCCTCGGGGGTCCCGTCGTGTCCTCGGCTTTGGGGGCTCAGGCCAGCCCGCTCCGAACACCAGGAGGCGCGGAGTCGCCCCAGCGCCGCAGCTGCTTCCAATTTACCCAGCGCCGAGCGCGGGGGGAGCCGGGCGGGCGAGGCGGGTCCAGTCCCGGCCTGTGAAACGTGAGCCCGACGCCCCCCTTCCCCTCGCGGAGCCCCCGACCCGGCTGCCGCCCCCTCCCTCGCCGCGCCAACCCGGGAGGGGCTGCTCTGGCCCTTTCGCCGCTCTTTGGGGTGCTGGGCACGCGGGGCGGGGCTGGCCAGGTGGGGGGGCAGGTTTCGCGGTTTCGCGGCCGGGTCCCGGCGAGGTCCCGCCCATCTCCTACTCTGCTCGCGGGACAAAGCGGGGAGGGGGCGCAGCGCGACGGCGCCTCCGGGCGCTCCGGCCACCTACGTGCATCCTCTCTCCTGGCCATCCGCCTGTCCGCCTGGCGCTCCGGCCGCGGGTGGGGGGCTGGCCTGCCTCGGGCCGGCAGAGACCCCCGCGCCAGGCGCCGAAGGAGGAGAAGGGGGAGGCGAGGCGACGACGGCTCCGCGCTCGGCTGGGCTGCAGGATGGAGCGAGCCGAGGCTTAGCTGAAACCCGAGCCGCGCCGTCTGGCCCGCCCGCTCCTGCCCGGCCCCGCTTGCGCCGCGGCCCTGCGCGCCCCCTCTCCGCGCGCGCCCCGGCAGCCCTCCCCCCCAAAGGAGCGAGCCTGGGCGGGGGCTGCGCCTGCTCCGGAGCCGCGATGCGCTTGGCCGAAAGGAAGACCCTCCGCGCGGGGAGAAGGAAGGCGGCACTCGGCACATGCTCAGAGGCTTCTTTCTGCGCCGGATCGTGGCAGCCTCGGTTGGTGCGGCGGCTGAGCTCCCCAGCGTCCGCTCAGTTACAAACCGTAGTGCAACAATCGTGACCTTTTCACTGATGAATGAATGCGAGCGACAATGCCTGAAACGGCTCGTGATGCAAGCAAGGATTCAGAGGGGGAATCCGCTCCCCCCCCCCCCGGATCTCTCTTGTTCTGTCTTGTAGGTCACCTTCTCGCCGCCGCCACGATTTTTGCTGGACGAGATGAATTTTGTTCACGGACTTTGTTTCCTGTCCTTTCTATTCTGTCCCGTCTTCCGCCCCTGGAGGCGCTTCCGGCTGCAAGGCGGCTTGCAAAAGGTGACCCCGGTCCCAGCAGAGATGCCTCGCTGGAGAGAGAGCACGCCCCATTCTTCCTTCCCCTTCGGTCTCTCCCTTCATCCTGCGAGGCTGCCGGGCTGTGGGCTCCCCGTCCGCTTGCAGGTCTTTGCAAGGAGGCCGAGGAAGCAGCCCAGAGGCTTTCACCCCCCACCCCCGTTCAGCCTTGCAGGCCTGGGCAGGGACCACGCCGGGAAGCACCAGCCCTCACTTGCAAACAGCCTGCTGAGAGGCACCTGAGCCTCTTCTCCAGCATCGCCACCCATGCTGGCATCCACCCACCAGCTCAGTCAGATGGGCCTGCTCTTCTGCAGCCTCTGCTCCTGCAACCCTCTTGCTCAAGAGGCAGATGAAGGGCAGCACCCCTGGTTTCGCTGCACGGGGTGCTGCGCCTGGGGAGCCACGGGGCATCTCAGGTATGGCATAGTGAATTGAGCAGCACAGAAGGCGAGGGGCGGGGATGTTCCCCACAGGCCACCACTGAAATTTGAAAGGCTAAAATCTGCCCTGTTGGGGTGAGCAGCAATGTGGACCCATTTCCTGATAACACTGGGTTATTCCAGGCAGTACCAAGAAAGGAAAGATTTATTCTGAGTATTCATTATTACATTCATATTTAACATTTCCTGGAAGGCGCTCAAGTTGCACCTTCCCATTTTAGCCTCACAACAACCCTATGAGGTAGGTTTGGCTGAGAGACAGTGACTGGCCCCGAAGTCGCCCAGGGAGCTCCATGGCTGAAGAGGCAGCTGAGTCCTGGTCTCTGAGGTCGTAGCCCAGCCCAGCATGCTGGCTCTCCCAAAGAATCTCTCCAAACTTTGTGAAGGGGCATTCAGCACAAGAGGGGACCCTCTTCAGACCATCACAAGGCCATCAATCGCTGGGAAGGGCCAGTGTCTGGAAGGGGAAATAGATGCAACACATCCTAATGTCACCAGTTTCTGTGTTAATCTGTTCAAGCAGAGATAGCCATCCTCTGACACATTCACTTCCCTGGATTCATGAAACCTTCTCCTCTCTACACATGCATTGTAAAGAGTGGGATTGGAGGGAAATGAAATGCAGAGAAGTGCGGGCGGTAATAGGTGCATAGTTAACTGGTTTTTCACAAAACAGTTGCTGATAACACAGACATGCTGGCATTGGTGAGCCAAGCAACACACGTGGGTGGAAGCAGCGCCACAACAAGCACAGCGGCTTGTCTGTTGGGATGCAAAGGGCAGCTTAATAATAATAATAATACCACCTTTATTGTCAATGTACAAACACTCAATCTCATTGCACTCTGTGTACTTGTCACACAACACACCAACCCCGAAAGTCAGTTGCACTATATTATTTTCCATTCAGCAGCCTAACAGCCCACAGATAGAAACAGATTTTTAGCCTGTTGGTACTACTGATTATACTACTATGTCTCCTGCCCGAGGGTAGAAGATTAAAGAGGTGCTGGCTGGGGTGTGAATTGTCCCTGAGGATTTTTCTCACTCTCCTAAGGCAACGATCCCTTGCAATGTCATCTAGCGAGCTCAGGGGACAGCCCATGATATCATGCGCTGTCTTCACCACCCTCTGTAAAGACTTTCTTCCTGAGGACCAGGCTGACAGGGCAAGACCTAAAGGAGGTGCATTTTGACAAGAGCGTGGAAGGCCACACACAAACACACCCTTCCTGCTGGAAGACAGTGCCTGGGTCAGGGTGCTTCTGGGCAAAGGCTAGCAACATGGAGGCTTCACTTTAGAAAAAAACAGGGGTGGAAGAGCCAGTGTGGTGTAGTGGTTAAGAGCGGTAGTCTCGTAATCTGGGGAACCGGGTTCGTGTCTCCGCTCCTCCACCTGCAGCTGCTGGGTGACCTTGGGCCAGTCACACTTCTCTGAAGTCTCTCAGCCTCACTCACCTCACAGAGTGTTTGTTGGGGGGGGGGGAGGAAGGGAAAGGAGAATGTTAGTCGCTCTGAGACTCCTGAAGGGGAGTGAAAGGCGGGATATCAAATCCAAACTCTTCTTCTTCTTCTTCTTCATCATCCATGAGGCACCGAAAGTGTCTAACCAAGTGCACCCTTCTGTTCTGTCTGCACATGGAGCTTTCCTTGGGTTTGACCCCCATGTCCACTGGGGACAGAGTCAGGGGAACTGGTGAAGCTCTTTTGGAACTATTTTTGGCTCAGATAGGTGGATCCTCCGGCAACAAGAATATAGATAGATAATTTAGTTGGCATACTGTACTTGGACTTTTGAGAAGCTTTCAACAAAGTCCCTCAGCACAGACTCCTGAGCCAGCTTAGAAGTCAAGGAAGAAGAGGAGAGGATCTCTTGAGGATCAGGAATTGGGAGACAATAGAGGAGTGTGCCATTGGGAGTGAAGTCAAAATGTTAGAAGATAGCAAAGACTATTTACAGAAACATTGCAAAATTAATGAATGTTAGAATGATTTTGGAATGAATTTATGTGATTTAAGCAGAAATGTTACAAAGATTTAGGAAAAAACAGACTGTTAATTGCTGAAAGGAGGGAAAGTAAAGTTATATTAATATCAAGATAAATTACAGGACAAAAATTTGAAAAGAGGGAAAGGATTTGCTGAAATGGATAATTGACCTAGAATACAAAAAAGGGAGGTGTGAGGAGGTCAGGGAAATAAGCTAATGAAAGATAAGTAATGGGAAGATTTGTTGTATTTTTCCTTTTTTTTTCTTTTTGCTTAATGGATTTTAATTCTCTGCTCTTTCTTTTTCTTTTTTCTTTTTTGTATTTTATCTTTTTTTTGTTTAAAATGATGTTTTTTCTTTTTTCTTTTTGTACCTCTAAAATTTTTAATAAATATCTTATATATAAAAAAAAATGTTAGAAGATAACAGTGCCTGCTGTGGCTCTTGAAGTTGACGCAGGAGAGACATGTTTTGTTGCAGCTGGGGCAAATCTATAGTGTGTACACATTTGGAATACACTGTTCAGTTCTGGTCACCTCACCTCAAAAAGGATATTGTAGAATTGAAAATGGTTCAGAAAAGGGCTATCAGAATGATCCAGGGGATGGAGTGATTTACCTATGAGGAAATGGGCTTTGGGGACTTTTTGGTTTAGAGAAAAGGCATGTAAGAGGTTACATGATAATTTTATAAAATTATGCATGTCCTGGAGAAAGTGGACCCCATTTTTCTCCCTTTCTCCTAACGCTAGAACTCCTGGGCATCCAATGAAACAGCACGTTGGAAGATTCAGGACAGATAAAATACTTCTTCACACAGCACCTATGGAATTCTCTCCCACAGGAGGCACTGATGGCCCCCAACTTGGATGACTTTAGTAGAGGCTTAGACCAATTCATGGAGGATAAGGCCATCAGTGGCTCTATTTTGCCTGAATGGTTGGTTGGAGGCAGCATGCTTTGTAGGAGGAGCTGCTGGCAATCACAGGAAGAGAGAAGGGGTGCTGCACTTGTGGGCATCTGGTTGGCTGCTGTGAGAATAGAATGCTGGACTAGGGGGCCCAATAGGGCTTTCCTTGTGCTCTTACCCTCTGACTATTAATCCTGCCCCAGACTGGAGAAAAATAATGCCTCCTTCCTCTTATTCCTTCCGACTCAGACTCCACTTGGGATTTAGAAGAGGCTTATCCATGGCTGCCAGACCCTCAGACAGCCTTGCTACTGCCTCTCATCCCACCTGTCAAGTCTGACCTCAGCTGTGCACTGCACACAGCCTTGGGGAGACCCAAGAGGGTTATTGGGTTGTCATTTTTATTTTGATTATGTATTTTGTGGTTTTATATTTTGATTTTATTCTGTGAACCACCCCGAAACCTCCAGGTATAGGGCAGTATATAAATTAAATAAATAAATGATGATTATGATGATTCTGGCAAGTTCCCCACTGAGCTAAGTCCTGCAGGTGGCTGCTGCTGCCCACTTTACACAACTGGCAACAGGTAGAGTATGTTGTTGGCAGATGGAGAGGGTGTGTGCAAGGGGAGAGTGGGCAGCCTGAGCCCAGGCCACTGCAGCAGCTACCGGGAGCTGAGAAAACACCACAAACAAGGTTGAGAGGATTTTGTAGAGAGATTTGGAAGAGTCCACAAGATCAGAAGCACTTGGTATGCCCCACTGGCCTCCGCTGGCTCCAGACCATTTCTGCTGGGGGCGACTCATTCGCTGTGTTGACATAATATATGGTCTCTTTGCCTCTTTGCATGATGTTTTGATTAAAATATTAGTGCTGGGCTATCTTGGTGTAGCACATTATTGGGCAGTCACCCAATAGTCAGGGCAAACCAGCCGACACTTCCCAATGAATAGGGAGTTTGTGAAGGTCCCAAGAGGGTCCTCTTTTGTGCTGAATGTCAGGGAGATAAACAATGTGTGTGAACATTTTTAATGAAACCAGGCAGCTTTGTTCAGAGTAGGGGGCTGGTGGGTGAGCTGCGATTGTCAGTCTCCATGGCTACAAAGTTAAATCTAAAAACTGGTGGGGGGGGTACTTGTGAGATTGTCCCCCCCCAAAAAAATGTGAGGTGCTGCTGTTCTTGAAAAACCCATCCTCTGGCTGGATTCTGGGCTTAGGTTTCAGCTGAGCTGGCCTTTAGAGAATTAATTGCAAGCAGCTCTGTCCATAAATCTTTAGAGTATTTTTCTTTATTAACACTCTGGGGTTTTGAATGTGAAATAAGATGTAATGTTTGTTGAAAGGGGACTTTGTTTTTAAACCAAAATGCAGCTGCCTTGAAAGCAGAGCTCTCTGCTGCCTGTTTCCAAAATGGAGTTGAGTCTGAGATCATCATCCCTTCTACCACTTCCCACATTGCCTATGTTTCCTTGAGTGCAGATTTCTGGACTGAAACATCTATTCCACAAGCGACAAGAAGTGTCTGGCTGCACCAACAGCAGAAGACTCCCACCAGCTGTGCTGCAAACTGTCCTGCAGGCACAGATCAGAGCAGTCGGCTCTCGCGAAGGTGGCAGAGCCGCAGAGCTGCCCTTTCAAAGGTCCATGCAGGAGGGCAGCATGAGCAGAGACCACTTGGTGGGCAGGAACTAATGCCTCCTTAGGGAGGCACGTATCCCTCCTTCGCCTGCCAGTTCTCCATGGCAAATGCCCCACCCCTGCCTCTTTTTTGTGAGGAAAATTCTCTATTGGTGTTTTCTTCTGAAAACCACAAAATACATAGAAACAAAACAACAAATGCAAACCTAAGTCAGAAAGTCCATCCCGGCCCCCAGTCAGCCTGCCAAACTGAAGGTAGACCCAGTGGAGGGACTGGTGAAGTTTCATTTGCAGAGAATTGGTGGGTGGAGATTAGGGTTAAGCCTCCCCCACCACCTGTAAGTATTGGTTTCCTGCTTCCTCATCTCCATGTTATGTGAACAAAATAAGACTTGGAAACACATCTGCTGTGCTCCTCCCTCTCCTTCCCCACCAGCCTGGAGTTTTTGGAGTGCAGAAAAGGAGCAGAGAATTTTCAGTGAAGTTCCTGACATTTGTAGCAACCCTGGAAAGGCTTTGAGCTCTGCGTCATGGAGTCCAAATGAAAGCAGATGCTCAAAACCTAAAATAGATGACTATACACAAAACAGATGTCGGGCCAAACCAGTATCTTCATTACCAAACACGATACAACACAGACTCTAAATGTAAAAATAGTTTGAGGAGACCCTTTGACACACCTTCACTCAGTTCTAGCATCACTCCTTCCTCAATCCAGAGAAACCAAACTGAAAGGTCACCCCCCCCCCCATTTCAGCTGTAAAGTGGAGCAAGAGCAAAGCTCTTTTCCACGAGACCCATCAGAGGAAGCCAAACGCCAGGAGTCTGAGACACATCTGCAGCTGACACTTCAGTGTGCTGGGGATACACTCTGGACACTTCATGCAATGTGTGTGGCAGAAACAATGTTTTATTTTTCATAATGTACACTGCCTTGATATAGAATCATAGAACTGTAGTGTTGGAAGTAACCCCAGGGCTCATCTAGTCCAACCCCCTGCAATGCACAGCTAAGAAACCCCTGACAGATGGCCACCTGACCTCTGTTTAAAAACCTCTATGATTCTATGAAATTGTTGCTGTTATTCCAATAGCTCATTTATAAAAGTATTTCTGTATTGCCATATCCTAAAATATTAGGTTCCAGGAGGTGTGCCGTTTTCCAGTTGCAAAGATTCACAATGTGTCAGAGAAGTTGCCCAATGGGACAGCTCAGTCAGTAGAGCATGAGTCATGGGTTTGAGCCCCTCCTTGAGCAAAAAGATTCCTGCATTGCAGGGGTTGATCATCCTTGTGGTCCCTTCAAACTGTTTCATTCTATGCTTCTGAAGAAGCCCACTCACCACAACCCCTTCCTTCGGATTCATGTGGGTACAAAGGATACTGCCAGACAGTCTTTGAGGTATTGCAAGGGACTAGGAAGCTCTGGGCAGGACGCTGAAGGGCCTTGGGGCACACGTGGTCTGTTCATCACTCCTTCCTGCTGAAGGTCATGACCCAGGAGGAGGGAAAAACACAGGAAGCCAACCTCTGGCTGTCCGTGGTGTCGTCAGGAAAGAATCCTAGAATCATAGAGTTGGAAGAGACCACAAGGGCCATCGAGTCCAACCCCCTGCCAAGCAGGAAACACCATCAGAGCACTCCTGACATATGGTTGTCAAGCCTCTGCTTAAAGACCTCCAAAGAAGGAGACTCCACCACACTCCTTGGCAGCAAATTCCACTGTCAAACAGCTCTTACTGTCAGGAAGTTCTTCCTAATGTTTAGGTGGAATCTTCTTTCTTGTAGTTTGGATCCATTGCTCCGTGTCCGCTTCTCTGGAGCAGCAGAAAACAACCTTTCTCTCTCCTCTATGTGACATCCTTTTATATATTTGAACATGGCTATCATATCAGCCCTTAACCTCCTCTTCTCCAGGCTAAACATGCCCAGCTCCCTTAGCCGTTCCTCATAAGGCATCGTTTCCAGGCCTTTGACCATTTTGGTTGCCCTCCTCTGGACACGTTCCAGTTTGTCAGTGTCCTTCTTGAACTGTGGTGCCCAGAACTGGACACAGTACTCCAGGTGAGGTCTGACCAGAGCAGAATACAGCGGCACTATTACTTCCCTTGATCTAGATGCTATACTCCTATTGATGCAGCCCAGAATTGCATTGGCTTTTTTAGCTGCCGCATCACACTGTTGGCTCATGTCAAGTTTGTGGTCAACCAAGACTCCTAGATCCTTTTCACATGTACTGCTCTCAAGCCAGGTGTCACCCATCTTGTATTTGTGCCTCTCAATTTTTTTGCCCAAGTGCAATACTTTACATTTCTCCTTGTTATAATTCATCTTGTTTGTTTGGGCCCAGTTCTCTAATCTGTCAAGGTCGTTTTGAAGTGTGATCCTGTCCTCTGGGGTGTTGGCCACCCATCCCAGTTTGGTGTCATCTACAAATTTGATCAGGATGCCCTTGAGTCTATCATCCAAGTCGTTGATAAAGATGTTGAATAAGACCGGGCCCAAGACAGAACCCTGTGGCACCCCACTAGTCACTCTTCTCCAGGATGAAGAGGAACCATTGATGAGCACCCTTTGGGTTCAGTCAGACAGCCAGTTACAAACCCACTGAGTGGTAGCATAGTCAAGACCGCATTTTACCAGCTTCTTTATAAGAATATCATGGGGCACCTTGTCAAATGCCTTGCTGAAATCAAGGTTGGCTACATCCACTGCGTTCCCTTCATCTACCTGGCTTGTAATTCTGTCAAAAAATGAGATCAGGTTAGTCTGACATGACCTATTTTTCAGAAATCCATGCTGACTATTGGTGATCCCAGGAATCCTTTCTAGGTGCTCACAGACTGTTTGCTTAATGATCTGCTCCAGAATCTTCCCTGGTATTGATGTCAGACTGACTGGGCGGTAATTATTTGGGTCCTCTCTTTGAAAATAGGGACAACATTTGCCCTCCTCCAGTCTGCCGGGACTTCGCCTGTTTCCCAGGAATTCTCAAAGATGACTGCCAGTGGTTCTGAGATCACATCTGCCAGTTCTTTTAATACTCTTGGATGCAGTTCATCTGGCCCTGGAGACTTGAATACATCTAAACTAGCCAAGTATTCTTGTACTATCTCCTTAGTTATTCTGGGCTGTGTTTCCTCTGCTGAATCATTTGCTCCAAATTCTTCAGGTCGGGCATTATTTTCTTTATCGGAGAAGACGGAGGCAAAGAAGGCATTGAGGAGTTCAGCCCTTTCTGTGTCCCCTGTTTGCATTTCACCATCTTCTCCTCTGAGTGACCCCACTGTTTCTTTGTTCTTCCTTTTGCTACGAACATACCCATAAAAGCCTTTTTTTTTGTTTTTAACCTCTCTAGCAAGCCTGAGTTCATTCTGTGCTTTAGCTTTTCTGACTTTGTGTCTACACGTGCTGGCTATTTGTTTGAATTCCTCTTTGGTGGTTTCCCCCCTTTTCCATTTTTTGTACACATCCTTTTTTAAACTTAACTCAGTTAAAAGTTATTTAGATAGCCACCCTGGCTTCTTTAGGCACCTTCCATGTTTCCGTCTCATTGGTATTGCCTGAAGTTGTGCTTTTACTATCTCCCTCTTAACAAACTCCCAGCCATCATGAACTCCCATTCCTTTTAGTAATACTGTCCATGGGATCTCACCCAGCACTTCCCTAAGTTTTATGAAGTCGGCTTTCTTAAAGTCAAGAAATTGAGTCCTAGTATGCTTGGCTGCTCCTTTACGCTGTATAGTAAACTTCAGAAGAGCATGATCACTCGCGCCTAATGATCCTTCCACTTCTACCCCACTAACCAGGTCATCAACATTGGTTAGGACCAGATCTAAAACGGCTGTTCCTCTTGTTGCTTCTCCCACTTTCTGGACAATGAAGTTGTCTGCAAGGCCAGCGAGGAATCTGTTTGACCTTATGCTCTTGGCTGAGTTTGACATCCAACAAATATCCAGGTAATTGAAGTCCCCCATTACTACTATCTCCCTTCCTTTTGCATGCTTGGCCATCTGTTCCAGGAAGCCATCATCTATGTCCTCCGTTTGGCTTGGGGATCTATAGTAAACTCCCACAATGAGGTCCCTGTTATTCTTCTCTCCCTTAATTTTGACCCAAATGCTCTCACTTTGGTTTTGAGGTTCTAAATTTTGGATCTCTTCACAGGTATACACATCCCTGACATATAACGCCACTCCTCCTTCTTTGTTGTCTGGTGTGTTTCTCTGAAATAGATTGTATCCCTCCATTATTACATTCCAGTCGTGGGACTTATCCCACCAGGTTTCAGTGATGCCTATTATGTCATATTTAGTTTGCTGTACCAAGAGCTCAAGCTCATCTTGTTTATTTCCCATGCTTTGCGCATTAGTGTACAGACATTGAAGTCCATTAATCATTCCCCCGTGTCTCTTATTTAAGGATTTTTTCCTCCCACCACTAGGTCTGCATGCTGTTTGCTTCATTTGGTCTATGACATTTGGATGATCATCTTCATCAATTGATAGACTCCTACCTTCAGGAGCACTGTCTCCCTCCCCCACATTAGTCAGTTTAAAGCCCTCCTGATGAGGTTTCTGAGATTTTTTTCAAAAACATTCCTCCCAACCGTTGTGAGGTGCAGCCCATCGCTTGCCCGAAGTCCATCTTCAAGAAACTGCAGTCCATGATCTAAGAATCCAAACCGTTCCTGTTTACACCATTTGCGAAGCCAGTTGTTCACTGCCACTATTTTTCCCTCTCTCCCTGGGCCACGTTGTTCAACTGGGAGGACAGATGAGATGGCAATTTGTGCATTTAATTGCTTCAATTTCCTGCCCAGAGCCTCGTAGTCTCTTTTGATCTTCTGGAGGCTATTGCTTGCAGTGTCATTGGTTCCCACATGAACCAAGAGGAAGGGGTATTTGTCAGTGGTTTTTATGATTCCTTGCAGTCATTCAGTTACGTCTTGGATCTTAGCCCCGGGAAGACAGCACACTTCCCAAGACATCTTGTCAGGCCCACAGATCACTGCTTCTGTTCCCCTCAGTAGGGAATCCCCTATCACCACTACACGCCTCCTCTTAGGTCTGGTCGGGGTTCTTCCGTGATCTGTCCGTTCCAAGGTCGCCTGCACATTCCCTGAGGACTGACTTTGCTGCTCGTCTTCATATACCTGATCGACTGTAATGAAAGAGAGATCCTCAAATGGAGTCTGCTCTTCGTCTTCCATGTTAGGGGAGAGGACCTCAAAGTGATTGTGTATTTCTAAACAATCAGAGCGAACCCTGGGCCTCCTACCTCTTTGAGTCATGTTTCTCCATATATCTGGCTCCTGTGTTGGTGAACTAGCCTCCTTCTCAGGGGAGTCCCCTGTCTCCTCCTTGGTGGAGACGGTGTGCTCTGTTGCTTCCAAGAAGAGCTCCAGCTCTCTAATTCTTTGGAGCGTAGCTACACGTTCCTCCAGTTGCTGGACTTTATCTTTTAAGAGGGCAATCAACATGCAATTGCTGCAGGTAAAGCTGCCTGCAACCTTTGGCAAGATGGCAAACATTGCGCAGGAACCGCAGGTGACTGCAGCCGTTCCCTCACCCTCCATCTTGAGAATGTGTCGTTGGGGGTGCCTACAGCGGTCCTCCATCATAAAAAGCGTGAAGACAGGACAAATAACTCCCCCCCAAAAAACCTAGGTCTCCCCCAACAAGCGTTTGAGACTAGCTCCCCTAAATCTAAAAGATGGATCAAACTGTGCGCGCCTTGCTGCGCGCGGCGCTGCCCTGCAAGCTCTGATAAGCTCCTCCCACAGCTATGTTGGGATACTGCCAGGGAGATATCAGCTATCATGGCCTCCACGTCGCCTCCGGACGATCCATCGATCTCCCGTAGATACAGTATCAGCAATTAGCGACACGAGCTCCAAAAAATAGCTTGCCACATTCCAGAGCTGATGCACGCTCTATCAGCAGAATTCGCACGGTGAAAGATGCACGCAGGAGAGCATTATTTAGAAGTTTATTCAGCGTTGGTCAGAACAAAGGAAAAAACATGACTGCCTGCTTGCGTGTTCAGGCACAGAGAGAGAGACAACAACTCTATCAAAACAGAAACATCCTGTCAACAGGAAATACACAGACTCTGTGACTCACAAAGCCTGCTCCCTTTTAAGGTGGAACGGAAATATCCTAACAAGCTAATCACCTGCCTCAACAGAAACCCTGCCCCCTTTGACCTTTGCACAGGGAGAGCAGCTAATCAGCCACAAAGAAACACACACACAAGAAAACCCTTTTTGCTCCTTTGGATTCTTGGGCCATGGTTACTTCTTTGAGGAAAGGACTTTGACTAAACATCAGGAAGACCTTTCTGATGGTATGAGCTGCTCAATAGTAGAGCGGACTCCCTTGGAAGGTAGTGGTGGACTCTCCTTGGTTGGAGTTTTTTAAGCAGAGATTGGATGGCCAGCCATCAGGGGCTCTTTAGATGAAGTGCGTGACATTCCTGGGGTGCCAGGCGCATTTTGCTACTGGCATGGGTCCAATTGTGGCTATGTGGAGATTTCTGGGAACCAAGTAGACAACTGACATCTCCACCAAGCCAGCTGACGCATGTGCAGCAAAAGCTGTGTGTCTTGTGCTTCTGTGCAGCTGCGCAAATTATGGAACCCTTGCTGGGCATCTTAGTCCTCCATCATCACTTCAAGGAAAGTAACTGCAGAGATATTCGGCTGTGCTGCAGCCTTTCCACAGCCACTCCGATGGAACTCACAGACCACAGTTTAAAAACCCCTGCCTTAGTCCATTGTTAAATACCTTTTCCATTTCCACTGTGTGTGTTTCTTCTTCTGGGACAAGTGAATGGTTGCTACAAGCGACAATCAAGCAATGTAGTGGAGATCAAAAAACCACAGAAGGGAACTCAAATGTCATCTAGTCCAACCCTCTGGCGAATAGACATTCTCTTGTGGCGACTGTAACCTAGATTTAAGGTGCTCTTTTGCTATTTAGTGCCTAGCTTTTATATATATATATATATATATATATATATATATATATATATATATATATATATGCAGGGGGTTGGACTAGATGACCCTTAGGGTTCCTTCCAACTCTACTATTGTATGATTCTACCTTCTGTGGTTGAATCTGGCTAAAAGGATGCCAAGTGAGCCCTGTGTGTGTGTGTTTTCCTGGCAGAGGAAGGACTTGAGAAAGCTCCCTGGCCTGAGCTGCCCTCCTTTAAAGCAGGAGAAAGCTTCATCTCTAACACAGGAAATGTATATACTGAGCTACTGGAATAGCAACAACAACTTCATAGGATCATAGAATGTAGAGTTGGAAGAGACCCAAGGGAGTCTCTTGCAATGAAGGAATCATAGTTAAAGCATCCACAGTCACACTGCATCCACTTTTTCTGCAGGTCCATAATATGCTTCTCCTCCTCCAGTGCAGAGGAAGTGTCCAGTTCTGGACGCCCCACTGTAAGAGGGATATTGACAAGCTGGAAGGTGTGCAAAGAGGGTGGTGATGAAGGGCCTGGAAACCAAGCCTTACGAGGAAGGGTTGAGAGAGCTGGGCATTGTCAGCCGGGAAAAGAGGTTCTGCCAGCCTGCGATGAAAGGGACTTGATCCTGTCCTGTCACCACTTGCAAACAGCCCTTAGCATCTTCTGGTTTCGCTTGGTGCCAAGAACGTGACGACCCGGCCGTGGGCTTTCGCGCGGGCCTCCTCCTCTCCTCTCCTCTCCTCTCCTCTCCACCGCCGCGTGAGGGATGCGCCAGGGGGAGGGAGGGGGAGGAAGCCGTCCGCGCCCTTTCCTGCCTCTCCGTCTCGCCGCTTCTGGAGCCTCCTCGGCCTCGGGATGGGAGAGGAAGCCCGAGGGGGCGGCGGGCTTCCGATCCCCTCCGGAAAGGGAGGGCGGCGCCCGAGTCTGCCTGAAGCGCCGCCGGGAGAGCCGGGCATCTTTCTTGGCTCCCTCTCGGGGCGTTTGCCGTCCCTGCAGCGACGGGGCGGGGGGCAGCAGGGCGCGCGCGCCCGGGAGAGGGACGAGGCGGAGGCGCGCGCGAGAGGCTCCTTCCCGCTCGCTTAGGCGGCGGGGCCGCGCAGGGCCGGGAAAGCGCCGCTGCCCCCGAGGGGGAAGGAGACGTGCCTCTCGCCGAAGCAGGAGCCCGAGGGGCGCGGAAGCAGCCCGGCCGCAGCCCGGCCCGTCTCTCGGCCGCCAAGAGAGACTCCCCGGCCAGGGCAATGCCAGGGTCCTCGGTGCCTCTTCAAGCCCCGGTTTGGCGACGGACGGAAGAAGAGGCTGCAGCCGAACGGGGTCCGAGGAGCCGCCAGGAGGACGCGAGGAAAACGGGAGCCGCCGCTCGCTGCCGCGCTCCCATCCCAAGACGCGGAATGACGGAGCAAGAAATAGTCCAGTCGGTAGAGAATGAGACTCTCAAGCTCAGGGTCGTGGGTTCGAGCTCCACTCTGGGCAACAGATTCCTGCATCGCCGCGGGTTGGACTAGATGACCCTCGTGGTCCCTTTAACTCTACAATTCTATAAACAAATTCTGCATGCCTGTTCACCCTAGAACAGGAAGGTGCCAAAACTGCACCAACAGCTAGTAGCCAGGAGGACCAGGCTCTACCTGCAGCCTCGGACGCATTATGCCTCTGAAGAGCAGTTGCTGGGAATCACCCAAGGGCAGAGCACTGTTGCAGTCATGTTCAGCAAGCCAGCTTCCCATCGGGCATCAGGGTGGGCATTGTGAGAACAGGCTGGCACACTAAATGGGCCACTGGCCCAATCCCGCTGGCTCACCTCATGCTCTTATGCACGCACGCACATTTCTTTATATATCACTATTCATTAAAGGTATCACGGGTTTAAAACAGTTGAACATAAAACCAAATAATGCAAACCGTGTAAAAAGTTAAAATCAGAAATCAGCTGTTGTGGAAGGATGTATTTTTAACTGCCTGCATAAGCCTAGCAGAAGAGTTTCCAGCAGGCGCTGAAAAGTTGAAACAGAAGGTGCCTGCTGAATCTTTGTTGGCAGAGAGTTCCACAGAACTGGGCCAATGGCAATGAAGGCCATGTTACGTGGTGATGTAAAATGAGCCTCACCAAATTTGGAGGTGGCCAACAACACTCCTGCAGATGATCTGGGATACAGGGGGTTTAGTCCCCAAGGTTTCCTGGGCCTAAGCAGTTCAAGAAGAACCTTGAACATGGCTCCATAGTGAGTGTGCCCACTTACAAGTGCAGCTGTTTGATCAATGGTGGCACATGTTCTTGAGCAGAAGCTCCCGTAATCAGTCTGGCTGCTGCATTCTGCACTGGCCAGAGCTTCCGAACCAGACCCAAGGGCAGCTCCACGTAGAGCACATTGCAGTAATCCACCCTTGAGGTTACCGACACATGATCTGCAGCAGTCAGGCTCTCCCTGTCCAGGAACAGCCAGAGCTGGTCAAAGGCTTCTCTAGTGACCAAGTTCCTGCAAGTGACACACTTGCTCCTTCAGAGGGAGGGCCACCCCATCCAGAACTGGTAACCTGCCTGCCTCTGGAACATGGGAACCACCTGCCCCAGGGCCTGTCCTCAGAGGCCCTCATCCAGTCCACCACTGCATTCAGACACTGATCCAGAGCTGTCATTGCCTCTCCTGGTTCAGATGCCATGGAGAAGAAAAGCAGCAGACCTGTAATACCTTGCCTCAAAATACCACATGGCTGCTCCCAGCGGCTTCATAAAGATCAGGGCGGTCCAACTTCACCCAGTGGGCTGCAAGAGCACTTTGACATGGGATCCGAGTGCTGCACACTGCCTTGAATGTGAGAGGGGAGAGCAAGGCCAAAATCTGGCACACAGCACTCCTCGTCATGCTTTCCCATTCCCAAAGCCCAGTGCCTCGCTGACCTGGTTTTGGGAATGCAGCATGAGTGTCAAATGTTGCTGAGGGCTGCCAAAAAAGGCCTTGAGGGCCGCATGTTCAACCACCCTGGTATAAAACAAAAAAATTCCTTCCAGTAGCACCTTAAAGACCAACTAAGTTAGTTCTTGGTATGAGCTTTCATGTGTATGCACACTTCTTCAGATGTCTGATACTTCTTCAGGTATCTGAAGAAGTGTGCATGCACACGAAAGCTCATACCAAGAACTAAGTTAGTTGGTCTTTAAGGTGCTACTGGAAGGAATTTTTTTGTTTTGACTATGGCAGACCAACACGGCTACCTATCTGTAACTGGCACCCTGGTATAGGTCCTAATTAATATTAGGGAGATGCTATGTTGGTTGTTGAGTGGCATGAATCTGTCTCAGGAGACAGTGCAGGAGTGTGCCTTCAGGGTGAAGTCAAACCGTTGGGGTTGCAGGGCCTGCTGTGGCTGTAAAGACTGATACAGGAGAGGCCTGTTTTGTTCCATCTGGGGCAGATGAAGGTGTCCGGTTGTGCTGCTGCAGATGCACCATGGCGGTTCTTCTCTCTGCGCCCTTCCAGCGGTCGCTTCTCCTCTGGGCACTGCTGGGGATGCAGGACCTCACTGTCAGTCTCCGGGCACTGCGGGAGAGGATAGTGCCCTGCAGAAACCCAGGTGCCAGGGGGCTGAGCAGATGCAAAGGGAACCCGCAACACTGCGCCTGCCCTCCCTCCCACCGCCGTCCCGTCAGGCCCGGGTGGGACTACAACTCCCATCACCCCCGAGCTCTGGCCTCGCTAGCGAGGGGTGATGGGAGTTGTAGTTCAACAACATCTGGGGACCCACCAGTGGATCTAGTGAGCCAGCCCCGCCCGGAAGAGCCGCTGGCCCCGCTCTCCGGCTATGGCCGCCCCGTCCTGGGCGTCTCCGAGGCGCCCCCCTCCCAGGACCGGCTTCGGGGCCAGACGCGGAAGCCCACCTCCCCTGGCTCCGCGACCAGGAAGTCCCGCCCCGAAGCCGCGGAGCTGGTTCCGGCGGCGCCCCGTCGCTCTGGGCACGTGGGAGCGTTGCCGGGCGACGCGCTGAGCCGCCGCTTCCGCCCGGGCGAGGTGGGCTCATGGGCCGGCGGCGGCGGGAGCAAGAGGCGGCTCCTCGGCCCGCGCCGCCCCCGCCCCGGCGGGTCGCGTCCACGGGGGGCAGCAGCGCCGCCAGCAAGCGGTCCGCCGCCGCCATGGGCTACACGCGCGACCGCTTCGCGCTCCGGATGGCGCCCGCGGGAGGCCGCCGCGCCCCCGTCATCCACCGGTGAGCGAGCCCGGAGCCGGGTCTGGCTTCCCGTCGAGCGCGGGGGCGCCCCTGAGCGCGTGCAGAGTGCAGGCCTGCGCCCCCCCCCGGCGCCCCCCCGGCCTTGTGAGCTCCTTGGTCAGCTTGCCTAAGGCTCTCTTGAAGCCGCTCCCAAGGACTTCTCACAAGAAGCATTGGGGTAGAATCCTGGATCTGTAGAGCTGGAAGGGACCCCGAGGGTCATCTAGTCCAGCCCCCTAACAGACGGTCATCTGCTTGAAAACCTTCCAGGAAGGTGGTTCCTCTCTAGAGAGCGGCCTGGCGCCGACCCCCGGAGCAGGTGGAGTGTTCCTGGCTGAAGGAGGTCCGTCAGAAAACCAGCTGCTGAAGCTGCTTGTTAGCAAGGCCGCCCCCTTAACTCTTCTCAGGATATTGAGCCCAAACCTATTGCTGTCGGTCCAGCTTGCATGAATGAATTGTGCTCTGTGAAGAAGTTCTTCCTTCTGCCCTGCATCTCCCAGCGCCCACTCACCCGGTGGCCTCCTTGGGTTGCAGTTTTGTGAGAGAGGGAGAAGAGCTCTGCACAGACATCTTTCTCATCGCCCCTCACCCACCTTTTCCGTGGGTTCAAAAGCCCTCATGGGGGAACGGATAAAGGAGCCCCACTTTGCCACCTGTTGACTGTGTGAAACAGAAACACCACAGTCATAGGACGAAACCTCTGCCATTTGCTAGGAATCGCAAGTGGGGAGAGGAGAGGGTTGCTCAGGGTCTCCTTGTGGGCTTCCGAGATCCCGTGGGAACAGGATGCTGGGTGGGCCTTCTTTGGCCTGATCTGGAAGCCAAGCTCTTCTTGTTTACTTTTTGCATATGTTTATATTGTGCCATTAAAAGACAGGAAATGGCTTTTCCTTTTCCCATCTGGAAAAGCAGCTGGCAGAGAAACCAAAATGAGCCTGTTCTGGAACAAAATATAGCATGCATTGTCCATGACCACAAACAGTTCATACGCAGCAGCCCTGAGGACTTCTTTCATGATAGCCCACCTCCAGCTGAGCTCTTCTGAAGTCTGTCATGGGATCTCAAGTATAAAACTAGAGGTGAACTCCATGTGCATCTTCTGTGGCATGTGGGCAGGAAACTGCCAGCACTAATAATAATTAATAATAATAAATTTTATTTATATCCCGCCCTCCCCAGCTGAAGCCGGGCTCAGGGCGGCTAACAACAATAAAACAGTACAACACAACACAACACTCTAAAATTATTCATTATAAAATTAATTCAAATCAAACCAATGGCAACCATTGGGCCAGAGCTCCGCGAAGATTGCTGAAGGAGGGAGTAGGCTGTGCCCTGGCCAAAGGCCTGGTGGAACAGCTCTGTCTTGCAGGCCCTGCGGAAAGATGTCAAGTCCCGCAGGGCCCTAGTCTCTTATGACAGAGCGTTCCACCAGATCGGAGCCACAGCCGAAAAAGCCCTGGCTCTAGTTGAGGCCAGCCTAACCTCTCTGTGGCCTGGGACCTTCAAGGTGTTTTTATTTGAAGACCGTAAGTTTCTCTGTGGGACATACCAGGAGAGGCGGTCCCGTAGGTACGAGGGTCCTAGGCCGTATAGGGCTTTAAAGGTTAAAACCAGCACCTTAAACCTGATCCTGTGCTCCACCGGGAGCCAGTGCAGCTGGTCCAGCACCAGGTGAATGTGATCGCGCAGCGAAGACCCCGTAAGGAGTCTCGCCGCGGCATTCTGCACCCGCTGGAGTTTCTGGGTCAGTCTCAAGGGCAGCCCCACGTAGAGCAAGTTACAATAATCCACTCTGGAGGTGACCTTCGCGTGGATCACAGTGGCTAGGTCAGGGCGAGAGAGGTAAGGAGCCAACTGCTTAGCTTGGCGGAGCCACTTAGTTTATTTACTTACATGGCTTGCATTCCACTCAATAGTCAATGTCTTGCGGGTGGGTAACAGTGACGGCTGTATTCGCCGGTGGTGAAAGAAATGTAGCTGCAAATCTCACATAACCATGTGAACAGCCCATATATCTCCAATGTGGCAGCTTTTGCTGTGTAGGACATGCGGATGGTTGTTCCTTCTTTATTTGAAATTTCTATATGCCGCCCTCCATTACTTCCTGTGTTCTCTCTCATAGGGGCTACTATGTCCGGGCCCAGGCAGTGGAACACTGTGTCCGGGCATTCCTGCTCAGCACTCAGGGCTGCCCCCTGAGGCAGGTAAGCTGGGGCGGGCAAAGAGCAGCCGCCACCCCTGTTGCTGCGGAGGGTTTTGCTGTGTGGTGGGTGCTGATGTTGCAAACTCCTTTCCCTGCAGATCATCTCCTTGGGCGCAGGCTTTGACTCCCTCTTCTTCTTCCTCAAGAGCGAGGGGCTTCTGTGCCACACAGTGGTCTTTGAGGTTGATTTTCCAGATGTGGCACGCCCTAAAGCAGCCCTCATCAGAGGAACGGAGGAACTGATCACCCTGGTGGGGAAAGACGCTTCTGCACAGGCTCTAGGTATGGCGGTTGGCAATCTTGCCGGTCTCCACACACAGTGAGGCCAGCCCATGTGTGTCCCTGCTGGGTCTGATCTGTGTTGGTCCTGTGACCTTTCCAAGGGGGACATAGGGAGGCCCCCTGACTACAGACGATGTGCTTCAGACAGCCCAGGAGAAGGAGGTGGCAGGTGGTGGATGCTGGAGCCAGGCAGGGACATTTTTAGCAGGGTTGCACACCATCCAGACAGGGCAGCAGAGTCAGGGCTGAACATGTGGTGGTTACTGGCATTTTGGAGAGCCCAGTACTGGGTGCCTGATGGCAGGCATTCAGTGGCAGTTCTGGCAACAGAGATATGCGTGCTGAGCAGAGCAGAGCAGAGCAGAGCAGAGTAGCCTGCTTAATGTTCGCTGGATGTGTGCAAAGCTGTTTTTCCTTCCTCACCTGCCAGGCTCATCTCCCGGCAGCCTGGCACTGTTCTTGCCTGCCCCCCTTGTACGAGGAAGGGTCACAGTCACTTTGTGGATGGCAGTGAGGAGCATCTCTCTGTCTGAGCTCCAGGAGGTGATGAGTGACAGCTCTGTGACTTCTTTTCCCAGGAGCGACTGCTTTTTCCGGAGAGGATTACAGGCTGTTGGGAGTGGACCTCTCTGAGCTGCCGAGGCTGGAAGAAGCCTTGCACAGAGCAGGACTGGACCCCAAAGTCCCCACAATGCTCCTGGCTGAAGTGGTGCTCACCTACATGGAGGTGGAGAGGTTTGTGGAATCCCTCTTGGGTCTCCTTGGCTGCCTGAGGGGCAACAGGCTGTTGTCCTGACATAACATTCATAACAGCAAATGGTTATGTGCGCTCTGAGGGAACGTTGCTTGGCAAATGTTACTCAGTGTACCGTATTTTTTGTCCTATAGGATGCACTTTTCCCCCTCCAAAAATGAAGGGGAAATGTGTGTGCGTCCTATGGGGCGAATGCAGGCTTTCGCTGAAGCCTGGAGAGGGAGAGGGGTTGGTGCGCACCGACCCCTCTCGCTCTCCAGACTTCACGCAGCTCTCCGCAAGCCGGGGGAGCCCGGCGCGAAGTCGCCCCGATCTCCCCCGGCTTGCGGAGAGCTGCCTGCATCCCGAAGCCTGGGGCGAGCTGAACAGTGCTCTCCGCAAGCAGGGGGAGATCGGCGCAACTTCCCGCCGGGTTCCCTAGGCTTGCGGATAGCAGCCTGTTCTGGGGGCTGGGGTCGGGGGAAGCTCGGGCTTCCCCTAGCCCCACGCCTGGGGGGGAAATAATTTCCCCCCCTTTATTCCCCCCCCCAAAAAAAAACTAGGTGTGCCCTATGGGGTGAAAAATACGGTAATCAAGTGTGAAGTGATGCATGTGAATGTTTATGCTGCCTGAGCAAATTACATGCTTAGGATTCTTAGGAAAGGAATTCAAAATAAAGGTACCTGTATCATAACACTGTTCTTCAAATCTGTGGTGAAATACAGTACAATTGGTTGAAAGCTGGCTGGTTGAAATCAAACAAATGCACAGAATGTGGAGAGCTCAAAAGATCTTTTTACATTGCGTTTTCCTGGGGCAGAAGGAGCTTTTGAGCTTCCCGCCTTGCTTACTGTGCTCTGGGAAGCTCTCACGAGATTTTTTGGGAACTTGAATGTCCCGCTGAGATCGATCCAGAGTATTCCAGAGTCCACAGGCTGACTGGGGCTCTGCAAGGGGGCGGTTCCAAGGGGGAGATGGGAGTAGATGCAGCATCCCTGGAACGGAAACCCCATGCAAGATGCGATCAAACTGTAAAGTTGTAAAGCTGAAAAGATATAGAAAGGGGCAACCAGAAGGAGAAAGAAGGAGTAATGCCCCTATGAGAAAAGGCTGCAGCATTTGGGACTTGTTAGTAAAAGGCGAGGAAAAGGCAACACAATAGATGCTCGTAAAATGATGCCTGGCATGGAGAAAGTGGATGGAGAAAAGCTTTAGTCCCTCACTCATAACGCCCTGGAGGAATATCCATGGAGGGAACCGCAGGAGGGGAGAGTGCTGCTGTTGTGCCTGAATCCTGCTTACAGGTTTCCCATACTGGTGTTCAGGTGGCTGCAATGAGGACTGGATGCTGGACTAACTGGGCCATTGGCCTGATGTAGCAGGCTTTTTTTTTTACAGTGGTACCTCGGGTTAAGAGCTTAATTCGTTTTGGAGGTCCGTTCTTAACCTGAAACTGTTCTTAATCTGAAGCACCACTTTAGCTAATGGGGCCTTCTGCTGCCACTGCGCGATTTCTCTTCTCACCCTGAAGCAAAGTTCTTAACCCGAGGGACTATTTATGAGTTAGCGGAGTCTGTAACCTGAAGCGTATGTAACCCGAGATACCGCTGTATTCTTAAATTCTTAATTTAGGTTGCCAAATACACAAGTTGGCCTTAGCACTTCTGCTTATTAGCCTTTAATTAACTTTATTTAAACTTTACTTAAAATGTGTTTAAAGGTGCATTTTAATTGTTACAGTAGGACATGTCCTTGTGCTCCCTTCCAGCCCTAGGAGAGGAGGGCATTCATCTACCCGCCCTGCCTGCTGTCCACACAGACCTTGGGGGCTGTGGGGCGCACCTTTGGTCTCCTCTGGTAGCAGACGGAGGCTGGAGCTAGGCTAGGTTGCTCTTCACTGCTAGACTTCGCCCTCCCCTCCCTTGGTGCCTTCCAGGTCAGATGCTCTGGTCCAGTGGGCTGCTGGACACTTCCTGCATGCGTGGTTCATCCTGTATGAACAGATCCATCCCGAAGACCCCTTTGGGCGCGTCATGCAGAATCACTTCAGCCGGCTCAACTCCCACCTTCGTTCCCTGGCCCAGTACCCCAACTGTAAGGCCCAGCGGACCCGATTCCTTCAGAGGGTGAGTGCACGGGACTCAGGCGAGATGGAGGCAGGAAAGGTCCTGTCTTTGGCAGAGGGTGGGGGCAGCGGAAGAAAGTGGCCTGTGGGAGCTGCTGCTGTTGCTGCTCAGGGCTGAGCGCTGCTCTCAGTGCTCTGCCTCTCTTTCCAGGGCTGGACGGAATGCAGCATCGTCAACATGAATGAGTTCTACAGCCAGGTTGTCCTTGGAGAGGAACAGCAGAGGATCCAAGCCCTGGAGCCTTTTGATGAGTTTGAGGTAACTGGCCAGGGCAGGGGCTTCTCTCTGGGCTGCGGTGGGGCAGGGGCTTCAGCAGGTGCCTGAGAGTCCCAGGAAAGGGCCAGACTGGTGGTCTTCAGAACTGCACGAAGTGGGATGGCCTGCCCAGAGCTTTGCCAGCGCTGGCTGGCCTTATTCCAGGGGTGGGGGTGCCCAGGAAGCCTCTGATGGCCAGCTGGTGCCAGAACCACCAAGCACTTCCAGAAGAGCATGGAGAAATCTGCCTAGAAGTGCCTCTCTGTCCCCAGGATCCAAAGAGCAAAAACACCTGGGAACCTGCCCTAAGGAGAAGCTGCTGGATCATCTCATCTCATAGCCTGTGGGAAACCAAGGAGTGAATAAGCAGCACCAGAGCCCCCTCCCCTCCCGTGGTATCCAACAACTGGAAGCTCCTCTCAGCAGGGTCCTCTCCCCCTTTTTAAACTACAACCCCCCCCCACTTGTCCTTTCAGGAGACCTCTGTTGTGGTCACTTCCTGAGCCCAAAGGGCTCCAGGTGGGTCAAGCCGGCTGCTGTGTCTGCTCTGCGAAAGGGGCAGTTCCGTGTGAGTCCTTTGGGAAGAACCTCCCCCTTGGGACCTCGCAGGTCTCTGCCTTTCCAGCAGCTCCTTGCTGCGGGGCTGGATTTTAGGGTGTTGTACAAATGTCGAGTGGGCTGTGGAAGTGGGTTAGCTCAATGTTTGACAGAGTTCCTTGTGGCACTTTGCTTGGCGAACGGTTTGTACTGGACGAACGGTTTGCTTGGCGAACGGGCTGGACAATAATATCAGGTGGACTCACAGAGGAAGGTTTGAGTGGGAAACAGAAGCTGGACGAGGCCAGTGACTCCTCTTCCTGCTCTTTCTGTGCAGGAATGGCACCTGAAGTGCTCCCACTATTTCATCCTTGTGGCCTCCAAAGGAGAGACACCATCTCCAAATCTTCTGTTTCCTGGCCTGGAAGGTAAAAACACAGCAGCCCTTTTGTGGGTGGCGGGTGGGGTTGGAGCCAGGGCATTTTGCCACTAGAGGCCAAGCAGAAAATGTCAGCCGTGCCACTGCCATGCACCTGCCCAGTGGCGCTGGGTGGGCATGAGGCGGGTGCACAGAGGGGATGTTGCCCTCATTCTCCACCCCCCCCCATGTTTTGGCAGGGTATCGCCCTCGTTCCTCAGCTTCTTGGGAGGGGGCTGGGCTGGGCAACTGATTCAGAGTGGAGCAGCAGCAGCAGCCTAGCAGGGTTGGAGGCCCCTGGGTCCTGCAGCCGGCCGGCCACTTTCTATCCAGGTGAAGGCAGCCTAGGTGTGTTGGACTTACCAGAAGCCCAGGAGGCCAAGGCGCATCCCTGGGTGCCAGTCTCCAGGAATAAGAAGCTGGGGTGGGTGGGGGATGCTGATGTTCGGAAAGTGCAGTCTTGAGAGGAGAATAGAGCTGGGGAGGAAGGCAAAGGAGAAGAGTGTTGGGGCATTGGCTGACTTCAACCAGCCTGGCACTGAAGAGGTAGCTGCCTGTTTGGACCCTGGCAAGAAGAGGCAGGATGAGAGTCCCTCAGGGCATGCAGTCAACCTAGGGAGAGACTCTAGTGCTGCCAAAACAGTTCAGGGGCAGGAGGTTCAGAGCTGTCGGGAGAGTTGCCCTGAAAAACCAGGGGACCTGGCCGTGGTGGTGCATTGGGGCCTGGGGCCTTGGGGATTCCCTCCTGGGCAGATTCGCCCTTTCCTGAGGAGGTGGTGAGGCCCCGTGGGCCTGGGCTGGGGTGACTTAGAAGTGTGCAGCCCTTGTGCTGTGGGCTTCCTCCTGTTGTGCTGCCTCTGCTGCCTGTGACACTGCCTACCCCCCCCCCCCGTTTCTCCCCTTCAGCCTCCCTGACTCACTCTCTGCCATGTTTTGCTGGGATTCTTGCTGCATCTTCTTGTGCCCCTGTCTCTGGGCTGAGGCGCTATGGCCACCGCTCTGTGATCATTGCCCCCGACGTGATCCTGACCACTGGAGGTTTTGGGGACCACGGGGGACGTCACTGCCGCCTGACAGAGCTGCATGCCTTGATCAAGCAGAAGGATGCCTGGCAAGGGAGCAGTGTGACCTTAGCCGAGCCAGGAGAAGCCTGGGGTGAGTTGGCAGAGGCTCTCTCTGCGTCTGTGCCCGCGTGCCTCCTCCTCTGTGGCTTGCCCAGCCTCCCTTGGGGACAGCAATCTGAGCCCAGTTGCCTCTGCTTCCTCTGCAGACGGCCGGCTTTTCCACTCCTTGACCCTTCTGCAGGCGGGCTGGGCCGTGGTGTTTGGGGGGCGTCGGTCCCCCGTGAGGCCTGCTCTGGAGGTGCGCTGCCTGAGAGTGTTGGAGTCTGCCAGCGCCTCTGCCTCTGGCACTCTTCGTGTGGAGCTGACTCGGCTGCTGCCTGTCGAGGAGCTGCCTTTGCCCCGCTGGAGACACACGGCAACCACAGTTGTGCATCAAGGTGGGTGGGAGGCTCTCTCTGGGCTGCAGCAAGGCAGGCTGGCTGGCAGGCCGAAGGCAGTCTGGGGTGGAGAGTAGCCCAAAGGGGCTGCATCTCTTTCCATCTCCTGGGCCCTCCTGATGTCTGTCAGGAAGCCCCTTGCTGCTCTCTACTCCCCGGAGGGGAGGAGGCTGCAGATACAGTGGAGGGAGGACGGGCAAGGGAGGAGTTGTGTGGTGGGATTTCCCACCAGCCCCTTGCCAATTGTCTTAAAGCCCAGAACAAGTTTTGCTAGTTGGCGCAGCTCCTCTAAAGCACGGGTGGAGCAGGGCCAGCAGCCCTTGGAAGAGAAGAAGAAGAAGAGTTTGGATTTGATATCCCGCCTTTCACTCCCCTTCAGGAGTCTCAAAGCGGCTAACATTCTCCTTTCTCTTCCTCCCCCACAACAAACACTCTGTGAGGTGAGTGGGGCTGAGAGACTTCAGAGAAGTGTGACTGGCCCAAGGTCACCCAGCAGCTGCAGGTGGAGGAGCAGGGAAGTGAACCCGGTTCCCCAGATTACGAGTCCACCGCTCTTAACCACTACAGCAGGGCCTTAATAGTTTTCCTGCACCTTAGGAGATCCCAGGGAGGGGGCAGGACTCCACTCTGACCTCCTGCTCTTTTCCAGGGGAGGCATACCTGTTTGTCTATGGGGGCTGTTGCTCCAGGCAGGCTGTGCTGGCGGATTGGTGCTTCCTGCGCCTGAAGGAGGAGGGGGAGCTCTCCTGCAAGCAGGTAGGAGGCAGACAGAGCCCTCCTTCGGTCCCCCTTCGAGTGACCCTGTCAACTGCTTCATTGGTGATGGTCCCGTGGGTGGAGTTAGAGAAAAGAGACTTTCCCAAACCCTCAGTCTCATTCCCATAATTGTTTGCAAATCAGAACCGGAAGAAGTTTGGGTGCTGCGATGTTTTCCATGCAAGCAACCTTCAAAGTTTGCTTCTTTGCTGCATTTTTACCGTGCCTTTCAAGGTGTTTTGGGGAGTGCACATGTCATCTTCACAACAACTCTGTGAGGCAGGCAGGCTGACAAATGGTGGCTGACCTGAGGTCATTCAGCAGGAGCCATAGCTGACGGGGTTTCCCTCAGCCTTTTAGTCTGACCCTCTAACTATCCAAACACAACCTTGGCTTGAAACTGGAGAGTCTGGAACCCCCCCCCCCCCGCCGCCGCCTGTGCCTCCTCTTTTGCCACTGAGAAGGCCTCTCCCCATGTGTCCCCCTTTGGCTCCCAGTCCAGCAGCCCCTTCTCTTTAAACATGTCCCCAACCAGATGGGGAACAGGCTGCCCCTTCCACGCCTGCCACCCGTTCACCTGAAGGATGCAGTCTGCTCCATCTGAGAAGGCTTACTGGGTCTGGGCAAGATCTGCAGCTTGCAAAGGACTTACACATCTTCTAGAAATGAGGGAGTCTTGTGAGCAGGAGGTGTCAGTGCTGACAAAGCAACTCATGCCTTTATGGAATATGGCTGAAGTCGGAGATTTTGGGGAAGCCTGCTCCCTGGTGGCTCTTGGCTGCTGCACCAGAACAGCCTTTTCATGCTCTGCTTCTGGGGGTGGGATGTGCAGGAGGCTTGCTTGGTGTGTGTGTGGGGGGGGGAGAAGCATATACTCGTGAGTCCCTGTCCTTTGGGGAAAGGGTGCTGCCGGCTCACTCCTTCCCTTCTGCTCCTTGGCCTTAGATCCCTGTGGATGGACCTGTCCCAGCTGGCCGCCATTCCCACAGCGCCTGTGGCTGGGCAGGTGGGGTCCTCATTGCGGGGGGCCTGGATGCAGCAGAGCAACCTCTGGGCACCATCCTCTTTCTGAGGCCAGCTGGGAAAGGCTTTCAGTGGCACTCATTGGAGACCCACCCGCCAGTCACTCCCAGGTAAGCTCCCTCCCTCCCTGGAGCATCTCTGCATTAGGCAGGTGGCAGCTGCAGGTCCCATCGCTGGGCGGGTGGGCTTGGCCCCTTCTCAGGCAAATACCCAAAGGCCAGAACCAAGCTGTGGTGCTGTGAGGTTGTGGCACGGCCCTCCCCGCAGAGGCTTCTGGTCAGGTCTACTGCTCTGCTCTGCCCTGGCCCCAAAGGCCCCCAAACCTCCAACAGACTTTGCCCCCATCTGGCATTTTGAGCCACCCAAGCCCTCTGCACCTGGGCTCAGAAGTACATCCCACTGAGTTGACTGAGTCTAGCAAAAGGGAACTCCTGTAACCAGGGTGCCGTGATTGGTCAGATGGAGCAAAGTGGCGCTGGCAGCAGATGTCGTTACTTGAGAATTGCAAGGCACAGACTTGTAGCTATCAGTGAAATCAAAGTTATTTTATAAAATCAAAATGCACGTGGAAGGACGCTCAAATCGGGCTCAAGTGGCTCCCATCGAAATCTAGCCTTGAAATCCTGCCTGTTCAGGATTGGCTGCAAAGGCTCTTGGGGTGCTGCTTCTCAGACCAAAAGAGCAGGCCAACCTGGATGTCCTAGTTCAGGTGGCTGAAGGAGCAATGGGGTCTGTGGTCAAGGGGCAGGCAGAGAAATCCTTGGAGGGAGCGACCCACTTGCACCCCGGTTGCTGCTGGTTGGAGTGTTGGGGGCTTTTGACTCTAGGAAGATGGAGGTGGCCTGGCACTGTTTCCTCCGCTCAAGCGAGGGCTGACGCTACTGCCCCCTCCCTTCCCTCTGTCCAGGTACTCACACACAGCCCATGTGCATCGGGGGCGGCTGTTGCTGGTGGGTGGCGTCTGGTTTCATGCCCCGGCCGTGCCTGGCGTCACTGTGATAGATCTGGCAACGGGACTCACGACAGAGTATTGCATTGACACGGTGAGTTGCTGGTGTGGGAGATATGCCTTTTCTATAGCTGCCTCCAGGTTCACTTACCTGCTTGCCCTAAGCATACCTTGAAGCAGGATCCCACCCTTATGCCTTACTGAGAGTTACACTATTGGTCCGCCTAGCTCATTGCTGTACGCACTGCCTTTTCCAGGCTGCAGGATTGGAGCGGGAAGTGCAGGAGAACAGGCAAGCAAGGATCCCGTTTCAGCTGCTTGTGCTTAGGCTGAGCTATAGGAGGGCTGGAGAAATGGGAGGCTGTGCCAAAGACTTGGTGGGATCCGTGGGCTTTTGCGGAGGAATGAGAGGGAGCCTCATGCGGGCATCCCTGGAAGGCAGTTCCAAGCACAGGAGACAGGCAGGGAGAACGGGGTGGAGTCTTCTGGGGAGCAGGAGGGCTGAGGGGTTGGCAGCACAGGAGCAAAGGTCACTGGCAGAGATGTACCAAAATCTATGAGGGGAGAGAGAAGCTGGCGCAAAGCCACAGTGGGGCGTGAAGAGGAGGACAAGGAGTTTGTGCTGAATCCAGGGCAGAGCAGGAGGGCTTTAAGGAGGGGAGGCATGGCAGGGGGTGGACTGGGTGACCCTTTGGGTCCCTTCCAAGTGTCTGATTCCAAAAGAGGGGAGGATGTTGGCAGCCGCGTGCTGATGGACACAAGGAGACCAGGACTAGAGGTGGGAATGTGCCTGGGGTCATCTAGGCAAGGGCCATTGAGGTAGGGAAGGGTTGGGTCCTTGCAAGGGCTGGCATTGCTCATGCCAGATGCTTTTGGCTTCTCTCTTCCTCTCCCCCCACCCGCCTCCCCACAATCTCCTTCCCCAGAGGGGGGGTGAGTGAGGCAGGAGGAGCCCCTGTGTGCATCTGTTGGCTGCCACCTCTGGCCCCCTTTGCCAGCCTGACTCCTGATGCCATCCTCGCCCCTCTTCTCTACCAGGCATCTCTCGAGTGGCCTCTGATGTTGCACAACCACAGCAGCGTCTTCCTGCCAGATGAAGAGGAGCTGCTGCTTCTTGGCGGTGGCGGCAACTGCTTCTCCTTTGGGACACATCTGAACTGCCATCCTGTCCGCCTGGCCCTGGGTAGTATTTGGAGTGAGCCGTGAAGCCCTGAGTGGGCCTGAGAGGATGTGGTCAACAGAAGGGAAAGAGGTTGCCCTGCCCTGGCTTGGTGAGGGTGAAGTGGGGGGGGGCAGGGCAGGGCAATGCCCACCCACCCTCTGCATGTGGTATGTGGGGCAATGCCCACCCACCCTCTGCACGTGGTATGTGGCTGTTGGCTCTTTCTGCCCCAGGGAAGTTGATGAGCCTCTTGGCCAGGAGGTGTTATTTGCTCAGAGGTCCAGTGATGGTGGGAGGGAGGGAAGCAGGGCCAATGGAGGTCTGGGGCAGCTGTCCTGTGTTCCCAACCATAGGAAAGGGGCTTCTTAGATTGGGGAAGAATTGATGAATGAAGGCCAAAGCATAAATAAAATCTTCTCTCCCCAGGGAGGCTCTCCTGATGCCTGCCCTACGCAGCTTTAGGTGCCAGGTAAAAACATTCCTCTAAGGCCTTTTAAACGGGGGTGGGGGTGGGTACGGTTCCGTTTGTTGTTATGTTGTGCATTTTTAGACTGTAAACAACTTTGTGAGCTTTGAATGATGCGTGGTGTAGGAATTTAATAAAGAAATAATAAACTCTGACTCATTCTTAGCCCAAATCTAGTACTCAGTTGTATGCTAAAATCATGGGTGACGCTGACAGGGTAGTTTTTGCAAAAGGGTAGTTTTTAAAAATTTAAGAAAACCTGGGCTTTGTGTTTTCTTAACAAAATGCAGTGAGATAGAGGTGGGAAAGAGAGAGAGAGAGAGAGAGAGAGAGAGAGAGAGAAGTGACTTGCCTCTCCTGGTTTTTCATACCTTTCATTTAGCAGGATGCACGCAGCTGTCATTTGGGTCCCCCGCATTGGGATTCTGCCACTCTTATCCATGCATTGGGATCCTTAGGAAAGGGACTGAAAGTAAAGCTGTCTGTTTTGCAATGCATACTAATCTATAGTGTGGCTGCACTTGGAATACTGTGTGCAGAATTGGTTGCCTCCCCTCAAAAAGGATATATCCAGAACAGGCCTTGCTCACTCCTGCTCACTGTAAAACATCACCACCTTCAAGGACCAAGAGGAGAAATCCCCAAGAACCTTATAATAACATTTGAAAAATACAGAATTAAGGGTCTAGCTTATTGTGCGTTGCGAAATGCAAAGGAACTGAAGTATGAATCAAGTGTGATTGAAATTTACCATGGTATTTGTCCTTAAACCTTGAGAAAGTGCAGAGATTTTAGACCATTTACTGTTGCATTAAAGGAAGCTGGCTATGCATACAGATGGGGCATCCCTTTCAAGCTGCTAGTCCAGTGATTCTCAAAGGATGTGCCAGGAGAAAATAGCAAGCTGTGGCAGGAAGATGCAAGGACAATCTAAGAAACATTTAAACATTTCAGTATAGTATTGTATAGTATAGTATAGTTCTATCTACACACACACACACACACACACAACCAACCAACCAACCAACCAACCAACCAACCAACCAACCAGAAAGTGTATCGACGCCTCTCTTCAAGAGCATGGCCTGTTCTTCTACAGTTCTCTATGACATATTGTTGTAACAGAGATTTTCAACTCTGACAAATATGAAATATCAGAAAAGGGCTTCTTTGTGTTGATGAGGAGATGAGAGCGTGCTTCAAATTACAAGAAATGAGATTCTTACTAAAGACCAGGAAGAACTTTCTGACAGAGCTGTTCAACAGTGGGATGGACTCCCTGGGAAGGCAGTGGACTCTCTTTCCTTAGCAATTTTTAAGCAGAGTTTGGATGGCCATCTGTCAGGGATGCTCCAGTTGAGGTTCTGGCATTGCAGGGGGTTGGGCTAGATGACCCTTGGGGTCACTTCCCACTCTACCATACTAGGATGAGGTTTCCTGTTCCTTGCAGAGCCTTGCTCAGGCAGCTAGCCAAGAGGGTCTCTCTGAGTGTGTGCATTGCACGTGGTTCCTTCTGGGCTCCTGCTTTCCAAAAGGAAAAAACGGCAAGAGAAATATGATCTCAGGCACTTGGCTTGCCAAGGGTTAAGATGAACTGAGTTGTATTCCTAGAGAGAACAGGAAATAAAGGCGAGGGGGTAAGGTCCTCCAGAGCAAAAAAATCCTCCTCCCCAGTCCCTTCCAGCAAAGAGGGGGTGACTTTTGTCTCTCTGCTCTGCAAATGATCCACTGATGGCAGCTTCTGGGATCTGGTGAGTCTGGAGGGTGCATTGGGGTGCATTCACCTCATGAAACAGGTTCCTGCCCGCTTCCTCTCTGCAAAAGCAGGGAGAGGGCGAGTTTGCAGGAGGTCTGCAACTTTAGCCTTCCTTTGGATCAAGACGCAGCTTGCCCCTTTGGGGAGGGGGTATTTTGGTCAAGGGGAAAAGGGCATGCAGATAAATCCCATTTAGATGGATGACTAAGTCACATTTGTTAACAAAGGTTGTAGCCAGATGGAAACAGACGGACATAGAATATACGCAAAAAATATAAATGAAAACATGGCCTATGCAATAAAGAAAGAAGGGCTGTTGGAAGATGGAGGGCAGAGGAAAGAAAGTGCTTCTTCATGCTGTGCAGAGTTACACCAAGGATCTCCTGCAGGAAACCGTGATGGCTTTAAAAGAGGATTAGGCCAATTCATGTAGGAGGAGAGAGCTATGGGATGAGACTGTGGCTCTTGGTCTGCTATGGGGCAAGACAGGAGAGGCACCAGATGAAGGCTGCACTCTGGCCTGTGAACTCTCTTGTCTTTCAGTTAGAAGTAAAGCTTCTCCCACCATCACCTGCCCAGACTCCTGGCTGACATGCTTGTGCCTGTTCAGACATGCAACCCCTCAGAGACTGAACAGGAAGCTCTGCTGAGAACCACGGGAGGTTCCCATCCAAGGAATCCAAGGCAGTGGTTCATTATTAGTGATCCAGAGCATAGAGTACCTCGGCCATGTCAGGACTGTGGCAGGAGAGCCAGCTGGAGCTGGAAATGGGCACAGCTAGTCACCCAAGGCCATCTGCGTCTCCAGTGACCATGTTGGATCCAGGAGTGCCCCCCAAGCATATAGGGCTGTGTGGCGGTTAAGCTATTATTATGACGTTGATGGATGATTCAGCTGGCTCAGAAGCATGAAGAGACAATGTATTTAATTCTCTTTTAAACCTCTGTTCAGTAGAAAGATAAAGGCCTTCGCTAAGTCACTTTCATGAAACCTTTTAACATTCTTCAGCCTCAGTGTCAAGGAAGTTGCCCTCTACTCCCATGTCTGTGGATTTTTCCTGGGCAAACGTACCTGGTTCTATTCCCTTGTTTCATGTTTTCTGCAATGATCCCACAAAACCTTTTATCGTTTCGTTTGCTACATAAAGAAAAAAACTCTTGCTTTGAAGAGACTGGTTTACCTTGTAGATGCAACTCAATATTCTTTCCCATATTTCAAGAAGGCAGAGAAAACTATTTGATCAAATAAGTTTATGTGTCTGATGAAAGCTTGTGCTCCAAAAGCTGTTCCAATTTATAAGATATGTCATTCAGTATTGAAGAAACAGAATTTATTTATTTTTAAAGGCAATTTGTTTGGATAACCACCTCATATCACTGTGACATTTAAAGTAACTGAAAGTTTGTCCATTAAAACTTGCCATCTTCCTGTTGAACCACTGAAAAAATGGAAGAGTTGTACAGTTCCAAAAAAGGTTACGATCATCAGTGAAACACTTGCTGTGCTGTAATTAAAACTGTGGGCAGCACAGCGTACGTATCTTGCCAAATCATTAACCTCAGACAATCTTGCCTGCATACTGCTATATTTTCCTGCCATGTTGCTGCCATTATCATATGGCAGTAATTGATTTTCAGGCCATCAACCTGCAATTTTAATAAAATATAATTTGAAAGTCCTTTTCCTGTTTTTTCATTTGTGTTAATAAAATCAATGAACTTTCCTCAATTTGACAAAGCCCATCTGAGAGGTCTACAAACCTTACGACTCATCTGCTTCATTTGAGCACTTCCTGGGGTGCTGTCAAAGAGGATAGAAAACTATTTTGCTACTTTAAATTTTCCAATACTATCGACTCAATAAACTCATTTTGAATTCCTGGTACCATCTGCCGTTTCTGAAAACTAAGCCTCCGTTTGCATTCTAATGGTCAGTTTTGGTCAGTACTTCAGCTTTGAAGTACTAATGGTCCCAGGGGCTGTTGATTGGCTAGGATTAAAGCCTGTTACACACTTAGGACATTAGGAGATTAAGTAACTATTCACATACTAATTGTTGACGCTCAGAAGTAGGTCCACACATTCCAATACACATGGATCTTAGATTACATTCTCAAGGTCTGACACACAGTCTTTCCACATAAACACTAATTAACCCTAACCCTAATCTTAACCCCTTCAAATGCACAATAAGACTGTCTTATATCCCGGTTATCACATACAAGTTCTAATTAAATCCTAATATTTACTAAACCTAAACATTTAGCACCCCATTCTTAAGGAAATCAGCCCTGAGTGCTCACTGGAAGGACAGATCGTGAAGCTGAGGCTCCAATACTTTGGCCACCTCATGAGAAGAGACGACTCCCTGGAAAAGACCCTGATGTTGGGAAAGATGGAGGGAACAAGGAGAAGGGGACGACAGAGGATGAGATGGTTGGATGGTGTTCTTGAAGCTACCAGCATGAGTTTGATAAAACTGCGGGAGGCAGTGGAGGACAGAAGTGCCTGGCGTGCTCTGGTCCATGGGGTCACGAAGAGTCGGACACAACTAAACAACTAAACAACAACAACACAATCTAAAAGGTAAAGGGACCTCTGACCATTAGGTCCAGTTGTGACTGACTCTAGGGTTGCAGCCCTTATCTCGCTTTATTGGCCAAGGGAGCCAATGGTCGTGTGGCCAGCATGACTAAGCCGCTTCTGGCGAACCAGAGCAGCGCACGGAAACGCCATTTACCTTCCTGCCGGAGTGGTGCCTATTTATCTACTTGCACTTTGATGTGCTTTCAAACTGCTAGGTTGGCAGGAGCTGGGACTGAGCAACGGGAGCTCATCCCGTCATGGCAAGTCCTAGGCTCTGTGGTTTAACCCACAGCGCCATCCGTGTCCCACCCCACATATCTATTACAGTATAAATACTGAGCTTGATGTACCAGGGGAAGGACACACACACACACACACACACACACACACACACACACACACACACATATTATCCAGTAGCACCTTAGAGACCAACTAAGTTTGTTCTTGGTATAAGCTTTCGTGTGCATGCACACTTCTTCAGATACCTGAAATGGAAGGAAGTAAAATATAATTAAAAATCAATATGAATGTTTACTGGGATGAATGTAGCACCTCCCATCTTCAATCCCAGGAAAGGCAGGATCAGCGTGTCTCCTTATTCCTCCCTCAGCTGAGATCTGGCAGAATGGAAGACATGAGAGCCATCTTTCAATATCTGGAGGGCTGACCCATGGAAGAGGGAGCCAGCTTGTTTTCTCCTGCTCTAGAGGGGAGGACCCAGAATAAGGGACCCAGAGGACCAGAAAGCAGTTTCTGCTGCCTAAAGAGCAGGAAGAACATTCTGACAGGAAGAGCAGCAGAATCCCTTGGGAGATGGCGGACTCTCCTTCCTTGGAGGTTTTTAAGCAGATGTTGGATGGCCATCTGTCATTGATGCTTTAGCTGAGATTCCTTCCTTTTGTTGTAAGCCAAAAATGGCTTATCTTTTGAGTTACACCAATAAAACTCAGAGACAAGAGGAGTTAGGAGTCCATCGTTGTTTATTGCAAAGCAATGGGTTACAGTCGAATCTTTTCGCAAAACTGCAACTCCGCCCAAGGGTCAGGGCAGGGGTGTTTGTAAGTTTCAAACAAAGCATTTAAATTTCCACCAATCATATACATAATTACCTCATTTCATGTTTAATACACATGCACAACGAGCATTGCTGACTAAGCTTTGATTCTCACCGTGATCAGTTACAGTACATTGGGTTAGTATTCATGTTGGGAACCTGTGTTACGTGTAGCCATTTGCAACATGTATCAACTTATGTTCTAGCTTTATGGAAGACACTCTTACTCGGCTCCGAGTGATCGCCAAAGAAGAAGAAGATTTCTTGTGGCCCTTTGGGCCACCACACACTTTCAGGCGGTAGGGTTAGATGAGACTCAGCGTCCCTTTCAACTCTCTCATTCTAAGATTCTGGGATGAGGTTTCCTGCTTCTTGCAGAGCGTTTTTAACTGCAAGCTGTTCCTCCTGCTTCCGGCCAACCAAGAGGCTCTGGAGTGTGTGCAATGCGCGTGGTTCGTTCCTCCTGGTGTGTTGCGCTCTCTCTCTCTCTCTCTGTCTGTCTCGAGAAAGAACTGCGGAGAGGAAGAGATGGGGGAGCTCAGTGCGCTCGGCTTGCCACGGGTTAAAATGTACTGAGCTGGGTTCCTAGAGATGACAGGAAAGACAGCTGGTCCTCCCGAGCAAAAGCCCCTCCCGGCCGGGCTCTTCCTGCAAGGGGCGTCGCCTTTGTCTCCGCGCTCTGCAAATGCTGCCTCGGCGCCGCCGTCTGGGATCTGGTGAGTCTTAGCTGTCTCCCCCCCCCCCCCATAGGGTGCACTGGGGTTTCGGGGGTGGGCAGGGTCGCTAGGGAGGATGCACGGGGCCAGCTCAGCTCATGCAGGGGGCTGGGCGCGGTGCACAGAGTCCGGAAGGGACTCCAGGGGTCCAGCCCCCTCAAAGCAAGGCCAGCCAGGAGCAGAGGTTGCTGCCCGCTTCTCCTCTGCGAAGGCAGGGAGCGAGCGACTTGACAGGAGCTTTGCAACTCTAAGTCTGCCTTTGGATCAATACGCTGCTTTCCGCTTCAGCGAGGGTCTTTGGGTCAGGGGAACGACAGCATGCAAATACAGTGGTACCTCGGGTTAAGTATTTAATTCGTTCCGGAGGTCCGTTCTTAGCCTGAAACTGTTCTTAACCTGAAGCACCACTTTAGCTAATGGGGCCTGCCGCTGCGCCGCTGCTGCACAATTTCTGTTCTCATCCTGAAGCAAAGTTCTTAACCTGAGGTACTATTTCTGGGTTAGCGGAGTCTGTAACCTGAAGCGTCTGTAACCCGAGGTACCGTACCACTGTAAGCGAAATTGAGATTATAGCGGGACAGAAACTTTTGGGCATAAAATGAGAGAACCACAGAATTGTAGGGTTGGAAGGGATTCCGTGGGTCATCTAGTCCCCTTGCAATGCCAGAACCTCAACTAAAGCACCCATGGCAAATGACCCTCCAACCTCTGCTTATAAGCTCCAAGGAAGGAGAGTCCACAACCTCCCTAGGGAGACTGTTCCATGCAAAAAATAGAAGCGAAAACTTGACCTCTGCAACAAATATGGAAAGACTGTTGGAAGATGGAGGGCAGAAAAAAGAAAGGGCTTCTGCAAGTGGTGCTGAGTTAAACTATGCAACTCCCTCCTGCAGGAAGCAGTGGTGGTCACCAGCCCAGATGGCTTTAAAAATCAAAACCTGAAAAGGGAGAAAAACTGCAAATTCCAACAGGCTTATGCCTGTCTTCTTGAGGCTCTATATGTGTCTTTTTTTGTGGGGGGGGGGAGATGCCCTTGATTAGTCGCCAATGGTATGTGGAGCGTTCTGATAGAGAAGCACTCCAGATATTATTAACCCAAGCCTCTATTGGTATATTAGAGGTTTCCTTCCGTCCTTGGGAAATTACTCGTTTAGCTGCTGTGAACAGGAAGGAAATTAATTTTTTAGATTTAAGGTTGGAGTTTGGGGTCAAATCTAGTGATAATAAAGCAAGTGCCAAAACTTTTTGCCAAAAGGCATGGACCACAGTACACTCCCACCAACCGTGGAAGTAGGAACCTCATTCTCCACAACTTTTCCAGCATAATAGTGAGTTGGACGGATTGATCTTTGCAAGGCGTTGGGGGGGGGGGGAGTGCAAAGTCACCAAAAGATAATTTTAAGGGAAATTTCCTGGAGGTGAGCTGAAATTGTTTTTAGAGATGGATTACGCCAAATAGATTCCCATGTTTTTTCACTTATTGAGGTTTCAATGTCAGTTTCCCATCTCATTCAAATATCTTCCATGCTGCCCACAAAGCTGTCTACTGTATATGTATCTTGAGGCTTTATTCCCCCCCCCCCCACACACTTGAGGCTTTATATTATTATTATTATTGTTCTGGTTGCTATTGTGAGTATTGCTATCACTGCTACTACATTTATTGCCCAGGGCAGGTTACAACCATTTTAAACCTTCGTATTAACAAGAGTGAAAACAAACGACAGTCAGAGCAATAGGGTGGGTCCTGAAAGCACAAGTGTCAGAGGCCATAGTGAAGAGGGGAAGGTACCAGGTGCTAGTATCATGGCAATGAAAGTACTGAATAGAGTTCAGGTGATAACACAATCCTGTTTAACACCTGATCCCACTATGAATGGTTCACTTTGAGGACCCAGAAACCTATGTCCCCATTGTGGAAGGACGTGTGGATCCAGAATTGGCTTCCACAGTCACTTATGGACTCACTTATGGAGGACAATCTTACTTGGCTACGAGTGTCGAGGAACTGCCACAAGGATGTGCTGTTTTGGGCTACCACTTCACCTAAAATGCAGAGGGTGGTGAAACTCCCAAGAGAGCCCCCTTTGCCAACCTGAGCACCCAAGAGTGTAGAGAAGGAGATGGTTCTGTTTAAGTGAACAGCTCACGTGAGCACTTTGAATTGGGTCTGGAAATGAATGGACAACCCCAGCAGCTCTTTTAAAACAAGAATTAAATGTGCTATCAAAGGGTTGTTGCACAGCCCCCAGTCCCCTCCCCATTCATCTTTTCATGGTGGTAGATGGGAAGAAGTGGCTGTGGAACCAGACCAGGTAGGGTGAAGGAGCAATGAGGGGACATAGGCTGAGCAGTGGGGCAGCCAGGGTTCCCCCGGGCCTGAATGAATCTTCTAAGCAATTGACAAACCATAAAAAAGAAAAATCAGTGGTCAGGATTCACATAACCAGCTCCATCACTTGCACAATGGGGCTTCTCCCAATATCCTCTACCTCCCTGTGCCCCCATGTGCCCCTTGACATTGGCTAAGGGCATCGGAAGGGTACTTCAATCCCCAGAACATCACATGGCTTGCTCAGACAGAATGATTAGAATAACACCATGTGGAGTTTCAGCCATTTTAACAAAGATGTTAAAAAAAGCATGCACAATTAAAACATGCAGCAAAAGAATCCTATTAAAACAACATAGCAAACAACAGAACAATGTGTTGGAGATAATGTTTATGCTAAGAGAATGACATTTTTCTTGTCTTTTAGGGTCCTTTGTGCTTTGAATAAGTAGCTGTTTGTGGGATGATGGACTCTCTCGGTAAGGCTCCCTGTTGGATCACATGTGTTTTGAAATTCAATACATATCCCTAAGTGAGGAACCTCCAGTATCTTAAAGGAGCTCAACTGCACCACCTACAGCATCTGGAATTCTAACCCTTCCACAGCCTTGAATGAAGGGCTGTCTACTGTTTGGTCTGTGAATATTCTTCCTCCGGTTATTCCTTTTTAACCCATGATCAGCCTGGTCTGAACTGATAAATGTAGACTACAGAGTAGCTTCTGCCTATTTTTGGTTGAACAAAGAGACAGCAGCCTTTGGAGATGGAACAGATTCCATTAATGGGCCAAATAAAACCCATCCCAGGAAAGAGCTAGGTTTTTCAAATCTCAGGTTCTCATAAATAGCATTAATTAGCATTGTTCAATACTTTGAGGCGCCATTTCTTCCCAAGGCTTTAATCTATTTCGCTGTTTGTTGCAGGTGGTGATGATTTGGAAATTAAGAACAAGGGAGACCACAGCAAAATACACACAGTGGAGAGACAATCAAAATATTCAGTGGGTGGAGAGAGTTTCAGTCAGAGCTCCCATTCCATTTCCAGTCATGGAAATCCTATTGGGAAGAAACCTTTCCAGTGCTTGGAATGTGGAAAGAGCTTCATTCGAAACTCCCATCTCACTTCCCATCAAAGAATTCATAGTGGGGAGAAACCTTATCAGTGCTCGGAATGTGGAAAGAGCTTCAGTCAGAAGGAAAATCTCACTTCCCATCAAAGAATTCATACTGGGGAGAAACCATATCATTGTCTGGAATGTGGGAAGAGCTTTAATACAAGCACAAGCTTCCATAGACATCAAAATATTCACCGTGGGGAGAAACCCTACACGTGCTTGGAATGTGGAAAGAGCTTCAGTCAGAACACTCACCTCACTTCCCATCGGAGAATTCACAGTGGGGAGGAACCATATCAGTGCTTAGAATGTGGAAAGAGCTTCACCTGGAAGGAAAGTTTCATTTCCCATCAAATCATTCATACAGGGGATAAACCGTATCAGTGCTTGGAATGTGGAAAGAGCTTTAATACAAGCAAAACCTTTCATCAACATCAGAGTATTCATTGTGGGGAGAAACCATTTCGGTGTGAAGAGTGTGGAAAGATTTTTAGACGAAAGGAAAATCTCACTTCCCATCAAAGAATTCATACAGGGGAGAAACCATATCAGTGCTTTGAATGTGGAAGAAGCTTCACCCAGAAGGAAAGTCTCAATTCCCATCAAATAATTCATACAGGGGAGAAACCCTATCTGTGCTTGGAATGTGGAAAGAGCTTCAACCAGAGGGCCAATCTCATGGCTCATCAAAGAATTCATACAGGGGAGAAACCATATCACTGCTCAGAATGTGGCAAGAGCTTCAGTAAGAGGGCCAATCTTACGGCCCATCAAAGAGTTCACACAGGAGAGAAACCATATCAGTGCTCAGAATGTGGAAAGAGCTTCAGTCGGAACTCCCATCTCACTTCCCATCAAAGAACTCATAGCGAGGAGAATCATAGAATCACAGAATTGTAGAATTGGATGGGAACCGGTGTTGAACCAAAGGTGAGACTGTTCTGGAAGGCCTGCAAATGCCATAGTGGTAGTCAAGATAACCCCAAACGAATTGGTAGTTGTTTAAGTAATGAATTCACCTATGTTTATGTATTTGCTCTGGTATATGCAAATTGGCTTGCTTTGACGCTATGCTTATGTGTGGGCTAGGGTGCTGGGCTCTTGGCCCAGAAAAGGAACCTATCTGTAAGACTTGAGTATTTGCTACCTATGCCCTCATTGGCCAGGTGGAGTTAAGGGAGGTTCTCGCCAAAGTGACATACGCTACTTTGTGCAAAAGTATTACTTAATATATTAGCACATTGTAGAAAAGTCATGATGACCTCACACTGCTCTGGTGGCTTACTCGTGTCTGTAACGGCAGTGGGGCTGTGCAGGTCTGTCACAAATTTACACCTTTCTGGAATAAAGCACTAGAACTGGTCATTCCGGCACTTTTGACATCTTTCCTTGGTATTCCTGCATCAAACCACTCGTACAGGCCCTCCTTTGAGCCCGTCAATTGGCGTAGATACTAAAATAAGGTGGATTGGGGTAGGCAAGGCCATGGTGCTGCAGAGGATCCAGCTTATTTTATTGATGACTTGTTAATTATTTCATATGACTTATGCTGCATTTGTGATGTGATGTTCTATTGTTTGTAAGCCACTTTGGGATTTCTTTGAATGGAAAGTGGTATAGAAATACAATCAATCCATTCCAATCCAATCCAGTCCTCTGCCTGTTGGGCAGTGTTTACAACCTTCCCCTTCCTCCCCATCTGGGGTAAAGCTCCCCATTCCTCCCTGTCTGAACAGGCAGAGGTCAAGGAGGGAGCAACTGTGCCTGCCCCTCTTGGGAGGCCTGAAAAAGCCAAGAAAATGGATTATGTGGGGAGGAAAAGGAGAGATCTTTGCAACCCAGAGAAAGTGGGCGGGTGGGGGGGGAATAGCAGGTGGGTCAGCAGAGCAGGAGTGACAGAGGAACCAGGAAGAACAAACAAAGAAAAATGGGAAATCCTTTCCAAAACGGACCATGGAGGTAGAACAGGTCAGTGACCTGCAAATTGAGCTTTCATTTGATATTGGATATAATATTCAGTTAGAATCTTGGGAAAGGCTGTGGAATAAAGGTATGAACTTTACTGCATGTAGTGCACTTTAAAAAAAAGTGATGAAAATGATGTATAGATGGTATTTAACACCATCAAAACTTGGTAAAATGTATAAGACAAGATCTAACAAGTGTTGGAAATACAAAGAAGAGGAAGGTAAAATATACCTTTGAAAAGAGGTGAAGGCTTTTTGGGAAATGATATATAACGAGTTAAAGAAAATGTTTAAAAACACTTTTGTTAAAAAACCAGAAGTCTTTTTACTGGGTATAGTAGGTGAAGAGATACGAAAAAAGATAAAAGACTGTTCATATATGGAACAACAGCGGCAAGTATCCTTTTAGCCCAAAAATGGAAATAACAAGAAGTACCAGTGAAAGAAGAATGGTGGATGAAAATGATGGACTTTGTGGAACTGGCGAAGCTGATGGGATAAATCTGAAACCAACACGATCAAGTACATCCAAAAATACTGGAGTAAATTTATACAATATTTGAAAGATCACTGTAAGCAATTAACAACACTAGTAGGGTTATCTGAAGACTTGTAAAAAGATTTTTTTTTACCTTTCTATATATATTTAAATTTTGATGTATTTAGTACAGTGGTACCTCTGGATGCGAACGGAATCCGTTCTGGAGCCCCATTCGCATCCTGCAGTGAACGCAACCTGCACGTGCGCGGGTCACGATTCTTCGCTTCCGCACAAGCGCGTGATGTCATTTTGAGCGTCTGCGCATGCGCAAGCAGCAAAACCTGGAAGTAACGCGCTCCATTACTTCTGGGTTGCCACGAAGCACAACCCGAAAACGCTCGACCCGAAGCGACTTCGACCCGAGGTATGACTGTAATGAGCTATATTAGAATTGGAAAATATATAAAATGCTGTGATATAAGGTTAGTTTTGAAAGCCAAGAGGTGGGAGGGAAGGAAGCTGACAGGCTCTAAAGAGCCAAAGAAGTAAAGTGGATAATAATGATGTGATTATATATGTTTAAATGGAAAATTAATAAAAGTTATTTAAAAAATAATAATTGAGTTTTCATCCGAATTTGTTTGGCCCAAGTTTGCAAGGAGGTGACTGGTCTGATCCTGCAGGGCTATTCTTGTGCTCTGGCCTGGAAGGGTCCTTGGCTCCCAGTCACCCACCAGGCCCTGATGAGACCCAGACTTGCTGCTGAGCTTCAGCAAGGAGCGCACCTTCTGCTCATACTCACGTGCCTTGCTGGGGTTTGCTTCACCCCTTTGGAGGCCAGGACTGAAACTATTTTTATATATTGCAAATTATTCCTCCTTTCATTTTTCTTTCTTTTTAAATTTTTTTAAAAATAATTTTTATTAACTGGCCAATCACATCAAATTAAATCACATCACATAAATTGCAAATTACAAAGCCAAATTTTTAAAATTTTGTTGGGGGAACCCATACTTCAAGATCCAAAGGGGGATTCAAATCATCTTCTTATTACTGCGTTAATGTCCAAATCAGTCCCAATCAGTCCAGACAAAGTTCATAATTCTATCCAGTCTCATCTTGGTGTTTCCACATCATATCTTGTTCATATAATTTCTCTTTTTCTTTTATGATCTCTTCTGTTAGTCTCCTTAAGCCGATAAGCAAATATAATAATCCTGTGTGAATTTCCCGTTCTTCCAATCTAAGTCCAGATGGTTTCCATATATCTTCTTCGTAGATAACATCTCTCTTTCCATCATAAATTAGGCATTTGTCACTCTTAAGTCCCACTGAGGAGTTAATCCACGATATGTAAACAGCTCTATTTCTCTCTTTCTCCTCCCAGACTCAGAGCTCCAACAATGCCTCCCAAAATGGCGACGGCATTTTTAATTGTGTCATTCCAAAACTCTTAACTTTCCAGCTTCGTCTTGAAACATTGCTTTGGTTCAAAGGTTTATCTCCACACAGCCTTAAATCCACAGCTTAAGTCCTTAAAGCGACATTTCTGACTCATTAGGGGAGGGGATTCTTGTTTAATCACATAAAAAAAGGAAAGGAAGGTTTTTTCCCCCCCTCTCCCCTCAGTCATTTGCCGTACCGAATCTTGACGTATCTTCTCATATTTTATTCTTGTCTTGTTATCAGAGATCTCTTCTGTCAGCAGTCTTTACTCCCCCTTTTTCCTTGAAGTATGTGCAATTTATCTCGTCCAAATTGTTTCTTTTGAAGATTCTTGCAACTAGTGGCGCGGATCAGAGACAGCATCGAGGAGTGCCAGAATCCCACAGGAGGGCTTTGTGCCTAGTGTCCCCACCCCCACAAATTCGGGGGTGGTATAGGGCACAGCAGGCAAGGGCCGTCCCCCCCCACAATCCTGGGGGGGGGGGTTAAGGAGGCTAATTACCCCATCATAGCCTCCAAATTATCTTGTGTGGATCGGAGAGATGTTATTGTCAGCCATCTTCCGATGCGCCACCTAGTGGCCCCCCTTTCTTTCTTTTTTAATGGTGTTGGTTCCTTAGTACACTTTTTAAAGAGAGAACCTGATTCAGCCAGAACTGCCACCCTCTTTTTACAGTTTGCTTCCTCCCTTGGACTGCCACCGGGCTGCTGGGCTGTGTTACCTGCAGGTCCAGGAGTTCGCAGGGAAGAGGACAAATGGCCTGTTTTGTCCCTCCTGAGTGAGCAGTCTGTTTCTGTGGCCTGGGGAGGCGCAAGAGAGGGAGGCTTTCTTGGTTCTGTCTTCGCAGCCTATGTGCCAAGGGCAGGGGTTGCAGCTGTTCTGCAGGGCAGCAGGAAAGGCTCAAAGCGAATGTGGCAGACGGTGTTGGCATTACCCACCTTTGGGAGGAAACTGTGGTCTAAACTTTTGCATTTCAATCCCCCCCCTTATTATTGGAATACATGGTGAATTCAGTCTTTTTCAATGATTTGTGATATACCTTTTTTGAGTAGAAACCTTTTGTATGACACACTCCAATAAATGTTTTGCAATTTTACCCAGTGTCTTTGTGGTGAACACTCCCATGAGGCAAACATTTATGTAGCACAGTCTGTGACCTTAGGAAAGCTGAGGCTCAGAGAGATGGATTTGCTCACAGCCTCCAGATGTCTTGGTCCCGTGGACCAAAAGCCAATTTCTCCGCAAAGGAGTGATGAGTGAGAAATCTTTCTGTCCAGCTAAAGGCAACACCTGGGAGATGCCCAAGGCACCCTGGTCGAGGGTTCACGGCCGAACCTTTATGATAGTGGTGGACACCTATTCCAAATGGCTAGAGGTGGCCCCGATGCCCTCCACCACTACCCAAGCTGTCATCCTGGTGCTTCGGGGCCTGTTTGCAACTCATGGGTGTCCTGATGTCCTCGTCTTGGACCTCAGTTCACATCAGGCACCTCTCCTCCTCCTTCTGGAACCGTCCCTTTCCCCTTGCCTCCTCGCTTTAGACTTTTCCCTCACAAGTCGGGGTACAGGTAGGGTTGCCATATTTTGAAGAGCAAGAAAGAGGACACATTTGCCGACTGCTACTTTTAACTATGGATCGCTATGATGACTCTCATTTTACATACCCATGAAAAAGAGGACGTATGGCAGGCACAGCTCATATGCCCCTTCCCCCCAAGCCAGCCTGCCTGCAGGGTTTGGGGACAGGTGGCGATGGCCGCCTTGTCCGGGGTGGGCGGAAGTCCATCTCCCATTCTGTACGGGAGGCACACGCCCAAGTTGCACTGCCTGTGTTCTTCCGAGTGCTGTTTCTGTGCTTGAGGGAACACAGAGGGAAAGAGAGTGCAGCCCAGACTCCCGCCGGAGAAAAATAGCGGGAGTGATGAAAAGCATAAAGGTACTGCAGTATTTTGGAGCAGGAACCGGCAAGCCACTCCAGTATCCCTGCCAAGAAAACTCCGTGGACAAAGACAGGAGGGCCTGGCGTGCTCTGGTCCACGGGGTTACGAAGAGTCGGACACGACTAAATGACTAAACAACAACAACTGCAGTATTTGCAGACACCTAAAGCAAGTTTCAGTGTTACCTTCACCTACTCGCATTGCTTACTCTCACATCCTGGATCTAGTACATACCCAATTAATGCCCCTGATATCTAACGATTCATAAGAAATTAGAGTGGGCTGCATTCTCACCCACCTCTTAAAAGATCAGAGTATGGAAGGGTAACATGGGAATCATAACGAGTGTGATAAGAGCCTCAATAAGTGTATGAATTTCAGTATATGGTAAAGTGAACTTAAAAGGTTTAAGGCTTGGAGTACTACTCCTAAACATGCTTTATATAAACAAGATTCCATAGGGTTGCCATTAACATTTTTTATAGGTTTCAGCAGGACTTAGGCATGACTAACTTTCTCTGGACCAGGGACATAATGTTATCCAATGCCCACATTGCTAAGTATATAGACTTTGTGGTAATGAGTGAGTAGAATGTCAGTGTATTTTATTTTATTTTATTTTTTAAAATGTGATCTTATGCAGCAAATATTTGTACTTTATGTGTCTCTTTAAACCTGTCAACAATGAAGAACAATTTGCAATGATTGTTTTTAATATGCTGGCCCAATAAAGTACATGATGATGATGATGATGATGATGATGATGATGATGATGATAATAATAATAATAATAATAATAATAATTGTCAGGGGTTCAGGAGCAGAGACACAGGAGAGGGAGGAAATGGAGAGCGAGGGGGAGGAATCCGAGGGGAGCGTAGGCGGTGACAGTGATCAGAGGGATTCCATGAGCCTCTCCAGCGAATCGGAAGATTCACAGAAGGGAGACTCAGGAGGCTCAGCGTCAGAGGAGTCCAGGAAGGAGGGAACCCCAGAGGGCAGAAGGACCCAGCGAAGGAAAAAACAGCGCAAGAGGTGGAGCCGGGCTAGAATCTTAAACTGGTGTGGGTGGAGCAGTGAGTCAGAGGGGACTTAGCCGGTCTAGCGTCAAGACGTGGGTCTGCGCGCCCAGAGCTTGGAAATGGAAACTAAACTTTAATAAAGACTTTTGTATATAACATCCACTGGGCGTTGGTCCTCTGTGAGCTGGGACCTAGCGGCAGTCCTGACAGAGGAGGAGTGGTGTTATATGTCAGGGATGTGTATACCTGTGAAGAGATCCAAGATTTAGAACCTCAAAGCCAAAGTGAGAGCATTTGGATCAAAATTAAGGGAGAGAAGAATAACAGGGACCTCATTGTGGGAGTTTACTATAGATCCCCAAGCCAAACGGAGGACATAGATGATGCCTTCCTGGAACAGATGGCCAAGCATGCAAAAGGAAGGGAGATAGTAGTAATGGGGGACTTCAATTACCTGGATATTTGTTGGATGTCAAACTCAGCCAAGAGCATAAGGTCAAACTGATTCCTCGCTGGCCTTGCAAACAACTTCATTGTCCAGAAAGTGGGAGAAGCAACAAGAGGAACAGCCGTTTTAGATCTGGTCCTAACCAATGTTGATGACCTGGTTAGTGGGGTAGAAGTGGTAGGATCATTAGGCGCGAGTGATCATGCTCTTCTGAAGTTTACTATACAGCGTAAAGGAGCAGCCAAGCATACTAGGACTCAATTTCTTGACTTCATAAAACTTAGGGAAGTGCTGGGTGAGATCCCATGGACAGCAATACTAAAAGGAAAGGGAGTTCATGATGGCTGGGAGTTTGTTAAGAGGGAGATAGTAAAAGCACAACTTCAGGCAATACCAATGAGACGGAAACATGGAAGGTGCCTAAAGAAGCCAGGGTGGCTATCTAAAGAACTTTTAACTGAGTTAAGATTAAAAAAGGATGTGTACAAAAAATGGAAAAGGGGGGAAACCACCAAAGAGGAATTCAAACAAATAGCCAGCACGTGTAGACACAAAGTCAGAAAAGCTAAAGCACAGAATGAACTCAGGCTTGCTAGAGAGGGTAAAAGCAACAAAAAAGGCTTCTATGGGTATGTTCGTAGCAAAAGGAAGAACAAAGAAACAGTGGGGTCACTCAGAGGAGAAGATGGTGAAATGCAAACAGGGGACACAGAAAGGGCTGAACTCCTCAATGCCTTCTTTGCCTCAGTCTTCTCCGATAAAGAAAACAATGCCCGACCTGAAGAATTTGGAGCAAATGATTCAGCAGAGGAAACACAGCCCAGAATAACTAAGGAGATAGTACAAGAATACTTGGCTAGTTTAGATGTATTCAAGTCTCCAGGGCCAGATGAACTGCATCCAAGAGTATTAAAAGAACTGGCAGATGTGATCTCAGAACCACTGGCAGTCATCTTTGAGAATTCCTGGAGAACAGGCGAAGTCCCGGCAGACTGGAGGAGGGCAAATGTTGTCCCTATTTTCAAAAAGGGGAAAAGAGAGGACCCAAATAATTACCGCCCAGTCAGTCTGACATCAATACCAGGGAAGATTCTGGAGCAGATCATTAAGCAAACAGTCTGTGAGCACCTAGAAAGGAATGCTGTGATCACCAATAGTCAGCATGGATTTCTGAAAAATAGGTCATGTCAGACTAACCTGATCTCGTTTTTTGACAGAATTACAAGCCTGGAGGATGACGGGAACGCAGTGGATGTAGCCTATCTTGATTTCAGCAAGGCATTTGACAATGTGCCCCATGATATTCTTGTAAAGAAGCTGGTAAAATGCGGTCTTGATTATGCTACCACTCAGTGGATTTGTAACTGGCTGACTGACCGAACCCAAAGGGTGCTCATCAATGGTACCTCTTCATCCTGGAGAAGAGTGACTAGTGGGGTGCCACAGGGTTCTGTCTTGGACCCGGTCTTATTCTACATCATTATCAACTACAGATAGGTAGCCGTGTTGGTCTGCCATAGTCAAAACAAAAAAAAATTCCTTCCAGTAGCACCTTAAAGACCAACTAAGTTAGTTCTTGGTATGAGCTTTCGTGTGCATGCACTATCTGAAGAAGTGTGCATGCACACGAAAGCTCATACCAAGAACTAACTTAGTTGGTCTTTAAGGTGCTACTGGAAGGAATTTTTTTTGTTTTATCTTTATCAACGCCTTGGATGATGGACTCAAGGGCATCCTGATCAAATTTGCAGATGACACCTGTCAGGGGCTCAGGAGCAGTGGCACAGGAGAGGGAGGAAATGGAGAGCGAGGGGGAGGAATCCGAGGGGAGTGTAGGCGGTGACAGTGATCAGAGGGATTCCATGAGCCTCTCCAGCGAATCGGAAGATTCACAGAAGGGAGCGCCGATGGCCAGGGCAAGGGGGGTGCCAAGGGGGAAACCCCAGAAGGAAGGGGCCAGCGGGGACTCCCAGAGCAGCAGTTGGAAATCAGGACCAGCTTCCCCACCAGAGCGCAGTAGGGAGGGGGAGTCCCAGGAATCGGGACCAGTGTTCTCACCACCAGCGAGAGGAGATGAGTCAGGTTTGACCACGCCCACATCGGAGAGCGGGGAAACTGTCAGGAGGAAGGTTACCGGCTGGGCGCGCGCGCCAAGTTCAAATGTACAGGCGAGCGGCACAGCAGGGAGCCCGGATAGGGAGCCAGGTCCTAAAGCCCGCCGGAAGGAAGGGCAAGACTCAGGGGGGTCAGCATCAGAAGAGTCCAGGAAGGAGGAAACCCCAGGGGGCAGAAGGAGCCAGAGGAGGAAGGAACAGCGCAGGAGGTGGAGCCGGGCTAGGATCTTGAACTGGTGCGGAAGGGATAGTGACTCAGAGGGGACTTCGCCGATCTAGAGTCTAGACGTAGGGCTGCGCGCTCTGGGGTTTGAAATGGAAACTAAACTTCAATAAAGACTTTTGTACATTACATCAACCGGGCGTTGGTCCTCTGTGAGCTGGGACCTAGAGGCAGTCCTGACAATAATAATAATAATTTATTATTTATACCCCGCCCATCTGGCTGAGTTTCCCCAGCCACTCTGGGCGGCTCCCAATCAGTGTTAAAAACAGTACAGCATTACATATTAAAAACTTCCCTGAACAGGGCTGCCTTAAGATGTCTTCTGAATGCCAGGTAATTCTTTATCTCTTTGACATCTGATGGGAGGGCGTTCCACAGGGCGGGCGCCACTACCGAGAAGGCCCTCTGTCTGGTTCCCTGTAGCCTCACTTCTTGCAATGAGGGAACCGCCAGAAGGCCCTCGGCGCTGGATCTCAGTGTCTGGGCTGAACGATGGGGGTGGAGATGCTCCTTCAGGTATACAGGACCGAGGCCGTTTAGGGCTTTAAAGGTCAGCACCAACACTTTGAATCATGCTCGGAAACGTACTGGGAGCCAATGCAGATCTCTCAGAACCGGTGTTATGTGGTCCCGGCGGCCACTCCCAGTCACCAGTCTAGCTGCCGCATTCTGGATTAATTGCAGTTTCCGGGTCACCTTCAAAGGTAGCCCCACGTAGAGCGCGTTGCAGTAGTCCAAGCGTGAGATAACTAGAGCATGCACCACTCTGGCGAGACAGTCCGCGGGGAGGTAGGGTCTTAGCCTGCGTACCAGGTGGAGCTGGTAGACAGCTGCCCTGGACACAGAGTTAACCTGCGCCTCCATGGACAGCTGTGAGTCCAAAATGACTCCCAGGCTGCGCACCTGGTCCTTCAGGGGCACAGTTACCCCATTCAGGACCAGGGAATCCTCCACACCAGCCCGCCTCCTGTCCCCCAAAAACAGTACTTCTGTCTTGTCAGGATTCAACCTCAATCTGTTAGCCGCCATCCAACCTCCAACCGCCTCCAGGCACTCATACAGGACCTTCACCGCCTTCACTGGTTCTGATTTAAAAGAGAGGTAGAGCTGGGTGTCATCTGCATACTCTCCCAGCGGCTTCATATAGATATTAAAAAGCATGGGGGAGAGGACAGAACCCTGAGGCACTCCACAAGTGAGAGCCCAGGGGTCTGAACACTCACCCCCCACCACCACTTTCTGGACACGGCCCAGGAGGAAGGAGCGGAACCACTGTAGGATAGTGCCCCCAGCTCCCAGCCCCTCTAGACGGTCCAGAAGGATGTTATGGTCGATGGTGTCAAAGGCCGCTGAGAGATCCAGCAGAACTAGGAAACAGCTCTCACCTTTGTCCCTAGCCTGCCGGAGATCATCAACCAGCGCGACCAAGGCAGTTTCAGTCCCATGGTGAGGCCTGAATCCCGATTGGAAGGGATCCAAATGGTCTATTCTTACTACTTTTTCATTGTTACCATATGTCCAAAAGTTCCAAGCATCCACATCATAATTATATACCATTACTAAGAATGCAGAGGCATTGCCACACAAATAAACTCCTCCTTGAGTTTTTGCTCAGGCCAAATGTAGTGACAAATGCACAGTGTAAGGTTATGTTATAAATTCATTGTTGTCAGAGCCACCCGAGGTCCCAGCTCACAAGAGACCAAAATCCAGTCCAAGTTATATACAAAAGGTTTTATTGAAGAACATTGTTGTCGTTACATCCAAGCTCCGTGGCTCAGCATCTGTTACCCTTAGATGTTTGAAGTCCCCTCTGAGTCAGTCCCACCCCTGCACCAGCTTAAGAGGCTTGTACTGCTCCACCTTTTCCTCTCCTTCCTTTTCCGCAGGGTCTTCCTGCCCCCCTGTGCTCCCTCCCTTCGGGACTCCCCCGAGGCTGAGTCTTCTGACGCCTGCTCCCCCCTCCTTCGTGCTTTGGGACCAGGCTCCTCCTCAGGGCTCTCCTCATTTCCGCGCGCCTCCACATTTGAACTTGGCGCGCGTACGTTGCTTCTGACCTTCCTTTCGACCGTTACGCTACTCTCGGTACTACACTCCTCCCCTTCCTGCAGGACGTTCTGCTCCGAACTCCTTCCCCTCTCTGCTCCCTGTTCTGCTCCTTCTGACACACTGGTAACTCCACCCCCTTCACTCCGTTCCGACGGAGAGGCCGGTCCCGATCTCCAACCCCCACTGGGGATTCCCTCTTCGTTCCCCTGCTTCTGACTGCTTCCCTCTCTACTGCCCCTTGGCCTGACCAGGGGGGCTCCCTTTTGGGAATCCTCGGATTCACTTGACGGACTCACTGACAACCTCGGGTCATCGTCGTCCTCTTCCTCGTCACCCTGGGACCCCTCCCCCTCGCTCTCTGTCCCTGAAACCCTGACATCCATCCCCCCCTCGAAGCCCCCCCTTCCCCCCTCCCGCCCATCGGGTGCAGGTTGTAGGAGCTGCAGCTCTTCGGAGGTGGATGCAGGATACAGGTTGTGTACCTCCATATCCTCTGCTTGCAGTTCGGTGTATGAGTGTTCGAATTCGGGTTCTTGACCCAAAGTGTTCTCTTCTCCCTCTTCCATTGGTACCTCGTCTGGTGCTGCCGGCCAAGGTCCCGTCAGCCATTTCCTGCGCCAGTCCTCCTCTGGTTGCTCGTCCCACCAATAGGAGGTTTCTGTGTCCACCCCTGAGCACGATCCCCTGGGCGGGCTAGATTCTGGCGTTCTCTCCTCGGCTGAAGAAAAACCCCGGAAAGTACTGCCTGAGAGTGTGGGCGTAAAGAGCCAGTCATCAAAGTACTCGGCTGGCATGGGTCTATGCGGGAAAAGGGCATGGAACTCGTCTTTTAGAAGAGGTTCGTCTAAAGCGTAGCCCGGCACCCAACCGTTGGCACTGGCTGGAGTGCCCTCTGTGGCTAGAAAGTATTCTACCCCCTCTTCCCCCCATCTCGAGTCCAGGATTTCTGTGACCTCGTTGAGTGGTTCGGCCCTAGGCGCCCTCTCCCTCTCCTGTGACTTAGTGTGTAATTGCGGGACTGTTTCAGACTCCTGAAACCTGTGCGGTGCCTTGTAGGGGGTGAGCACCGACCTGTGAAATACCGGATGCACTCTGGAACCTTCGGGGAGGGCTAGTCGAAAGGCTACAGGGTTGATCTTAGCCTCCACCTGGTACGGCCCTAACTGCCTGTGCCCTAGCTTCTTCTTGGCCAACGACTTGGTTGGCATCGCTTGGGCCGCTAACCACACCCAGTCCCCCACCTGGATCTCCTCCCCCGCTCTCCTGTTTTTGTCTGCCTGCACCTTATATGCTTGCTTGGCCAGCTCCAAATGTCTCCGCAACTCTTCGTGCACCTCCTGCAGCTCCGCTGCAAACTGGTCGGCTTCTTGCGGCACCCCCTCTCTCGGTGCCCCGAACCCCGGGAAGGTTCTGGGATGACGACCGTTGTTCGCGAAGAACGGCGTCACCCCCGTGGACGCGTGCTTCGTGTTGTTATAGGCAAACTCTGCCATCGGCAGGTAGTCCACCCAAGCTGCGGGTCGCTGATTGGCGTAACATCTCAGGTACTGCTGCATGATCGCGTTGACCCTCTCAGCTTGGCCGTTGGTCTGTGGGTGTCTCGCCGACGTAAGGTTGATCTTGACGTTCAGGATACCTAAAAGCTTCTGCCAAAAATTGGAAACAAACTGGCGCCCCCTGTCGGACAGGATGGACTGCGGCAGCCCATGCACCTTGAACACGTGATCAATGAAGAGTTTGGCAGTCTGTTCCGCCGTCGCCACCTTTGCGCACGGAATGAAGTGCGCCATCTTGGTGAACAGGTCCACAACCACCAGTACCGCTGTCTTCCCTCTGGAGCTGGGCAGGTCAGTAACGAAGTCCAGGGCTACCCTCTCCCACGGTTGCTGTGGCGTTTCCAGCGGTTCCAACAGCCCCGCTGGCTTCTGGTGTACTGGCTTGAACCTCTGACAAGTGTCACACCTGGCGACGTAATCCGCTACCTCTCCGCGCATCCGGGGCCACCAAAAGTCCCTTGCCACCAGTTCTATTGTCTTCTCCTTACCGAAGTGGCCAGCACTGGGGGCGTCGTGCAACTGCTGCAGAACCTTTGCGCGAAGCTCGTCGCTTGGCACGTAGAGGGCACCTTTGCGAGTTAGCAGTCCGTCGCGCAGTTGGAACTCTTCTCCACTCTGCACACCTCTGCGCAACTCCTCCATTTTGGACTGTGCGAACTGATCCACTTGCAACGCGCGTCGCACCGCGTCCAGATCTACTGCGATGGCAGCGCACGACCACGCCTGCGGTGCGAAAATGTGCTTGGCTGCTACTGGCGCCGCTTCATCGAGATATTGCGGTTTCCTGGATAGCGCATCGGCTATAACGTTGGAATCTCCTGGGATGTACTCTATCCGAAAGTCGAAATCCGCGAAGAATTCCGCCCAGCGCATGTGTCTCTGGCTTTGGAGCTTCGCCGTGCGCCAATACTCTAGGTTCTTGTGATCCGTGCGGACCTGTACTGTGTGCTTGGCTCCTATGAGGAAGTGTCGCCACGCTTTGAAAGCTGCGTGAATGGCTAACAGCTCCCTGTCCCATATGGTGTAGTTTTGCTCCGCCTTGCTGAGCTTTCGGGAGTAAAAGGCACCGGGTCTCCAGTTTCCATGTGGATCTTCTTGCAGGAGTACAGCTCCAACCGCCCTGTCTGACGCGTCGGTCTCCACTCGCATGGGCCTGCCTGGATTCACGTGCAGCAGTTGCTCCTCGGAGGCGAAAAGGCTTTTAAGCTTCCGAAAAGAGCGCTCCGCCTGTTCCGTCCACACGAACCTCTTCTTCTTGGAACTCAGAGTGTCCGTGATCGCTGCTGTCTCCTTTGCAAAACCTCTGATGAATTTGCGGTAGAAGTTGGCGAAGCCGACGAATCTCTGGACTTCCTTCCGATTGCGTGGGCTCTTCCAGTCCAACACCGCGCGGACCTTGATGCTGTCCATGGCCAGCCCCTTGTCGGACAGCTTGTAGCCCAGGAAATCCACCTCCGTCACATCAAACTGGCACTTCTCTAACTTGGCGTAGAGCCTGTTCTCCCGTAGTCTTTGCAGGACTTCCTTTACGTCCCTCTCGTGGGCCTCTTCCGTCTCCGAAAAGATCAGGATGTCGTCGAGGAAACACACACATTTCTTGTAGAGGAGTCCCGCTAGCACGTGATGCATAAAGGCTTGGAAGACGTGAGATCCATTTTGGAGACCAAACGGCATAACTCTGTATTCATACGTGCCCAGAGGCGTGAACATGGCCGTTTTCCACTCATCGCCCTCCCGGATGCGTATGAGGTTATATGCTCCACGCAGATCCAATTTGGTGAAGATCTTCCCCTTCCTCACGGTTGCTAGGAGATCATCTATCTTGGGCATGGGGAAGGCCTTGGGCTTGGTCATACTGTTTATGAACCTGTAATCCACAATGAGTCTTTTTTGGGGCGTGTCTCTCTTCTTTACAAAGAACACAGGACTGCCCCCCACTGCTTTCGATTCCCGGATGAATCCACGCTTCAAATTGTGCTCTATGAACTCCCTGAGCTCTTGCATCTCGTCCTCAGACATGGAATACAGTTTTGCAGTCGGCAACTGCGCCCCCGGCACCAGGTCGATGGCACAATCATAAGGTCTGTGGGGCGGCAACTGGTCAGCTTCCTTCTCGCAGAAAACCTCCAGGAACCCTTCGTACTTGCTAGGTACTGCCTGCACCATGCCAAGTCGCAGCTGGTGCTCAGCCCCCTCCTCCTGGCAGGACTGGATGCAATTTTGAGCACAGTACGATGAGCAAAAGGTGATCTGGCGTTGGTACCACGCTACAGCAGGACTGTGTTTCTCCAGCCAACTCATGCCTAATACTATAGGCGTGTCAGACAGTTGGGTGACATTGAAGCTAATGACTTCTCGGTGATCTCCTATCCGCATCACCATGGGAGGTGTCTGTTGCACAACTTGCCCTCCTAGCAATTTCCTGCCATCCACTGTGACTACGTTCAGAGGCGTTGTGGCGGGCAGAAGCGCTATGCGATGCTGCTTGACGAATTGCATCCCCACGAAATCGGCATTGCTCCCCGAATTGATCGTGAGGGGCACTTCTAGGGTGGTCCCATTTGGCAACTGAAGTGTTGCAGTGAGCTGCACCGCTGGCTTGGGTGGTAAAGGGTCTGTGGGTTGCAAAGACGCTGGGGACTGTTCTACAGATTCGCCTGGCTGAGCCCCAGCAATTCTGCTTGCAGCCAGGCATTGTCGTTTCCCTGAGGTTCCTCTTCCTGGATCACTTCTGCAGCTACCGTCGCTAAAGCTGCAGTGTGTTTCTGGAGCCTCTGGGGGCACTCTTTCGCCATGTGCAGTGCACTGTCGCAGATGTAACACTTCCTGGTCCCTCTAGGAGGCTTCGCCTTTACTGCACCGGAAACTGGGGCTCTGGCTGTTGCTTGAGCCTTAGCACCACCAAGTTCCATCGGCTCCTCCCCCTGCCTCCCGAGCGGCGAGGGATGTGACTGACTGAACTCCCTGGGGATGAAAGAAGACGTCCTCGCTGGTGGACGCACCTGACGTTCTTCCTCATTGTGCCAAGGACGTCCCTCGTGACGTATGCCAATCGCCAGAGCCCTCTGCACCACCTGCTCCAGGGTCTGAGGTCTGTCTCCCCTGGCAAGTTCGTCCTTTATGGGACCGCTGAGACCCTCCCAGAACAAATCCCTCACAGGTGTGCAGTCTTTCTCCCAGCGTAACGCAGTCAGTAAAGCAAAAAATCTGGAATGGTACTGACGCACAGTGGCTTTGCCTTGCCGCAGTCCAAATATCTCCCTGCGTGCAAGATCCAAATCTACGGTTGACTGGAAGCAGGCATCCATCGCTTTAATGAATTCATCAGAATCGCGGCGGGCAGGGCCATCTTCACGCCACAAATTGCGCAACCAGTCTCTGGCCGGCCCATGCAAGTGAGAAACAATAAACCCCACTTTCTCCTCCTCATCTTTAAAGTCATGACGAAGCAAGTGTAATGCATACAAAACGTCTGCTCTGAAACTGGGGTAGTGCTTCAGGTTCCCATCGAAGTGGGTGACTAGGCTGCCCCCCCGCCTTCCAAGTCCAATGCCCTCTGATCTGGACCCTGGGAACCCTTCCCTGTTTGCACGCTCCCACCTTGTTTGCAGGTCCTGGCAGCGCTTCTCCATTTCGTCATGCTTCTTCTGAGACGCAAGGACTGCAGCGGTGAGTTCGGAAACTGTAGTTCGCAGTGCTGTCAGCTGATCCTCCGCACTCATGGCTGTCACCGTTTGTGAGCTTTGCAAAAAAAAAATTTGCGTTCTTTGGGAGGGGACTTACTGTCAGAGCCACCCGAGGTCCCAGCTCACAAGAGACCAAAATCCAGTCCAAGTTATATACAAAAGGTTTTATTGAAGAACATTGTTGTCGTTACATCCAAGCTCCGTGGCTCAGCATCTGTTACCCTTAGATGTTTGAAGTCCCCTCTGAGTCAGTCCCACCCCTGCACCAGCTTAAGAGGCTTGTACTGCTCCACCTTTTCCTCTCCTTCCTTTTCCGCAGGGTCTTCCTGCCCCCCTGTGCTCCCTCCCTTCGGGACTCCCCCGAGGCTGAGTCTTCTGACGCCTGCTCCCCCCTCCTTCGTGCTTTGGGACCAGGCTCCTCCTCAGGGCTCTCCTCATTTCCGCGCGCCTCCACATTTGAACTTGGCGTGCGTACGTTGCTTCTGACCTTCCTTTCGACCGTTACGCTACTCTCGGTACTACACTCCTCCCCTTCCTGCAGGACGTTCTGCTCCGAACTCCTTCCCCTCTCTGCTCCCTGTTCTGCTCCTTCTGACACACTGGTAACTCCACCCCCTTCACTCCGTTCCGACGGAGAGGCCGGTCCCGATCTCCAACCCCCACTGGGGATTCCCTCTTCGTTCCCCTGCTTCTGACTGCTTCCCTCTCTACTGCCCCTTGGCCTGACCAGGGGGGCTCCCTTTTGGGAATCCTCGGATTCACTTGACGGACTCACTGACAACCTCGGGTCGTCGTCGTCCTCTTCCTCGTCACCCTGGGACCCCTCCCCCTCGCTCTCTGTCCCTGAAACCCTGACAATTGTTATGAATTAAAATATTTTTATTTTCTTAAAAAATAAGCCAAAGTCCTTAGAAGTTATATCAACTTACAAATCAAATGTAGAGTCATAGAATCATGACGCTGGAAGGGGTCATCTAGTCCAACCCCTGCAGTGCAGGAATCCGGCTCACAGCCATCCCTGGGTGGAAATTCACTGAAATAAAAACTGAAAATAAAGGAGTTCCATGCCAAAGTGGCCAACAAGCTCTTGTGAATGTACAAAATTGCCATTGCTCTTTCACAAGGTCAAACTACACATACATGTGCTATGTGCACTTTTTTTCTGAAAAAGGCAGATCACTGCCATAGCCCTGGTTACACATAGCTTAATTACATCAAAGCTGGATTACTGCATTGTGTTCTGTCTGGGGCTGCCCTTGAAGAGCATTCAGAAACCCACACATTAGGAATATGGCTGAATTTTTGACCAGTTTGAAGCATCACATTTCGCCACTTCTGTATCATATTCACTAGCTTATTATTCATTTTCAGGAGCTATTTGAAGTTTTTGTTATCACCCCAAAAGCCTAAAATCAGTGGTGGGGGACCTCTGGTCACAGGTCCAGTTAGTATCAGACACAACTAAAGATGGATAAAACCATGTGTCAGGGGCTCAGGAGCAGAGGCACAGGGGAGAGAGGAAATGGAGAGCGAAGGGGAAGAATCGGAGGGCAGCGTAGGGGAGTATGAAAGTAGCCCAAGAGATTCCATGAGCTTCTCCAGCGAATCAGAAGATTCCCGGGGGGGGCGCCGATGACCAGGGCAAGGGGGGTCCCAGGAGGGACACACCAGAAGCAAGGGGCCAGCGGGGACTCCCAAAGCAGCAACGGGAGATCAGGACCACTTCCCCCACCAGAGCGTAGTGGGAGGGAAGAGTCCCATGTATCAGGGCCAGCTTCTCCTCCAGCAGGGAGAGAAGACGAATCAGGGCTGGCCACGCCTCCATCACAGAGTGAGCTGGGACCTCGGGCAGCTCTGACACCATGAATTTCAATTTCTCTCTGTTTCCCATTTTTCCAGTCCTAAATTGAGTTTGCCCTGTTCCACACCAGTTCGTTAAAAATAAATAAATAAATAAATAAATAAATAAATAAATAAAAGTCCACACAAAAATTAATACAATTTTATGTAACTGAACAACTGCAAGGAATCATAAAACCCACTGACAAATACCCCTTCCTCTTGGTTCATGTGGGAACCAATGACACTGCAAGCAATAGCCTCCAGAAGATCAAAAGAGATTACGAGGCTCTGGGCAGGAAATTGAAGCAATTAAATGCACAAATTGTCATCTCATCTGCCCTCCCAGTTGAACGACGTGGCCCAGGGAGAGAGGGAAAAATAGTGGAAGTGAACAACTGGCTTCGCAAATGGTGTAAACAGGAACGGTATGGATTCTTAGATCACGGACTGCAGTTTCTTGAAGATGGACTTCTGGCAAGTGATGGGCTGCACCTCACAACGGTTGGGAGGAATGTTTTTGAAAAAAATCTCAGAAACCTCATCAGGAGGGCTTTAAACTGACTAATGTCGGGGAGGGAGACAGTGCTCCTGAAGGTAGGAGTCTATCAATTGATGAAGATGATCGTCCAAATGTCATAGACCAGGGGTCTGCAACCTTTAAGACAAAAAGAGCCACTTGGACCCGTTTCCGAAGAAAAAACAACAACTGGGAGCCGCAAAACCATTGCGACATTTAAAACAAATATAACACTGCATACATTGTTTCTTAGCCCAATGTTATCCTCGTCATTATAAAAATAACTTTTTTGACACTTTTTAATTATTTTTTGTTTGACCCCTCAGAATTACTCCTCCTCATAGAAATAAACGTTATATTAACAAGTTACCTTTTTTTGAGTGTGTGTTCTTCACTCCCCTTCAAAACAGTAGCTGCAAATTGCAAAGCAATAGCAGCAAATCAGCCAGCGGCTGCCTGTTGGGGCGGCAGCCTGTTGCCCGAAGCACAGGGAGCCCTCCGCCCTCCGGAGGGCTCCCCGTGCTTCAGGCGAGTGTCTGCAAGCCTTGCGCGCCCGGCAGGAGCTCCCGTCGGGCGCGCAAGGCTTGGGGCGGCAGCCTGTTGCCCGAAGCACAGGGAGCCCTCCGGAGGGCTCCCCGTGCTTCGGGCGAGTGTCTGCAAGCCTTGCGCGCCCGGCAGGAGCTCCCGTCGGGCGCGCGAGGCTTGGGGCGGGAACAAAGGAAAATGCGCCTCCTCCCCTCGCCTCCACCCCGGAGCCGCGGCAAAGGCGTTAAAGAGCCGCATGCGGCTCCGGAGCCGCAGGTTGCCGACCCCTGTCATAGACCAAATGGAGCAAACAGCACGCAGACCTAGTGGTGGGAGGAAAAATCCTTAAATAAGAGACACGGGGGAATGATTAATGGACTTCAATGTCTGTACACTAATGCGCAAAGCATGGGAAATAAACAAGATGAGCTTGAGCTCTTGGTACAGTAAACTAAATATGACATAATAGGCATCACTGAAACCTGGTGGGATAAGTCCCACGATCGGAATGTAATAATGGAGGGATACAATCTATTTCAGAGAAACAGACCAGACAAGAAAGGAGGATGTCAGGGGTTCAGAAGGAGAGACACAGGAGGGGGAGCAAATGGAGAGTGAGGAGGAGGAGTACGAGGGGGGCGCAGGCAGTGACAGTGGCCAGAGTTATTCCACAAGCCTCTCTAGCGAATCGGAGGACTCACAGAAGGGAGCGCCGGTGGCCAGAGCGAGGGGGGCTCCAGGGGGGAAGCCCCAGGAGGAAGGGGCCAGCGGGGAGTCCCTGAGCAGCAGTTGGAGATCAGGACCAGCATCTCCACCAGAGCGCAGTGGGGAGGGGGAGTCCCAGGAGTCGGGACCAGTGTCCTCACCACCAGAGGGAGGAGAGGAGTCAGGTTTGGCAACGCCCACATCAGGAAGCGGGGAAACGGTCAGAAGGAAAGTCACCGGCTGGGCGCGCACGCCAAGTTCAAATGTACAGGAGCGCGGCACAGCGGGGAGCCCGGGAAGGGAGCCAGGTCCTAAAGCCTGCCGGAGGGAGGCTCAGGGGGGTCAGCGTCAGAAGAGTCCAGAAAGGAGGAAACCCCAGGGGGCAGAAGGACCCAGAGGAGGAAAGAACAACAGAAGAGGTGGAGTAAGGCTAGAGTCTTAAACTGGTGTCTAGGAGGCGGAGACTCAGATGGAGCTTCGCCGGTCTAGGTTCTAAGACGTAGAGTTGCACGCTGTGGTTTGGAAATGGAAATTAATCTTCAATAAAGACTTTTATACGTTATTACTGACTAGCGTTGGTCCTCTGTGAGCTGGGACCTGGAGGCAACTCTGACAGTAAGCTCCATCTCATAAAAAAAATAAAACCTCGCAACGTGAGTGGACGCAGCGAGGGGCGAAGATTGGTGCTTCGCGAGCTCACGAAGGCAGGACAAGATGACTACCGAAGAACAAATAGCAACCCTGCGAAACGCAGTGACACAACTTAACGCGGAGATACTAGCAGCCAGGAAGAGGGAAGACGAAGCAGCTGCTGTCTGCCAGGATCTGCGAACCAGGTTGGAAGTGTTGACTAAACAGGGGCTACCGGGACCCAGACCAGAGGGGATTGGGCTGGGAAAGAGAGGAGGGAGCCTTGTGTCTCATTTCGATGGGAATCTGCAGCAGTATCCTAACTTCAGAGCAGACGTGGTTTTCGCCCTAGAGTTGCTGGAGAAGGACTTTAGAGATGAGCAGGAGAAAGTAGGCTTCATACTAACGCATCTCCACGGAGACGCTAAAGCGTGGCTGCGGAATCTGTACCGGGATAAAGACCCAGCCCTCAAAAATGTGAAAGCCTTCCTTAAGGCGATGGGTGCGTGCTTTTTATCAGAGATTGATGTAGATATCGCCAGGAAAGAGATACATGGATTGAAGCAAGGCAGAGCCACTGTAAGGCAATATCACTCCCGCTTTTTTGCTTTGGTCAACGCGCTGGGATGGGAAAAAGAGTCAGCTGCCATCAGGGACCTGTTCTGGGAGGGGTTGAACGGGGCTGTGAAAGACGAAATTGCGAGGGGGGAGTGACCCCAGACGACTAAAGACGTGATCCAGAGAGCGCTGACGATTGGGGTGAGGCTGGAGGAACGTTCCTGGAGCAAGGACGAAGGGCGTTGGGGACGCACGCCAGCAAGAGCACCTCTTTTCTTTCCCAGGGAGACAACGCGCGCTCAATCCACGCCCCCATTGGGAGGGGGAGAGGAGCCGATGGAGTTAGGTGGTGCCAAGGCTCAGTCAGCAGCCAGAGCCCTAACGCCGGGAGCAGTCAAACCGAAGCCTCCTAGAGGGAACAGGAAGTGTTACATCTGCGACAGTGCTCAGCACATGGCGAAAGAGTGTCCCCAGAGGATTCACAAGCACACTGCAGCCTCAGCGACAGTTACAGAAGTAGTTCAGCAGAGTGCACCACAGCAGGGAAACGACGAAGTCTGGCTGGAAGTGGAGCCACTGGGGCCCAGCCAGACGAGTCAGTGAAGCAGTCCCCTGGGATCTTACAGCCCACAGACCCCCTCCCACCCAAACCAGTGGTGCAACTCACGGCATCGCTTCAGCTGCCCACTGGACTCACCATGGAAGTCCCTATTACCATTGACTCTGGCAGCAATGCAGACTTTATAGGAGTGGATTTTCTCAAGCAACATAACGTAGTGCTCCTACCGGCCACGATGCCCCTGAACGTCGTCACGGTAGACGGCAGAGAGCTACTGGGAGGACAAGTGCTGCAGCAAACACCGCCAATGGTGATGCGAATTGGAAATCACCGCGAAGTCATCAGCTTCAACGTCACCCACCTGTCGGACACGCCCATAGTGTTGGGCATGAGTTGGCTGGACAGGCACAGCCCGGCATTAGCATGGTACCAGCGTCAACTGACCTTCTGCTCCTCCTACTGCGCAGAACACTGCATCCTCGCTAACCAAGAAGATGAGGGGCACGAGGACGGACCACAGCTGCACTTAGGCATGTTGCAAGCGGTACCCAACAAGTACAAAGAGTTTTTGGAGGTCTTCTGCGAGAAGGAAGCGGACAAGCTGCCTCCCCACAGGCCATACGACTGCAAGATTGACCTCCTGCCGGGGGCGACGCTGCCGACGGGGAAACTGTATTCCATGTCTGAGGATGAACTGCAGGAACTCAGGGAGTTCATAGATCACAACTTGAAGAGGGGATTCATCCGAGAATCCAAAGCAGTGGGGGGCAGTCCCGTGTTTTTTGTGAAGAAGCGGGACACGCCCCCAAAGAGGCTTGTAGTTGATTTCAGAATTTTGAATTCGAAAACCAAGCCCACAGCCTTCCCCATGCCCAAGATCGACGACCTGCTGGCGACGGTGAGGAAGGGTCGCATCTTTACCAAGTTGGATCTACGCGGAGCGTACAATCTCATACGCGTGAGGGAGGGTGACGAGTGGAAGACGGCCATGTTTACGCCGCTAGGCACCTATGAATATAAAGTTATGCCTTTTGGATTACAAAATGGTTCCCACTGTTTCCAAGCCTTCATGCACCACGTCTTAGCGGGTCTCCTCTACAAGAAGTGCGTCTGCTTCCTGGACGACATCCTGATCTTCTCGGAGTCGCAGGAGGCCCACGAGAGAGATGTCAAGGAAGTCCTGCAGAGGCTGAGAGAGCACAGGCTTTATGCCAAGCTGGAGAAGTGCCAGTTCGACGTGACGGAGGTGGATTTCCTGGGCTACAAGCTGTCCGACAAGGGACTCGCCATGGACAGCGCCAAGGTCCGCTCGGTGCTGGACTGGAAAAGCCCGCGCAATCGGAAGGAGGTCCAGAAGTTTGTCGGCTTTGCCAACTTTTATCGCAAGTTTATCAAGGGTTTCGCTATGCAGACGGCGGCCATCACCGACACCCTCAGCTCCAAGAAGAAGAAGTTCATCTGGACGGAGCAGGCGGAGCAGTCCTTTCAGAAGCTCAAGCGTCTCTTCGCGTCCGAAGAACAACTACTACATGTGAACCCCAGCAAACCCATGAGGGTTGAGACGGACGCCTCAGACAGAGCCGTGGGGGCGGTCCTGTTGCAGCGAGACCACCAAGGGGACTGGAGGCCGTGCGCTTTCTACTCCAGGAAACTCAGCAAGTCGGAGCAGAACTACACCATCTGGGACACAGAGTTGCTGGCCATTCATGCAGCATTCAAGGCGTGGCGGCACTTCCTCATCGGAGCCAAACACACAGTGCAGGTCCGCACGGACTATAAGAACTTGGAGTACTGGCGCACGGCGAGGTTCCTAAACCAGAGACACATCCGCTGGGCGGAGTTCTTTGCAGATTTCGACTTCAGGATAGAATACATCCCGGGAGACAACAACATCATGGCGGATGCGCTATCCAGGAAGCTGCAGTATCTCGAGGAAGAGGCACCGGCGGCGGCCAAGCACATTTTCGCACCGAAAGCGTGGGCATGCGCCTCAGCTACGGTGGACCTGGACACAGTACGTCGCGCGCTGCAGACGGACTCCTTCGCACGAGCCAAGATGGAGGAGGTGCGCAGCGGCACAGCGAGGGACGACGAGTTCCAGATACGCGACGGACTGCTCATCCGCAAAGGGGCCCTCTACGTGCCGGGAGACGACCTCCGCGCGAGAGTACTGCAACAGTTACACGACGCGCCCAGCGCGGGGCACTTCGGCAAAGAGAAGACGGTGGAATTAGTAGCCAGAGACTTTTGGTGGCCCAAGATGTGGGGAGAAGTCGCGGATTACGTCAATAGGTGCGACACCTGCCAAAGGGCCAAGCCAGTACACAGGCCGCCGGCGGGACCGTTGGAACCGCTACAGACCCCGCTCGAACCGTGGGAGAGGGTGGCCCTGGACTTTGTCACTGATCTGCCCAGCTCGAGGGGCAAAACAGCAGTACTCGTCGTAGTGGACTTGTTCACCAAGATGGCCCACTTCATTCCTTGCGCGAAGGTGGCCACAGCGGAGCAGACCGCCAAGCTGTTCATAGACCACGTGTTCAAGGTGCACGACCTACCACGGTCTATCCTGTCCGACCGGGGGCACCAGTTCATCTCCAGCTTCTGGCAGAAGCTGATGGGCATCCTGAACGTCAAGGTCAGCCTAGCGGCAAGACACCCGCAGACCAACGGACAAGCGGAGAGGGTCAACGCCATCATGCAGCAGTACCTGAGATGCTACGCGAACCAGCAGCCCTCGACCTGGGTGGACTACCTACCGCTGGCCGAGTTTGCCTACAACAACACGAAACACGTGTCCACGGGGGTGACACCGTTTTTCGCCAACAATGGGCGGCATCCCAGAACCTTCCCGGGTTTAGAGAAGGAGAGGGAGGGGGAGCCGCAGGGAGCAGAGGCCTTGGCAGCAGAGTTACAGGAGGTCCACGAGCAACTCCGAAGGCAGTTAGAGCTAGCTAAACACGCGTACAAAATGCAAGCGGACAGACACAGGAGAGTTGGGGAGGACATCCGGGTGGGGGACTGGGTCTGGTTAGCAGCCCAGGCAGTGCCGGCCAGATCGTTAGCTAAGAAGAAGCTCGGGCACAAGCAGCTAGGCCCTTACCAAGTCGAGGCACAGATCAACCCAGTGGCCTTCCAGTTGACACTCCTGGAGGGATCCAGAATGCACCCGGTCTTTCATAGATCGGTGCTCACGCCCTACAAGGCACCTCACAGGTCCCAGGCGCCAGGGACAGCTCCTAGCCCGCTCAGAGACGCACCCACGAAGGCGGGCTCGCCGAGGGCGGAGCCGCTCAACGAGGTCACGGAGATTTTGGACTCGAGATGGGGGAAGAGGGGGTTGAATATCTCCTCACCAGGGAAGGTACCCCGGCCAGTGCCAACTGCTGGGTACCGTACTATGCCGTGGAGGATCACTACCTCAAAGACGAGTTCCACGCACTGTTCCCACACAGGCCCATGCCGGCAGATTATTTCGACGAATATCTTTTCACACCCACACTCTCAGCCAGCACGTTTCAGGGGTTCTCTTCAGCTGAGGACACGACGCTAGAGACTAGCTCTCCAGAGGGATCGCTCTCGGGGTTTGGCACAGGGGGCTCCTATTGGTGGGAGGATCAACCTGAGGTGGGGTGGCGCAGAGAACTGCCGAGCAGGCCACTGCACGCAGCATCACCCCAGGCGACAGGGGAAGAGGGGGTGATGGGCAAGTTGGGGGAAGATCCCGGGTTCGAACACACCGCCCAGGAGATGGAAGCGGAGGAGATCGCCGTCGACGAGACCATGGAGGACTTCCCGGACTTATCCGGCTGGCTGCACGCCACGGGGGACGAACTGTATCCTGCACTCACCCCCACAACACTGGAGCACCCAGAACCCGCACCTGAAGAGGGGGAGGGGGGAAGGGGGGGCTTCGAGGGGGGGATGGATGTCAGGGGCTCAGGAGCAGAGGCACAGGAGAGGGAGGAAATGGAGAGCGAGGGGGAGGAATCCGAGGGGAGTGTAGGCGGTGACAGTGATCAGAGGGATTCCATGAGCCTCTCCAGCGAATCGGAAGATTCACAGAAGGGAGCGCCGATGGCCAGGGCAAGGGGGGTGCCAAGGGGGAAACCCCAGAAGGAAGGGGCCAGCGGGGACTCCCAGAGCAGCAGTTGGAAATCAGGACCAGCTTCCCCACCAGAGCGCAGTGGGGGGGGGGGGGGAGTCCCAGGAATCGGGACCAGTGTTCTCACCACCAGCGAGAGGAGATGAGTCAGGATTGACCGCGCCCACATCGGAGAGCGGGGAAACGGTCAAGAGGAAAGTTACTGGCTGGGCACGCGCGCCAAGTTCAAATGTACAGGCGAGCGGCACAGCAGGTAGCCTGGATAGGGAGCCAGGTCCTAAAGCCCGCCGGAAGGAGGGGCAAGACTCAGGGGGGTCAGCGTCAGAAGAGTCCAGAAAGGAGGAAACCCCAGGGGGCAGAAGGACCCAGAGGAGGAAAGAACAACGGAAGAGGTGGAGTAAGGCTAGAGTCTTAAACTGGTGTCTAGGAGGCGGAGACTCAGATGGAGCTTCGCCGGTCTAGGTTCTAAGACGTAGAGTTGCACGCTGCGGTTTGGAAATGGAAATTAATCTTCAATAAAGACTTTTATACGTTATTACTGACTAGCGTTGGTCCTCTGTGAGCTGGGACCTGGAGGCAACTCTGACAAAACTGGGAGGGGTGGCTAACACCCCAGAGGACAGGATCACACTTCAAAACCACCTTGACCTTTTTCTGCGTAGTAAGAAATAAAGCCTAGTGATGTAGCCATGAATCTCATCAATTCTGCTGCCTGGATTCTCTGCTGAATGGGGGAACGTGCCTTGGAGCCTCATCAAAGGCTCAAGGTTGTTAATTATTCATCGGAGGCGATTCCGGAGGGCTCGGCTGGAAGATGAGCTTTATCAGCTCGCCCGAGTGGAGATTCAAACATTTTGTGGGTCACTGTCGCTTACTGGGAGGGAGATGGGGAGGCCCAAGGTGTATAGCAAGCCTACCGAAGGAGACAGGATTGCTTTTGAGCGAAGGTATGGCTAATCTTTGCCCAGAGTCTTCAGTCCTCAGTTCTCCCTTGCAAGGTGCCAATGGCTGAATACTCTTAATTCTCTTGTTCTGCATTAATGAGCAGGAACCTACTAGGTTGCTGAGAATATTGACCTTCAAACATCCCTGGAAGCTAGGTTACACCAAACAGGACCGTACAAATCAATTTATATCTTAGTATTAGAATTACAAATATACAACAGATTGGTTCATATGACCCTAGGAAGTCTCTCAAGAACTCCTAGGACAAGAATTTGTAATTTGTAGGAGTTTAACAGTGACATCATAGGCAGGTGTACTCAGAAGTAACCCTTGTTGAGTTAACTGGGATTTAGTCCCAGGTAAACGAGCATAAGATTGCAGCCTAAGACTCAATGGGCTTGATAAGGCATATATGGAATCAGGCTATAAAAACATCGCAGAAGTATATTCTAAATCCATTTAACTGGATTTTCATTCCACTTGGAATGAATAATAATTTGTACTCACAATACAATGTGTGTGTGTGTTAAATCTGACTTTGTATGTTGTTTGGTATGTTACAGTTCTTAAGTTCATTGAAAATTTTATTACAATTATCCAAACTCTCTAAGGAAACAAAAAAAGTAATTTCATATAAATCCACAGATACTTCAGAAATAAGAAGTTAAATCAACTGAAACGATCATTTGTTTACCCTAAACCAATATTTTTAGATATCAATATCAATTTATTGTGTAAGTCTAAGACCCTGTAGTTTGAGATTGAACAGCAGAGAAGTACAGGAGTAAAACTCACTTTTATTATTTCCTAGCACCAACTTTACTGAAATCAGTCTAGAGGCATGCAGACTATGTAAGGCTTTTTTTCTCTTATTCTTGCCCTTTGCTATACTCATCATTTTGGGGCAGGAAGTGGATGGACATACTCATTTCCCATTGTTAATGGACTACTTCTACATATTAAAATCTGCTTAACCTCTGATGCTACATTAGATACAATTAAAAAATTTTATACTTACATTAATAACACATATGTTCCTGTGACTGAAGGACTCTAGAAGCACCTTTTGGTAACCACTGTTATAGCTATCAATCATATCAACCTCCACCATTAAAGAGAACATTATTTTTTTGGGGGGGGGGGAATAGATGCCACTTGGCATGCAAATATGCTGGAAGACCTTGTGGGGGACATACAGTAGGTATCTCTGGATAGATCCAGTAATTAGTGGTGGAGCTTCATGCTCCGGCAGCGGGAGGGGGGGAGCGGAGAGCAGGTGGGGGCGTGGCACGTGTCCCGGGGGCGTGGCACACTGCCCGCAGGGGCGTGATGGCCCAGCACGGGCGGGGGGCCAGTCGCAATGGCACCCCACCGGGATTGCGCTGCTGGGGGCAGTGAGCTCCCCCCACTACCCTCTTCCTCTGCCAGTGCCCGTAATCCAGAGATGGAGAACCTTTGACACTCCAGATGTTGCCGAGCTGTAACTCCCATCCTGACCATTGGCAAATCCACACCGTGATCAACTCCCGCCCGGAACCCAATGTTCCCTCTGTGAAAGGACGTGTGTATCCAGAATTGGCTTCCACAGTCACTTACGGACTCATTGTTAAAACACATAAAGTCTGACCCCTGAAATGCAGAGATGGGACTCCAAGAGGCATCTAGTCCATTCCCCCACGAAGTGGGGACCAAGACAGATCTCTTCCTCTGCCCCGGGAGCAGGCTGTTCCCCCCCTCCGTCCCAAACTCCCTGAGCTCTGTTCGTGCACAGACACCCGACACCATTTTTTTGGGCAGAAATCCCATTTTATTTCACAGGAGACGAGAGCGGCTACGGAAAAAACGCCACAGTTTTCTCCTTTGTTTTGTGTTGCCCGCCTTCAGCACGTCCAGAGAAATCATGCCCAGTCAGAAAGGGATCCGAGGGTCATCCAGTCCAACCCGCCAGCTAGGCAGGCATCCTTCTGGGGAGAAAGGGGCTAGTCTGTTGGCGCGCTGATAGGCAGCTCCACGATCCGAACCTGGTCCTGCGAATGCAAAGCGGGTAGTTCATGGTCAGGCATGGAATTCACCAATGCAGGTAGGCTGCCTCTGGCCCTGGAGGCCCCACCTCTTATCACAGGGAGGCAGGTAGACTGCCTCTGGCGTATGGAAGGGGGACGAGGCTGGGGGTGGGACAGGGGGTCCAGGGTGCGAGGGACTCACGTCTTGGAAGGCAACATTGTCGAAGGCCTCGAACTGGGGCGCCTCCAACGGCCAGCACTTCTTCCGACAGCGGTGAGCGACAGCCCAGGCCAGGAGCCCCCCAAAAAGGGCGCAGGCGGCTGCGGATGCAACGGCAACCTCCCAAGGCAGGGTGGGGGCACTGCTCCCTGGGGGGGGGAAAGACTCCCTTTGTATGTGCCTGTGTGTCTCTCGAACCCCGGATCCCCAAAGCATTGGGCCTCCCCTCACCTTCAGCACCGCTCTCCTGGCGCCGCTCCTCGCACCCGCCTCCTGCCACGTATGCTACGTCGTCCACCGCAATGGTGCCTGTGCCGGACCAATCGCCAGCGCCCACTTCCAGCACCACCTGCGAGACATGGGTTCAAACCAGCAGTGCCTCCTGCCAGGAAGGAATTCGAATCCGCCACCTGCTGAACGTCTCATGCCAGAGGCGTTCCAAAGTGGCAGGGAGTCCCAAAGTTTCATGGTGCCGTGGCAAGAAGTCCCAAAGGGGTAACCGGGATTCTCTTTTTCGAACCGAAAAGCCCCACGTCTTTATAGGGCATCCAGTGGCAGGCAGTCCCAAAGGTGGACAAAGGCCGTCACATTTAAAGGAGTTTAATAGGAATAATATAAGGAAGTTTAATTATCATAGGAACACCAGTGGCAGGCAGTTTCAAAGGCACCAAACTTTCTGAGATGGCTTACCTGGAACTCACCACCGCTGTCAATGAGAAGCCGCTCCTCCCGCCAGGCCCAACCTTGGTGGCTGGCTGCCCGCCAGACCACACGCTCCCCCTGCGGGCTGGACAGGAGCACCTGGAGCTCAGCATTGCCTGCTGGGGAGGGAAAGGAAGGCGGAGTCATGTGGACAGTGGGTTCGGGTGCCAGAGGCTCCGCAATAATTCCCTTCCCGCATCAGGGAGTTCCACCGGCCCAAGTAAAACCTGACTCACCACTTTCCCCCTGGAAGGCCATGCGGTAGCGGAAGTGGAAGCAGCCGGTGCCTTCAAGGGTCTCGCTGGTGAGGCGGGCGGTGTGGTATCCTGCGCCCACCTGGACGGAGATGTGGCGCCCTAGAGAGAAATGAAAATAATAATCGGGACCTGGCTCAGAGCAAACCATTATTGCAACGATTCATTCCGATCCCCTCAGCCCACCTTGCAGGGTCGTAAGTCGTAAGCCTCCCGCCCCAGACGCTTGGGGGTACCACGTGCGAGACTCACCGTTCGTGCCCGCCCCAGCCCAATCCCAGCTCCGCCAATCACCGTGGGGCTTCCTCCAGCCACAGGTGCCGGATTCAAAATCGCATGAGCCTGAGCGGAGAGAAGCCAGAGCAGTCAATTCCCTGGCAATATTCTGCACCCCGAACCCTTTGGTCATGCGGTGCTACAACTTCCAAGACTTACCAGCGCCGAGGCAGCTCCCTGGTGACACCTCAAGGTCGTCGAGTGCCACATACGACGGCACAGCCCCTCCATCGCCTTCTGCCGCAAAAGCCACCTGCGCCAGAGAGAGGGGGGTCCGCATGCTGCCACAAACTCAAACCCAGCACCATTTCCCCAACCCAACGCTCCCCTTTGGCGCTCACCCGCCACTCGCCGCTAACTTCCGCTGTGAAATTTGCGTAGCGCCAGCTCCCGTGCCGCCTTGAACCCGCTGCCAGCGCCTCGGCCTGCCTCCCGCCCTCTTCCTCCACGGAGGCGCGCAGAGAGCCTGGCGAGAGAGCGCCTTGGTGGAGTCATCAAGCTTTCTGGCAGGGCGGGACCCTGGTGGGTCATCCATCCCACCCCGAGCTTTTACCTGCGTCTCCAGTGCTCAGGTAGTACCAGAATCTGACACAGTGGGTGCCCCCCAGCGGCAGGTACATCCCCGTCCGCAGCGGCGCCGCTTCTCCCGCTGCCAGGGCGCTGGTGTCGGCAACCATGTAGTGTCCTGGGGAGGGAAGCGGTGAGTTCCAGTTGGGGTCTCCTTCCATATTGGGACCCCGGTGGTCATCCAGCCTGACCCTGGCGTCACTCACCCTCCAACGTGCCAAGGGTGCGGTCATGGGGCGGGCCTTGCCCTGAGGTGCCGCCGCCCTGCCGCCACACCCACCCTCCTCCCGAAACATTGCAGGCGCCGGGCTCCTCAAAGTTGCAGCGGAGGGGGGCGGCGCAGGGGCCGGGCACCAGTGCTACGTCGTCCAGTGCCACGGTTCCCACGAAGCCGTCGCGGAGCAGCTCAAAGATCACCTGGAATGGAAAGAAAATAGTTTCCGGTGCTGTTATTCACGATGATTTTGCTTGTTCTTATTCTAGGCTGGATTCGATCCCACGACCTCACCTGGAAGCCGAGCAGCAGATGCTGGGGAATTGTGGCTGAGGCACGGCGCCAAGCGGTGCCCTGACTCCCCGCCCGGGTCCACAGAACTACCTCTGCGGCACCGGCGGATTTCACTAGCAGGTTGAAGGTGCCTGGGAAAGAGCGGGGCAGGGGCTCCATTAATTGCTATTATATCATCATCATCATCATCTCATCCTTTCCCCCAACCGCTATGTGTTTTTATCTTTGTTCATTATTCTTACTACTGTATTTCCTTTTCTTAACTGCTATAACCATTAAGCTATTATTTATTTTTAAAGGATTCTTGCTGATTGTTATTTATGCTGTATTGTTTTTCATATCTGGTTGGAAGCTGCCCAGATAGGCGGGGTATAAATACATTATCATCATCATCATCATCATCATCATCATGGCTCATTACCACTCATCATTTAATACCATCAACCGGTGTTCTTAATTTTTCTGGATTATAACTTGTCACCAATATTCGTTATTGAGAAATAGTACTTTTTACCATTATTTATCCTTATCATTCTTTTTATATGATAATATAAGAATTTCATAATTTTTTTTATAAATACAATATAAATAATATAAAAATATAATATAAAAATGATAATAAGCAATAAGAAATACTATTTCTCAATAACGAATTAATATTTGTTCATTTGTCTGTGAACCTCCCTGAGACTTTGGGGTATAGAATGGTATATAAAAATTTCATTATTCTCATCTGAAAAGTCTCCGGCGACGCCACTCCTTCGAGGGCATCCCTCCCTCCGCTGAAATTCCTTGCTAGAGCTGAAGCTGCAGGTTTGTTTTTGTTTTTTTAAAAATAATATTTATTACTTTCCCAACAGTTTAAACACTACAAAAGAAAAAAAAAGTTAAACAAAAAAAGTTAAACCTGAAGCTGCAGGTTTGAGTCCCGCCCTCTTCCATGACAAAAACTCCCTTTGGAAATCTCGGCCTGCATGCCAGCTGACTGAATGGCCTCCTCCCTCCTGGATGGATTTGCAGCACTTGCCATCTTGGGAACTCCTCCATTGGAACTCCCTGCCACTTGATTGTCAGGCTGGCACCTCCTTGCGTCCTGGGCCTTCCCAGCATCTTGCTCTCAAACCTGCACCATCTGGGGAACTGCCTGCCCCTTGAGAGCCGCCCTTACCAATCTGGGGCCCCTCCAGGCGGTACCAGAAGGAGAGGCAGGCGTTGGAAAGTGTCAGCAAAGCTTGGGGGGCAGAGATCAGCCTTGCCCGCCGGCCGCGGGATCCGGGTGCCGCAGGGTCCGCCGAGAGGAAAGAACCTGTGGGGCAACAGGGTCAGGTCCTGGGTTCGAATTTGCGCCAAGGCTCAGCTTGCCCTCAAAATCCACCTGCTTGCCCCCTGAGACTTGCCCTCTAAGCTCCATTTCAGAGAGCAGCTGCCTCCTTTGGAACTCCCCGACAAGGGATAGTTTGTGGGACTGAAACTGGATCAATGATTGATTTTTTTGTTTTATTTCCAAAATGAGGTTTTTCGAGCCATCTAGAAATTCTTGGCAAACTGATAGGAATGGTTTAAGTCATTTGGTTGAGCCTACGAACCCGACTGTGTGATTTGGAGACGGGCAGTTATTACTATTACAATTACTATTTATTGTATCCATCCAACCGCATAATAATAATAATAATAATAATAATAATAATAATAATAATAATATATTATTCATACCCCGCCCATATGGAACTGGAACATAAGAGCACATCTGAGGGGGCATCTTTCATCCAAACCTTAAACCAGTAACAGCAGCATAATATCAAATTAATCACAACAACCATTTCAATTTCAAAAAAGAAATCTCTTTTGGGATGTGTCAAGGTTTGCCCCAGGAGCTGTGAGCTGCTTTGGGTGCACAAATTGCAACTGAAATTATTCCACCCCCATCGCAAATCAGGTTTGTTCTCAAAATTGGCAGGCTTCCTGCTCTTTTGCAAGGAGAAGATCCCGCAAAAGCTGCAAGCCCTTTCTCCAAATTCAGCTGAAAACTTATATAGCAACTTATAGTGACATTATCAGCATAATTCCACCCGATTTGGCCATGGGAGTGGAATAATTTCGACGGCAAACCTTTGCTCCTTGCCAAACCAGCGCAAGAGGACTGGAAACACAAGCAGCTTTCTGAAAGGGAAGGTCTTGGGTTCAAATCTTCCTACCTCTGCCCGTCGTGTGGTCCTGGCCAATGTGGAGGCGCCACTCAAACCCGTCGCCCGGCTCAGCAAACCATCCACACAGGTCGCTCTCAAAGTTGCACGACAGCCCTGCGGGGGAGGAAGAGAGAGAGAGAGAGAGAGAGAGAGAGAGAGAGAGAGAGAGAGAGAGAGACCGTCAGGGAGAAGAACACACACACACTTAGATAGCTTCTTATTAATATTATGATTCTTATTATAATCATTATTATTACATTATATATATTAGATTAGTATATACTAGCATTAATCCAAAGATCTCAGGGCAGTGTACCTGTCAGGACTGCTGCTAGGTCCCAGCTCACAGAGGACCAACGCCCAGTGGATATTATATACAAAAGTCTTTATTGAAGTTTAGTTTCCATTTCCAAGCTCTGGGCGCGCAGGCCCACGTCTTAACGCTAGACCGGCTAAGTCCCCTCTGACTCACTGCTCCACCCACACCAGTTTAAGATTCTAACCCGGCTCCACCTCTTACGCTGCTCTTTCCTGCGTTGGGTCCTTCTGCCCTCTGGGGTTCCCTCCTTCCTGGACTCCTCTGACGCGGAGCCTCCTGAGTCTTGCCCCTCCCTCCGGCGGGCTTTAGGACCTGGCTCCCTTCCCGGGCTCCCCGCTGTGCCGCGCTCCTGTACATTTGAACTTGGCGCGCGCGCCCAGCCGGTGACTTTCCTTCTGACCGTTTCCCCGCTTCCTGATGTGGGTGTTGCCAAACCTGACTCCTCTCCTCCCTCTGGTGGTGAGGACACTGGTCCCGACTCCTGGGACTCCCCCTCCCCACTGCGCTCTGGTGGAGACGCTGGCCCTGATCTCCAGCTGCTGTTCAGGGACTCCCCGCTGGCCCCTCCCTCTTGAGGTTTCTCCCTTGGAATCTCCCTTGCTCTGGCCACCGGCGCTCCCTTCTGTGAGTCCTCCGATTCGCTAGAGAGGCTTGTGGAATAACTCTGGCCACTGTCACTGCCTGCGCCCCCCTCGTACTCCTCCTCCTCACTCTCCATTTGCTCCCCCTCCTGTGTCTCTCCTTCTGAACCCCTGACATCCATCCCCCCCTCGAAGCCCCCCCTTCCCCCCTCCCCCTCTTCCAGTGCGGGTTCCGGGTGCTCCATTGTTGTAGGGGTGAGTCCAGGATACAGCTCGTCCCCTGAGGCTTGCAACCATCGAGATAAGTCCGGGAAGTCCCCCATGGGCTCGTCGACGACGACCTCCTCCGCTTCCATCTCCTGCGCGGTGTGCTCGAAATCTGAGCTCGACCCCAAATCACCCAAGAGCCCTCCTCCCCCTGTTGCTTGATGGGGGTCCACCTCCCAGGGCCCCTTCGGCATGTCTCTGCGCCAGCCCACTTCGGGTTGGTCCTCCCACCAATAAGATCCCCCCGTGCCAAAACCTGAAAGCGATCCCTCCGGGGAGCTGCCTCCCGGAGCCGAGTCCTCAGCTGACGAGAAACCCTGGAAAGTGCTGGCCGAGAGTGTGGGTGTGAACAAACAATCCTCGAAAAAGCCCGCCGGCATAGGCTTGTGCGGGAAAAGTGTGTGGAATTCTTCCTTGAGCAACTGCTCTTCCACTGCGTAATCCGGCACCCACCTGTTGGCGCTGGCCGGGGTGTCCTCTGTGGCGAGAAGATATTCAATCCCGTCCTCCCCCCACCTTGAGTCTAAAATCTCAGTGGCTTCATTAAGTGGCTCCCCTTTCGGCGACCCCCCTTTTTTGGGCGCTTCTCTGAGCGGGTCTGGCGCCTTCCCCGGTGCTTGAAACCTGTGGGGCTCTCTGTAGGGCGTGAGCACTGATCTATGAAAGACCGGGTGCATTCTGGAACCCTCCGGGAGTGTCAACCGGAAGGCCACTGGGTTGATCTGCGCCTCTACTTGGTAAGGCCCTAGCTGCTTGTGCCCTAGTTTCTTCTTGGCTAACGATCTGGCTGGAACTGCTTGTGCTGCCAACCAGACCCAGTCTCCCACCTGGATGTCCTCCCCAACCCTCCTGTGTCGATCTGCCTGCACTTTGTAAGCCTGTTTTGCCAACTCTAACTGCCTCCTGAGCTGCTCGTGGATCTCCTGCAACTCCGCTGCCACTTCCTCTGCTCCCTGTGGCTCCCCCTCCCGCACTGTGTTCAGACCCGGGAAGGTTCTGGGATGCCTCCCGTAGTTGGCAAAAAATGGGGTCACCCCCGTGGACCCGTGCTTCGTGTTGTTGTAGGCAAACTCGGCCAACGGTAGATAGTCCACCCAGGTCGATGGCTGCTGGTTCGCGTAGCATCTCAGGTACTGCTGCATGATGGCGTTGACCCTTTCCGCCTGCCCGTTAGTTTGCGGGTGTCTCGCCGACGCCAGGCTGACCTTGACGTTCAGGAATCCCATCAGCTTTTGCCAGAAGTTGGAGATGAACTGGCGCCCCCGGTCGGACAAAATAGACCGTGGTAGGCCGTGCACCTTGAACACGTGGTCTATGAACATCTTAGCGGTCTGCTCGGCCGTGGCCACCTTCGCGCACGGAATGAAGTGGGCCATCTTGGTGAACAGGTCCACTACCACGAGCACTGCCGTCTTGCCCCTTGAGCTGGGTAGATCTGTGACAAAGTCCAGGGCCACCCTCTCCCACGGTACGAACGGTGTCTGTAGCGGTTCCAACAGGCCCGCCGGCGGCTGGTGCACAGGCTTAGCCCTTTGGCAGGTGTCGCACCTATTGACATAGTCCGCGACATCCCCCCGCATCTTAGGCCACCAAAAGTCTCTGGCTACTAAGTCCACCGTCTTCTCCTTGCCGAAGTGCCCCGCGCTGGGCGCGTCGTGCAGCTGTTGCAGGACCTTCGCGCGGAGGCTGTCTCCTGGTACGTAGAGGACTCCCTTGCGTAGGAGCAGGCCGTCGCGCACTTGGAATTCGTCGCCCCTCGCCTTGCCACTGCACACCTCCTCCATCTTGGCTCGGGCGAACGAGTCCGTTTGCAGCGCGCGGCGCACCGCGTCCAGGTCCACCGTGGCTGACGCGCATGCCCACGCCTGTGGTGTGAAAATGTGCTTGGCCGCCGCCGGTGCCTCTGCCTCCAGATACTGCGGTTTTCTGGACAGCGCGTCCGCCAAGACGTTGCTGTTTCCTGGGATGTACTCAATTCTGAAGTCGAAATCTGCAAAGAACTCCGCCCAGCGGATGTGTCGCTGGTTCAGGAACCTCGCCGTGCGCCAGTACTCCAAGTTCTTATGGTCTGTGCGGACCTGCACCGTGTGCTTGGCTCCGACGAGGAAGTGCCGCCACGCCTTGAAGGCTGCATGTATGGCCAGCAACTCCCTGTCCCAAATGGTGTAGTTCTGCTCCGCTTTGCTGAGTTTTCTGGAGTAGAAAGCGCACGGCCTCCAGTCCCCCTGGTGGTCTTGCTGCAACAGAACGGCTCCCACGGCCCTGTCTGAGGCGTCCGTCTCCACTCTCATGGGCCTGCTGGGATTTACGTGCAGTAGGTTCTCTTCGGAAGCGAAGAGCTGCTTGAGCTTCTGAAAGGACTGCTCTGCCTGCTCCGTCCAGATGAACCTCTTCTTCTTGGAACTGAGGGTGTCGGTGATGGCCGCTGTCTGCATGGCGAAACCCTTGATGAACTTGCGATAAAAGTTGGCAAAACCGACAAACCTCTGTACTTCCTTCCTATTGCGTGGGCTCTTCCAGTCCAGTACTGCACGTACCTTGGCACCGTCCATAGCCAGTCCCTTGTCGGACAGTTTGTAGCCCAAGAAATCCACCTCCGTCTTGTCGAACTGGCACTTCTCCAGCTTGGCGTACAGCCTGTGCTCCCGCAGCCTCTGCAGAACTTCCCTAACATCTCTCTCGTGAGCCTCCGGCGATTCCGAGAAGATTAGGATGTCATCCAGGAAGCAGACGCACTTCTTGTAGAGGAGACCCGCCAAGACATGATGCATGAAGGCTTGAAAGCAGTGGGAACCATTTTTTAATCCAAAAGGCATAACTCTGTATTCATAAGTGCCCAGCGGCGTAAACATGGTTGTTTTCCACTCGTCGCCTTCCCGTACGCGAATGAGATTGTACGCTCCGCGCAGATCCAACTTGGTAAAGATGCGACCCTTCCTCACCGTCGCCAGCAGGTCATCGATCTTGGGCATAGGGAAGGCTGAGGGCTTGGTCTTGAGGTTCAAGAAGCGGAAATCAACGACCAGCCTCTTCTGGGGCGTATCCCTCTTCTTTACAAAGAACACGGGACTGCCTCCTGCCGCCTTGGACTCCCGGATGAATCCCCGCTTCAGGTTGTGATCTATGAACTCCCTGAGCTCTTGCAATTCATCCTCAGACATGGAGTACAGTTTCCCCGTCGGGAGCGTCGCCCCGGGCAGGAGGTCGATCTTGCAGTCGTAGGGTCTGTGGGGTGGCAGCTTATCCGCCTCTTTCTCGCAGAAGACCTCCAAAAACTCCTTGTATTTGTTAGGCACCGCTTGCAACATGCCCAAGTTCAGCTGTGGTCCATCCTCGTGCCCCTCATCTTCCAAGTCCGCCAGGATGCAGTGTTCTGCGCAGTAAGAGGAGCCGAAGGTCAGTTGCCGCTGGTACCAAGCTAATGCCGGGCTGTGCCTATCCAGCCAACTCATTCCCAACACTATGGGCGTGTCTGACAGGCGGGTGACGTTGAAGCTGATGACCTCACGGTGGTTTCCAATGCGCATCACCATTGGCGGCGTCTGCTGTAGCACTTGCCCTCCCAGTAGCTCCCTGCCGTCCACTGTGACGACTTTCAGAGGTACCGCCGCTGGCAGAAGGGCTATGCCATGTTGCTGGATGAACTGCATGTCTATAAAATCTGCATTGCTCCCCGAGTCAATGGTGATGGGAATTTCCACAAGTAGCCCATTGGGGAGCTGAAGGGATGCGGTGAGCTGCACTACTGGTTTGGGTGGGAGGGGGTCGGTGGGCTGTAAGATCCCTGGGGATTGCTTCACTGACTTGTCTGGCTGGTCCCCAGAGACGCCATCTCCAGCCAGACAGTGGAGTTTTCCTGCTGCGACTCCCTCTGCTGAATTGCGTCTGTTACTGTCGCTGCGGCTGCAGTATGCTTGTGAAACCGCTGGGGACACTCTTTTGCCATATGCTGAGCACTGTCGCAGATGTAGCACTTCCTGGTTCCTCTAGGAGGCTTCATCTTGACTGCTCCCGGAGTTAGGGCTCCGACTGTGGAGTGAGCCTTAGCACCACCTATCTCCATCGGCTCCTCTCCCCCTCCCAGCGGAGGCATGGATCGAGCGCGCGCCGCCTCCTTGGGGAAGGGAGGCAGTCCTCTCGCTGGCGTGCGTCCCAAATGCCCTTCCTCCTTGCCCCAAGGGCGTCCTTCCAACCGAACCCCAATGGAGAGTGCCCGTTCCACCACGTCCTTGGTGGTTTGGGGTCTTCCCCCCCTTGCGATCTCGTCTTTCACAGCTCCGCTCAACCCCTCCCAGAACAGGTCTCTGACGGCAGGCGATTCTTTCTCCCAGGCTAGTACATTCACCAAACCGAAAAAACGTGAATGATATTGCCTCACAGTGGCTTTACCTTGTCTTAGTCCGTGAATCTCCCTCCTAGCGATATCCACATCAATCTCAGATAAAAAACACGCATCCATCACTTTAATGAAGGCAGCCGCATTTTGGAGGGCTGGATCCTTGTCTCTCCATAGATTGCGCAGCCACGATTTTGCCTCCCCCCGTAAATGCGAAATAATAAATCCCACTCTCTCTTCCTCATTTTTAAAGTCTTTGTCAAGCAGCTGCAATGCATAAATTACATCTGCTCTGAAGTTAGGATACTCCTGCAGGTCCCCATTGAAGTGAGATACCAGGCTCCCTCCTCTGTTTCCCAGCCCAATCCCTTCTGGTCTGGTGGCCGGTAGCCTCTGTGTACTTAGCACTTCTAACCTGGTTCGCAGATCCTGGCAGGCAGCAGCTGCTTCCTGTTCTTTCTTTCTGGAAGCCGCAATTTCTGCAGTCAACTGCGTCACTGCGTTTTGCAAACTCGCTATCCTCTCTTCGGTAGTCATTTCCCTGTTTTTCGTGAGCTCGCGAAGCACCAATCTTCACCCCTCGCTGCTTTCCCGCACTCCACGAGGTTGCAAAATTGGTGAAAATAGTGAGGGGACTTACTGTCACGACTGCCGCTAGGTCCCAGCTCACAGAGGACCAACGCCCAGTGGATATTATATACAAAAGTCTTTATTGAAGTTTAGTTTCCATTTCCAAGCTCTGGGCGCGCAGGCCCACGTCTTAACGCTAGACCGGCTAAGTCCCCTCTGACTCACTGCTCCACCCACACCAGTTTAAGATTCTAACCCGGCTCCACCTCTTGCGCTGCTCTTTCCTGCGTTGGGTCCTTCTGCCCTCTGGGGTTCCCTCCTTCCTGGACTCCTCTGACGCGGAGCCTCCTGAGTCTTGCCCCTCCCTCCGGCGGGCTTTAGGACCTGGCTCCCTTCCCGGGCTCCCCGCTGTGCCGCGCTCCTGTACATTTGAACTTGGCGCGCGCGCCCAGCCGGTGACTTTCCTTCTGACCGTTTCCCCGCTTCCTGATGTGGGTGTTGCCAAACCTGACTCCTCTCCTCCCTCTGGTGGTGAGGACACTGGTCCCGACTCCTGGGACTCCCCCTCCCCACTGCGCTCTGGTGGAGACGCTGGCCCTGATCTCCAGCTGCTGTTCAGGGACTCCCCGCTGGCCCCTCCCTCTTGAGGTTTCTCCCTTGGAATCTCCCTTGCTCTGGCCACCGGCGCTCCCTTCTGTGAGTCCTCCGATTCGCTAGAGAGGCTTGTGGAATAACTCTGGCCACTGTCACTGCCTGCGCCCCCCTCGTACTCCTCCTCCTCACTCTCCATTTGCTCCCCCTCCTGTGTCTCTCCTTCTGAACCCCTGACAGTACCGTTTTCAGTGTCTATTTTACAGAGCATAAATCAGAGCATGGTAAAAGACAGCATAATAAGGAAAACAATCATTTTTGGACTGTCACACCCTGAGGAAGAAGAAGCGGAATGTTGTTATTATTATTATTATTATTATTATTATTATTATTAACAGCAATATACAGGGTGAGTCTTTTAAAGGAGGCCCCGTGGAACATGTGTACTCACCCTGTATTATATTGGGCCCAGTATCATGTTACTGTTCTTACTATTGTTATTGTGCCCAGTATTCTATTGTTGTTATGGCTATGTATAAATTGATATGATGTCTATATTTATTATGTATATTTATGTATATATTTATTATGTGTATGTGTATATATATTTATATATATATCTATAATATATACATATTATACTATATCCTGCCTTCTTCCCAGGCAGTTTAGAGAAATTTAGGATGGGGAAATCATTACAAAACTAGCAACAATTCTTCAAATTGAAGCATCATCATTGTCATCATCATTATTATTAATAGCATGCATTCCACCCCCACCCCCCGACAGGGACTCCTGGCAGCTGATGGATCCAGTCATCCCCAACCTGCGGCCCTCCAGATGTTTTGACCTACAACTCCCATGATCTCTAGCTAACAGGACAAGTGGTCAGGAATGATGGGAATTGTAGTCCAAAACATCTGAAGGGCCGAAGGTTGGGGATGCCTGGCTAAAACAATAGCGGCCCCAAATTGGGAAAATATTGAAGAATGATTCTGACGGGCGGAGGGGAATCAGCGCCCTCCGATGGTGACATACCTGAGGGGCGCGAGAGAGAAGCACCGCAGTCCAGAAAGGCCACGCTCTCGATGGCCAGGGCAAGATCCTCCTCCGTCGCCAGGAGCTCCAGCTTCGGGGAGACAGAGATAAAGGAACCTCAGGGGTCATCCAGCCCAACCCGCTGTCACCCACCTCAGGCGGGGTGGGGGGTGGGGGAGCTGCTGGCTCACCTGGAAAGGCCGTTCTCTCGCACCCAGGGCCACGGTGGCGTGCTGCCAGGAGGCGGTGCCATTGCCCTGGGCGTGCCACAACCACCGGCCCGGCGCTGCGTCGGTGACAGCCAGAGCCAGGAGCCCTGGGAAAAGAGCGGGACTGATGTGGTTAAACAATCAGGATTATTTTTACTGAGTTTTAGCACACGTGAAGAACTTAAAATAAATCCTTATTTCCCAGGGAATAGCCTTTGGACTCTGATGTCACTTAAAGAGGAAATCTTGAGAAAGATTTTTCCTCCCAAAGCACTTTGTTTTAAAAATCCAAATTAAATCACAAAATCTGCTCCAATATTTCTGTAAATAATAGTCAATGATGGTAGTAAATAATAATAATAATAATTTGCATGCGTCTGCCTGCATGTCGCAGCTCCTGCGTGCTTACATGGAAAATGGATCTGGTTCTCCATGAATTTCCCCCCGGCTGCACCTACCTTGAGGGCCGGTGTTGAACTGCAGCTCCACGGTGCAGGCCCAGCTGGAAGGCCCCAGGAGCGGTGTGGTGGCCCTGGCCAGGGAGAGCATCTGCCCCGGAGCCTGGCCCAGGCCCAGTCCGGGCGACGCAGGATCCGGCCCCGCGCTGACCCACTGGATCCGGCCCACGCTGACGTCCGCCCAGCCGCCCATGCCATGGGTGAAATTGCTGGCTCCTAGGAAAGGACAGGGGCTGCTGGGATCGGGGCTAGATGACTCCAGCTATCATTCTGTGATGCCCAAAGCAGATTTTAGGGTGCCCAGGTGCCACCTCTGGGTGGGCTCAGGCCCAGCAGGGAATCTGCTTTCCGTGTCACAAGAGACTCCTGTGGCAGGCAGTTCCGCGGGTTAACGGAGGCCCATGGCAGATGCTCACCACACTGGCTCTCGTCGGTGTTGTCGTCGCAGTCGGCCTTGAAGTCACACACTTGCTCGCTGCCAAGGCAGCGTGCCCCACTGTCACAGGCAAACTGGTCGTCCTTGCAGGGCACCGGTCCGGGTGGTTGCTCGGTGCGGGGAGTGGAGAGCAGGCCTGGATGGGGAGGGAAGGGGGCGCCAATGTCCGGGACTCTTCACCGGTTGCAGCCCAAAAGGTGGGATTGGATTGGATGACCCTGGGAGTCCCATTCCCTTAGGTCATTTTTGTTACAAAAAGATTCAACCTTGCTGGTATCTTAATATCAACAACCAGAAGAAGGTTTCCTTTTTGGGATAATAAATTTCCAGAGCAGGGTGGATTTAATTGAAATGAAATCAATTTAAATGACAATTGAAACCACCATTTAAATCCCAAGTCAGTCAGACTTGATTTAAACCAGTTTTTTACAGAAAGATTCAGCCTTGCTGGCATCTTCTTAATATTGACAAGCAGATTAAGGTCCTTTTTGGAATTATGAATTTTCAGAGTCGTTACACATTCATGTGCACACATGCAGATATGACCCATGTGAAATATTTTGGGAGAAAGAATTGCCCTCAAGAGAACCGGAGCCTTCTTTCAACGCCTTTTCCCCTCACCGCTTTGCTGGATGCAACCGGGAGACAGGATCAGGTCATCCAGAGCTATGCTGCTTCGGGGATCCTTCCCGATGATGCCCTCAAGGACAATCTGGAAGGAGGGAGCGAGTCTGAGAGAAACCCTTTTCTTTTTTTACTTATTATGAGCGTTCTCCATTTCCTTTCTGTACCACTTTATATTTGAAAGAAAAGACTTCCAAGCAGTTGGCATTAAAACATCTAGAGTAAAGCCCAGGAAAAGACTATATTTCTTTATTTCCCCTATTTATTTATTTACTGACTTGACTATATTTCTTTATTCCCCCCCATTTATTTGCTGACTATAATATTGCAGAAGTGCTCTGGGAAAGCAGTGTGGCACAGTCCTTAGTGTCCGAGATCCGGGTTTGAATCCTCACTCAGTCAGGAAGGAGACCCTGGAGTCTGTTGCCTCCTCTGAGCCTACCTGGCAAGGGTTGGGGGGGGGGGGTGTTGCTGGCAAGGTTATTGTAGGGAAGAAGGGAGGAGAAAAAGGGGCAATAAGAAGCCTCTCCTTCCTAGGAAGTTCGGAAGAAGAGCTTGGAGAGTTTGAGCCAAGATGGCTGCCTTGGAGCAGCTTGGACTACATGACCGCTGGGGTCCCATTTTTTTGAAATAAGCCCTTCTGCTTAAGGGCCCTGCCAAAGGGAGATGTGGCCAACCTGGCGCCAAAAATGCCTGGTGAATGTCGAACCCTGAAGTCAGGGCAGGGCTGCCAAATTCCTGGCACCAGCACTGCTCCTCTGCCTTTACAGGGATTGGGGGTACCTGGAAGTCCTCGGTGCCGTTGAAAGTGGCTTCCTGGCGGAACCAGAAGTCGCCCAGGTCGCCGGCACGGCTGAGGATCAGCTCCCTCTTCGTCTCCGTCTGGGAGTAGACGTTCAGGCGGTTGGCGTCCGACCCGTGCAGGTGGGCATAGAGCACCAGCTGGAAGGGAAACGTAGCGCTAGAGCCGAGGTCCAAGCCGTTCGCCAGTACAGGGGCGGCCGATATTCTTCATATTCAATAATGAATATTGGCCCATATTTCCATAGAAAACAAATACTAAACGATGATAATAACCTCCTCCCCTATTTTCACAAATAATAAATCGTAAATGATGATGATGATAATGATTATAAGGGACTCACATGGCAGGACCCGTTCACCACCAGGGTGGGGCTGAGCAGCTCAGCTCGGCCCGGCTGGGCGCCGGCCACGTAGATGAAGTGCCCTGTGAGAGAGGAGAGCGAAAGGGGGAGCTGAGGCACAGGCAGCGAGATGCCACCCCAAGATCAAGATTTATTTGTCACTGTGACCCCAACATAAAAAGTTTGTAAAGCTCTGTTATACAATCACAAGATCTATAAATATATGTAGAGCTCAGTTGGTAGAGTACCAGAGTCTACCATTAATAGACTCTGCCATTATTACTACTACTACTACTACTACTACTACTACTATTATTATTATGACACCCCGCCCATCTGGCTGGTTTTCTCCTCTTAATCTCAGGGTCGTGGGTTCGAGCCCCAATTTGGGCAAAAGATTCCTGCCTGGATGACCTGAAGGGTCCCTTCCAACCCTGCAGTTCTGGAATTCTATGATTCTATGTCATCTATAAAGACACATACATTGCATCTAGATATACACATATGCATATATCAATTATATTTATAAATCTATACATGCGTATCTATACACACATATACCCATATACCCATATTAATTTATTTATTTATATACAAACGTATATACATATGTAAATACACATTTCATTTACATACACACACACACACACACACACACACACATCCATACGCACAAACACATATAAACACATCCATTTTATTTATATTTATACACATATATGCCTATAGTTATGCTCATGGAACAGAGCTATTTTTTAGGTGTATCTCTGCCTATAAATTATCTCTATGTTTAAATGATCTCTGTCGATGTCAATATCATCCCCCCCCCACACGTTTAAACGAGCTCAGAAAGATAGATGTGAGCTCCTGGAGGTGCAGAACTCTACACATGCCCCGAGTTGGTAAGACTTGATTCAAATCATTTCTTTACGGAAAGATTCAGCCTTGCTGGCATCCTCCACATATTAACAACCAGCACCCACCTTCCGGCGTGTTGGTGGTGTGGTCGCGGGTGGGATGGGCTGGGGACGACGGCACCTGGGAGCTGCAGTTCCTCGCCCAGGAGAGGTCCTGGTTGGCATCCGCTACCCACCTGCACCAGCCCTCCTCGAAGGGGCACGAGAGGAAGGTCTCTGGGGGAGAAAGGCAGGTGAGGGGGGGTCCCAAGGTGGCTTTTCCGCCCTCCCCCCTTCCGGTGGCACCCATGTCGTCCCCCCCGGCCCCGACTGCTCACCGCAACCCTGTTCATCGCTGCCGTCGCTGCAGTCCTCGGTGCCATCACAATGGCGGGCAGGGGCCACGCAGCCGCTTGGCAGGCACGGGCGCTCATCTGGGGTGCAGCTCCGGGGACCTGGAAATGTTGGGACGGTGAATGGGGAGCCTCCAAGCCCAGAGGCAGTCTATCTGGTTGGCGGAAAAGAAAGCCTTACTTTGGGGGCCACAGTTCCTGAACTGCACATCGTCCAGCGCCACGCTCGCCACCGAGGAGAAGGTCACCTGCGGAGGGGGAGGCAGCGCTCTTGACATGCTCCGGAGAAGGAGCCGGCCGGGTAGAGTGAGGAGCCCAAGACCCACCTGGAAAGCGCCGCGGACTCTTCCAGTGTAGGCCAGCAGGGGGCGCCAGGCACCAAGGGACGAGGCGGGGCTTCGCCACAGGGGGACAACGTGGCCGCCATGGCTCAACTCCAATGTGAAGCTCCCATTGAGTCCTGCAGGGGAAGGGCGGAGGGGTGAGGGACCCGGGGGTCATCTAGTCTGACCCTGGTGAGGATTGCAGATTGCCAACTTGTCTCAGCAGCTCTCGTTTTTATCAGTCCCCAATGGGGGCAGGAAGCAGGGCATCAGTAAATGTCAAGATAAGAATGATCAGGATGGTATTTCTTTACACTGACCCTACCAGGTTGGTCAGTAGTCTGGAAATCAATAAATAATAATTATATGATACGATACATCCTGCAGTTTAGAAATGTATTATGTAATATTGATATGCAATTATGAGAACCGGGCCAGGCGGCATTTCCACCACCATACCGGGGAAAAGGCCGAGCAGGTGGCTCTGCGCCTGTTGGATTTCCGACCGCCAGCGCCCCAAGCTTACCTGTCTCGGCCATGCTGTACCAGGCGCGGAGCTCACAGGTTGAGGCTGCGTCGCTCAGGGTCGGGGAGCGGAGTCGGGCAGGGGCGGCAGGTGGCTTGGCTCGCTGCTCTGAGGTGCTCATGTACCAGCCTGAAGGGAGGTCGGGGGGGGCGCCAGTTCAAAGGAGTGCTCTAACCGCTAAGCAATGCTTCCCCTCCCTTCAAATGAAGCACGTTTACCCTGGTCGGTGCCCAGCGTGTGGTCGAAGGGGGGGTCGGCGCTGCGCGCCCAGCCTCCGCCCCGCCCTGGGCGCCACCGGTACCCAGATGTGCTGACGTCCTCCCAGCCGCAGGTGGTGCCTTCAAAGTCGCAGGCCAAGGCGGCACCTGGCAGTGCCAGCCCATTCCGGTAGCCTAGAAGGAGAAGGAATCAGGTGCCCTGAGCAAGCTACAGTTCCCAGCATTCTGGTCACCAAGTGCCCTTAGGAGACCCCTGTTCCCCGCATGAGCTACAGTTCCCAGAGTTCCCTGGGAAGAGAAATGGGCTTGGGAACTGTAGTTCTGTCAAGGGAATCGCAACCCTCAACGCCCAGAGCAAGCAATCGTTTTCAGGGTGCTTTGGGGGATATTGTGGGAACTGTAGCTTGTTCAGTTTCCCAAGGAGACCCTCTCAGAGCTATAACTCCCAGAGTTTCCTTGGAAAGGCTGTGCAGAATATTCTCCTTCCATAGGAAACTACAGTTCCCAGGGTGCTTCGAGGGATGTCAAGATGGGTTAAATCACTCTCTAAGAGGGGAATCGAGGCACGTCTCCCCGATTCCTTTGGTGACTCCAAAACTTACCGCAATGACTCTCATCAGAGCAATCCCAGCGGTCGCAGGCAAAGTTGCAGGTGCTCGCGCTTGAGTTCCCATAGGCACCCCAGCTAGGAAATGGAGACCCAACTAGGGGGAAAAAAGGAGGAAAGTGCCATTAAAAGGAGAGGAAGTGTGAGAGAGACAGTGAACATCCTAGAATGGGAGAGATGGAAGGACCTCAAGGGTCATCTAGTCCAACCCGCTGCTCAGAGCTATAATTCCCAGGACTTTGGGAATTGAGAGAGGGAAGAGAGAGAGGGACAGGATTCACAGCCCCCGTCTCCCTTTGCCCCCCGGCTCACCCCAGCCCAGCAGGGCACCCCACAGCACCCACAGGCGTGCCATCCTCCCAGCAGTGCCCAGCAGGACTTCGCCCTCAACTTATCTGAGGGCTCGCAGGGCGAGGCGGGCAAAAGGCCGGCGGGGCGGAGGCAGAAATCAGGACTTTGGTCCCTGCACCCTAAAGGACGCTGGGGGGGGGCACAGGAATCCACTTTGTGGGGCTTCCCTGGGCTCCCAGGCGCCTCTTCTGCTCTGGCGGAGCCGCCTGGGCCAGAGGCAGTCTACCTGGGCTGCTCCTGGGGGAGCTTGGAAGCAGCACTCAGGGAAACGCTGCAAGGAGGAGGAGAAAAAGGAGAATGCTTATAATGAGGGTAATCAATAATAATAATAATAATAATAATAATAAACCTTAACTATAAGATTTTATATATATATATATAATATAAGTTATTGTCATATCATTATTATATTTAATAATATATAATATAATAATAATAACAAGGGGAAACCAGGCCCCTCAGGCACTGTTGGGATTCCTCCCTGAGGGGATTTGGGGGGGGCCCTCCGGTTTCCTTCTCCGCAGGGACCCCCAACCAGGCGCCCACCTCACGAAGGAGACCAGCGCCACCCAACGGCCAGGCTAGGTCCCACTGCCCTCGACCAAAATGGCGGCGGTGGCGCGTCTTCTGCCCTTTCTTCCCCCCTCTGGTCCGTTTCCCTCTTTCCAGTCACGTTGCCCTCGTCCAAACGGCCCCCCCAAGACCCCTTCCCTCAACGCACGCGCAGAGCAGCCACAGCAACAATAAAAATCTCCAGTTACAGAAAGGTAGCCGTGTTGGTCTGCCATAGTCAAAAGAAAAAAAATTCCTTCCAGTAGCACCTTAAAGACCAACTAAGTTAGTTCTTGGTATGAGCTTTCGTGTGCATGCACACTTCTTCAGATACACTGAAACAGAAGTTTCCAGACCCTTCTATATAGTGAGAAGGTGGGGAGGGGTATTGCTCAGAAGGGTGGTGGGAATGGGTGATTGGCAGATAGCTGTGATGAGCCTGTTGACGACTCTTAACGACTGCAGTAGGTCTTACAGGAAAAAGCAAGGGGTGAAAAGGTGAAAAATGGCTTTGTCATGTATAATGAGACATCACAGCTATCTGCCAATCACCCATTCCCACCACCCTTCTGAGTAGAAGAAGAAGAAGAGAAGAGTTTGGATTTGATATCCCGCCTTTCACTCCCCTTCAGGAGTCTCAAAGCGGCTAACATTCTCCTTTCCCTTCCTCCCCCCCCCAACAAACACTCTGTGAGGTGAGTGAGGCTGAGAGACCTCAGAGAAGTGTGACTGGCCCAAGGTCACCCAGCAGCTGCAGGTGGAGGAGCGGAGACGCAAACCTGGTTCCCCAGATTATGTGACTGCCGCTCTTAACCACTACACCACACTGGCTCCCCACCTTCTAATACCCCTCCCCACCTTCACACTATATGGAAGGGTCTGGAAACTTCTGTTTCAGTGTATCTGAAGAAGTGTGCATGCACACAAAAGCTCATACCAAGAACTGACTTAGTTGGTCTTTAAGGTGCTACTGGAAGGAATTTTTTTTGTTTTCAATAAAAATCTCGGCAGCAATAAATCGGCCTTTTGGCCAATCACAGGTCGGGTTGTGGGCGGGGCCAGCCGTTTGGCGCTTTTTCTTCTCAGCGTTTTCTCTTCAGCTGTTTCTCCCCCGAGTTTCCCACGCCCTTTACGTGAAGGAAGCGTGTGCGTTTCGTCGTGTTTTTAATACTGTATTCTGTTGGGAGCCGCCCACAGTGGGTGGGAAATAATTAGAAATGATTATCATCATTGATTTTAAAATTATTATTATAATAATTATTATAAAATTATAAAATTATTATAAAAGGCTTAGGGAAGTTTGTAATTATTATGTTTTGTTGCTGTCAGAACTGCCCTAGGTCCCAGCTCACAAAGGACCAATGCCAGGTCGTTGTTATATATACAAAAGTCTTTATTGAAGTTCAGTTTCCATTTTAAAGCCTTGGCGCGCAGCTCTACGTCTTAAACTCTAGACCGCCGAAGCTCCGTCTGAATCTCCTCCCCTTCCACAAGCAAGACTCTAGCCTTGCTCCACCTCTTCCTTAGCTCCTTCCTCCTCTGGGCCCTCCTGCCCGCTGGGCTCTCAGCCTTTCTGGACTCCTCTGACGCTGATTCCCCGGATTCACTCCCCACCCTCCGGCGGGCTTTAGGACCTGGTTCCCTATCCGGGCTACCTGCTGTGCCGCTCGCCTGTACATTTGAACTTGGCGCGCGCGCCCAGCCGGCAACCTTCCTTTCGACCGTTCCCTCGCTCCCCGATGGAGGCGTGGTCAGCCCTAACTCATCCTCTCTCTCTCCTGGAGGAGACGCTGGCCCTGATACCTGGGATTCTTCCCCCCCCCCCCCACTACGCTCTGGTGGGGAAGCTGGTCCTGATCTCCAGCCGCTGCTCTGGGAGCCACCGCTGGCCCCTTGCTTCTGGCGCGTCCCCCCTGGGACCCCCCTTGCCCTGGCCATCGGCGCCCCCCTCTGGGAATCTTCCGATTCGCTGGAGAGGCTCATGGAATCTCTCGGGCCACTGTCATCTTCTCCCACGCTGCCCTCAGACTCCTCCCCTTCGCTCTCCATTTCCTCTCTTCCCTGTGCCTCTGCTCCTGAGCCCCTGACAGTTGCGTTTTTAATATTCTGTTGGGAGCAGCCCACAGTGGCTGGGGAAGGATAATAAATTATTATTATCATTACTTTTTAAATTGTTATCATTGTTATTATAATAATTGTTATTAGAAAAGGGGTAGGGGTGTTTGTAGTATATTATGTTTTATCTTTTAAAAAATATTCTGTTGGTGACTGGGAAAGAGTAATAAATTATTATTATTATCATTAAATGTTAAATTATTATTATTATTATTATTATTATTATTATTAATCACGCCACCCAAGTGGGACATGGCCTCTTCCCCCCTAAGCCTTAACAGTACAGTATTTTTATTTATTTGAATTGGGGCGGGGAAGCTCCCCTTGGCTACAGCAACTCCAGAGTAACTGGCTGTGAGTTCAGATCTCCATTGCTTTCCCCCTCAGGCCGCCTTTGTGAGGGTGACCAAGCAGTGTATTGAAAACTGTATCTGAACAATGTATTGTTCAGATAAACCACTGCTTTAAGCAGTGGTTTTGTAACCAGGTAATTCTTCACTAACCCTAATTCCTCCACTTATTATTAAATGCAGTCTCCTTGTGGTTCCTTCGCAGTTTCCTGACCTGCAGCGGGTTGGACTGGAAGACCCTTGGGGTCCCTTCCAGCTATATGCACCATTATATGATTCTTGGGAAAGGGCTTCAGAAAGAATAAACGGGGGGGGGGGGGGACATGTTTCTTCCAGTTAGTCGTATGCTGGCTCCTAGGGAAGGGAGGCTCCTTTCCCACTTTATTATTTCTTCCACTGCAATCTGTGCTTGACATATTATATGTCTGCTTTTATGTGGACCCCCTCTTTCCCTTCTTGTGAAAATAATCAACCCTACTCATATTTCTTAGGTCTGTATGGGCTCTGCTGAATTCCTTCTCTGAAGAGGAGGAAGCTTCACCTGAGGAATGGAGAAGAGGAGGTGGAGGAAAAGTCAGCTGCAGGCATGAAGGTAATAGGGAAAAAAATAGAAATACAAATTAACATATAACACTTAAGAACATTTTGAAACAACCCCACTCCTGATATATCACACCCACCCAAGTGGGGCTTGGCCTCGTCCCCCCTAACCAGCACAGTAAAAATACAGTAAAGTATTTTTATTTATTTGATTGCAGTAGGGCAGCACCTCCTGGCTTCACCAATGTTGGTGAGGTTTGTCTATTTTTCCTTTTCTTATTAGGCTATCTAAAGGTGACAAAGCAATGTGTTGAAAACTTAATTTCTTCAGATGAACCATTGTTTTAACCAGGTAATTACTCAAGGCACCCATTCTTTCACCTATCAATTTATCCACATAATCCAAGCGGAGTTTAATTAGCATCCAAAAGTGGTACACTTGCACATTACATCTTAAGATAAATGTTCTGGAAAAGGCATAAATTAAAAAAGATAATTAATTTGTAAGCAAATACTTGAATGCCCAGTGAATTAGATAGGCAGTGAGCTGGCTGGTTTGTCTAATGGAGCATCCCAAAACCCAGTTTGGGTCTATAAGACCGAGTTTGCCCCTTCCCCCCAGCCTTAACGGCAACCCTCCATTGCTTTCTGTTTGATTTTTTAAACAGATACTCTGAATTGAACACCACAAGAATAAATAGGGATCAGCCCCTGCTGTAGTGGCCAGCACTAAAATCCATTTGAGTAATTCAGATCAATAAAGTAGGAATAATTAATATTTACAAACCAGCAACTTCACACCAGTTTTGGACACTTGCAGCAGCTTGCAATGTTAAGAGAGGTGCTCTAAAGTGATATGGAAAGGGGGGGCATGTCTTCTTTACCTTCTTCTTCGCTACAATATATCCATTTATTCCCAATTGTCAATGTCAAAAGGGACTAAAATCTATAATCCCTCAAGCAAGGTGTCAAGACCCTAATCCTGTCAAATCGCTCTGATCAGCCTTTCCTCCAGGCAATGTCAGGTGGCAGACTGGACCATTGTCTTCTCATCCCCAATACTCAGGAAGTGTTTATCTGCGCATATCTCCGACTCTGCATATTCCCCCCTCCCTCCTCCATATGTTAATCTGTGTAACCCAACCTCCCTTTAATATATTCATGATGTAATCTGTGTAACCAAACCTCTCTTTAATGTATTCATGACGTGTTTTGCACTGTATTCTGGGACATGGAGGGAGTTTCAAAAACTCATGTCACCCCTTTCTCACTGTTCAATCTCGCCTTGAACCTGTTGCGCAATAACCTTGGATCTTCTGCAGTTTGCTCCTGTCTACGGCTGAGCTCATTTGGACTTTATACCCTTGGGGTCCCTTCCAGAGGTTATATACCATCATTTTTTTTGGAAAGGGCTTCAGAAACAAGAAACAGAAGTAGCATTCCTTAAAGTTAGTTATATGATGGGAAAGTAGCTTCACTTCCTGTGAGTGACCTTATTCCTTGCATGTTAATTTGAGCTTGGTGCCTCTTTTTACATGGACCCCTCTTTCAGTTCTTCTGGAAAAAATCCGCCCCCCCCCCCTGTTATTTCTCAGGTCTCTATGGGCTGTGCTGAATTCCTGCTCCCAAAAAGGGAGAGGAGAAGGAAGGGGGAAGTTTTGCCTGACAAAGGGAGGGAGAAGAGGGGCCCTCCTGCTGCTGCCTTGTGGGGCGAGAGGGGGAAAGGGGATCTTTTGACACAATATCAAACAGCTCCTTTAACCAAACACTGGATCCACCCAGCAGTGTGGCAGCCAAAGGGAAGGAAAGAAAAAGAGGCAAGGCAGCTCCCAGACATCTCCATGCAGTTGCAAAAGGTGGGTTGCCTGTATGGGCTCTGCTTTATTCCTTAATCTCGAATGGTACATCTGCCTACGTCCACTTCCATCCACGGGAAAAGATTCTTAGTAGTAAGGAGTAAAGGGAACGGTGGGAAATACCTAGTTATTTCTATAAATTGGTAAGACCGCACAGTCCCTACACCTCCACAAGGCCTGGTCCTTTTAAGAGGTGCAGACTGCCTTCTCCAAAGGTGGATTTCAGCTCAAACAGCTGGTTGAAAAGTTTCTTTTCCTATCCTCACACCAGTAACCCTGGCAACCTCCCAGGAACAGTCTCTATTCCTCAATGGTCAGGGAGATTGCATTTTCCCATGGTATCTCAAAAAATTGAAACCTTAGCATTTAGTAATGTCTTAATACAGTGTTTTTTTTGGGGGGGGTGTCAGCCCTTAGAAATCAACTGTTAACAATGTGGTGACAGAAGAGTTTAAAATTGAAAAAGGAACACGACAAGGCTGCCCTATTTCCCCTTTGCTATTTATTTCTGTCCTGGAGGTGCTCTTGAACATGATTAGAGGAGACCGGTTGGTTGAAGGAATACGGGTCGGAGCGAAACAGTACAAACTTAAAGCTTTTGCAGATGACCTGGTTTTGACATTACAGGAGCCAGAATCTAGTACGAAAAGAGCACTACAATTGATTCAAGAGTTTGGTCGGGTGGCGGGATTTAAATTAAATAAGCAAAAAACTAAGGTTTTGGAAAAAAACTTGACAGTTACAGAGTCAGAAAGGTTTCAGAAAGAGACAGAGTTAAATGTGGTTAAAAAAGTAAAATACCTTGGGGTAAATATAACAGCAAAAAATCTGAGTTTATTTAAGGACAACTATGAGAAATGTTGGTCAGAAATTAAGAGAGATCTAGAAAGTTGGACAAGATTGAAACTTTCCTTGTTAGGCCGAATTGCTACTATTAAGATGAATGTACTGCCAAAAATGTTGTTTTTGTTTCAAACTTTGCAAGTTGTGGACAAAACAGAGTGCTTTCGGAAGTGGCAGAGAGATATTTCTAAATTTGTCTGGCAGGGCAAAAAGCCCAGAATTAAGTTTAAGATATTAACTGATGCGAAAGAAAGAGGGGGCTTTGCCCTGCCAGACTTAAAGTTATATTATGAGGCCGCAGCTTTCTGCTGGCTAAAAGATTGGCTACTTCTCGAGGACACTGACGTACTAGATTTGGAAGGTTTTAATAATGCTTTTGGGTGGCATGCATATTTATGTGGCAGTCCTGGCATTATGGTATGACAAGGTTAAGATCAATAAGACCTTCAAGAACCATATTGTCAGAAAAGCAGTGTTTAATGTCTGGATAAAATACGAAGACTTATTGGAAAATAAAACTCCAAGGTGGCTTTCACCATTGGAAGCTAAGGCCCGGAAAAGACTCAATATGGAGGCCAAATGGCCGAAGTATTGGGAAATATTAGAAAAAGATGGAGATAATTGGAAATTGCAGAGTCAGGAGAAAATGAAAGACAAAGTGCGAGATTGGTTACATTATGCTCAGATCAAAGAAGTTTTTAAACATGATAAAAAGCTAGGATTCCAGGTGGAAAAATCGAAGTTAGAAACGGAACTGTTAGAGCCTAAGACTAAGGTACTTTCAAAAATGTATAACTTGCTGTTGAAGTGGAATACACAAGATGAAACGGTTAAATCGGCTATGATAAAGTGGGCACAGGACATTGGATACAACATTATGTGTCAGAGCTGCCTCTAGGTCCCAGCTCACAGAGGACCAACGCCAGGTTGATGTAATGTACAAAAGTCTTTATTGAAGTTTAGTTTCCATTTCAACGCCAGAGCGTGCAGCCCTACGTCTTAAACCTTAGACCGGCGAAGTCCCGTCTGAATCACCTCCCCTTCCGCACCAGTTTAAGATCCTAGCCCTGCTCCACCTTTTCCGCTGCTCTCTCCTCCTCTGGGTCCTCCTGCCCACCGGGACATTGCCCTTTCTGGACTCCTCCGACGCTGAGTCGCTTAACTCCTCCCCCTGCCTCTGCCAGGCTTTAGGACCCGGTTCCCAATCCTCATTCTCTGCTGTCCCGCGCTCCTGTACATTTGAACTTGTTTCTCGCGCCAACCCAGTGACCTTTCTCCTAACCGTTACACTGCTTCTATCACTGCTTCCCTCTTCCGTGACACTGGCCGGATCTGACCTCCCCTCCGTTGCCTGACTCTCCGATGGAGGCGTGGTCAGCTCTGCCTCGTCTCCTCTCCCTGGTGGGGAAAGCACTGGCCCCGATACCTGGGACTCTTCCCCCCCACTCTGCTCTGGTGGGGAAGCTGGTCCTGATTTCCAACTACTGCTCTGGGAGTCCCTGCTGCCCCCATGCTCCTGGGGCGTTCCCCTTGGGAACCCCCTGCCCCTGGCCACTGGCGCCCCGTTTTGTGAATCTTCCGATTCGCTGGAGAGGCTCATGGAATCTCTCGGACCACTGTCCCCTCCTACGCTCCCCTCGGATTCCTCCCCCTCCCCCTCGCTCTCCATCTCCCCTCTTCCCTGTGCCTCTGCTCCTGAACCCCTGACATTATGTTTGAGGACTGGGAGAGGTTGTGGACTACTGGGTTGAAGTTTACTGCATGTAATGCTTTGAAAGAAAATGTTATGAAAATGATATATAGATGGTATATGACCCCAGTCAAACTTGCAAAAATATACCACTTGTCTGATAACAAATGTTGGAAGTGTAAAGAAAATGAAGGAACATTCTTTCACCTCTGGTGGACTTGCCCTAGAGTGAAGGCTTTCTGGGAAATGATATATAATGAGTTGAAAAAGGTATTTAAGTATACCTTCCCTAAGAAACCAGAGGCCTTTCTTTTGGGTATTGTCGGCCAGAATGTGCTAAAGAAGGACCGAACATTTTTTATGTACGCAACAACAGCAGCAAGGATACTTGTCGCCAAGCATTGGAAAACACAAGACCTACCCACACTGGAAGAATGGCAGATGCAACTGATAGACTACATGGAACTGGCTGAGATGACTGGCAGAATCCGAGACCTGGGAGAGGAGACGGTGGAAGAAGATTGGAAGAAATTCAAGATTTATTTACAAAAATATTAGTTTGTAATGTTAAGAGAGATGTTCTGAAGAAGAGCACGTTATACACTCATGAGCATTCCCTTAACGTAGGCTCATTTTTTTTCTTTTTCTGGAGGTATAAATGTTCTTAGCATATGTACAATCACCTCGAAGGCTTCAGGCCTTCTGACTGTCGAAATGCTCCTGGGGAGACTGTAAACAGCACCTCCTCTGCTCTCAGTCAGCAAAAGGAGATGGCAAGGTGTGCTTAATGGTATAACTTGCTCCTGTAGTTTAAATTGCCTTAAAAGTGGCATTTAATAGGGCAACAATGACAGCACAAC